>NC_089661.1:3627500-3927500 GCF_037042795.1 Molothrus aeneus
CTGCAGTTGAAACTCAGATTAATAAATTAAACAGATTCCTCTTGGTTCCTGTGCTGCTCTTTGGGAGCAGAAATGGTCACTTACACCTGCTGTTCAAAGGACATGCACTTGGAATTGTAGAGAACCAAGAATAAATTAACAGGAAAACACAGATTCTTTGTCCCCCCAAGCTCTCAGAGCTGTGAGGTGGATGGCATACATCACACAACAATAATACAGGTAGGGGGAAGTTAATATATAAAGAATAACCTTTGATAATGCCTTTGGGTTGGTAGCAGTGTCCTAAACTCTAGTGGAGAATTGATAGATCTCAGCATTCCCTGTTCTCCCTATGCTTTGGGGATTATATATCTTTTAAAATAGAATTTCCACCATTTTAGTCTAGTGGAGTTGTGGAGGACTGAAAATAGCATTTCAGCCCTGCTTGGCTGCTATTCTTCCCAGATGGCTCGGAGCACTTTCCTTCAAAGAAATTCCTGTCACAGAGCTTCCACACACGTCTGAGGCACCAACAGTGCATTCCTGTGTCAGCAAAACACTTCTGACAACTGCAGGCACTGCTTGTGTTTGAGGGCATCCTGAGGAAATAACCTCTGCAGTTAAATGCTTGTAAATTTTTCATTGTGTTGGCTCAGCCCTGCTGCTTTCCCTGCAGGAGCACCTGAGTGGGTTCTGTGAGCTCTGCTGTGACGTGCTGGGTTTGGGTTCCCCTGTGCCTGGTGCGATGCTCTCGTGTCCCTTTGCCTTTTGTGTCCCCCAAAGCCTGGCTGGGCTCCTGCAGCAGAGCCAGCAGCCCTGCCTGCCACATCTGTGGCAATTCCACCCAGAGGAGATGTTGCAAGACAGTGAGTCCCCAGTGGGATGTAATAGAATGGAAGCAGATGGCGAGCTGAGGAGAATTTCAGGGGAGGATTACATTTTCCAGTTACTGTCTTTTTGATTTCACTGTTATTGTCTGATGAATTGTGTCAGATTTGATCCTTCAGATTGAAAAGCTGCTCCTCAACGTGCTCCCAAATGTACAGATAAAGTAAATGCCTGCTGCCAATGTACTGTCTTAGAAACTTAATTTTTTAATGCCTATTAGAAGGGCCTCTCATTCTGTCACATGTACAGTGGTTTCTGCCTCCAGCTAAGGATTTTTTGTTCTGTCCCAGATTGGGGTGTCAGTGGCCTGCTGGGGTTTGGTACATGCCATACCTGAGCACTCATCATTTACTCCTGGCCAAGGCAAGCAGAAAGGCTTTCTCTGTCCTGTGGCTGCTTTGCAGTCCCTGGTCAGCACCGGGGTCTGCACAGCCCTGCTGGAAAAGCCAGACCCAGAGAGAAGGGACACACAGAGAGCTCCGAGCCACATGTGAGTCCATCCCTAACCCTAACCCATCCCTAACCCATCCTAACCCTAACCCTAACCCTAACCCATCCCTGCTGGGAGGGCAGGGCCAGCTCCTGAAGGGCTGATTCAATGCAACTGCATCGAGATTCCCCTTCTACAGCACCAATTTAACACTTTGATGTGCAACCTAAACAGTCGTGCTTTGAAATGCTTTAAAATGTGTATGAGAAAAAAAAAGTCAAAATATATTTTCAGCACAAGGATATTCTCTGGGTAGACTCCAGCTGTTCCTTAAAGCAAGATTGATACTTGAAACACCTCAACAGTAGAAAGTCTTTAATACAAATGATGTGGAATCAGGCCTTAAATCTTGGATATCATTAAGCCCCTCTCTAACTATGGCCAAACATTGTTGTGCCTGCCCCTGTAGCAGATGTTGCTAGAGTTAATAGTATTTTTTTGTTTCTTATTGCAAAATGGCCATTATTCTCTGGTGACTACACATGTAAAAGTATAACCAGAAACAGATATTTTCTGTATCATTCCTTCCTATATCCTTATAGCATGTTCAGTCTTAGTCCTTTTTCCCCTCAGTTAAATCCTACATGTTGATTCATTCCATTATGGGAGACAAGGTTAGAGAAGGATTTTGACTCTTTTGAATTGAATTGAGGTATGAGGAGTGGGTAAATCTAAATGAGGTTGAAATTTGTAGTAGATCACAATGACAGCTTTCTGACTGCTTCCTTTTATTTAGTGTTGGCTCATTTACTCAGGCCTAGAGACTCATAAACATTGCAAGTGCATGTGTAAGTGCAATGCACTTCTCTTCTAGGCTGCTGTGGCTCAGCCTCCTTCAGTGTCTTTTGAAAACTCTTATTTCATACATTGCTTTGATCTCCCTGCTGCACAGATGTTGCAGATAACCAGGACATTTGAGCTGCCTGCTGCTGCTGTTTGAGCCCTGCACTCTGTGCTGGAACATGCTTGGGAAGGGTTCTTTTGCAATATTTTTCGTGCAAGAATGGTTTAGAAGGATTGGAACTTTTCGGTAATTCTGAATGTTGGACTTGACTGGCATCTGTTAGTTTCTGGAGCCTAAAGATTGTCTCTTTAGGGTTCACCTCAATAATCTGAGGAATTTTTATTTATATTTGCAAGAACCTGCCCAAATACCCCCCACCAGCTGTGTCACCTCTGGAGAGGCTGCTGCAGAGGCAGCTTCACTGCTGATTTCACCCAAAAATGAGGCAAAGACATCAGTTCTGTGTAAAAAGGAGGGCACAGAGGCAGTGCTGTTCACACAGCCTGCCTGGGAAGGAATGGGCTGTGGATGGATAGGAAGGACTCAGGGCATCAACACTCATTGTAGTTGGCTTTGCAAATCAGGTTCAGTTCCCTAAAATGTGGTTTGTGATAATTCATTTGTGGGGAATTTTGGAAGGGATTTGAGACAGGACTTCTGAATTATTTTTAGATGTTGTGGTTTATTTTCTTATCTTCTACATAGGCAGGAAGGGTGAATTTGGCTCACGTCTTTACAGCATGGTTCAGAAGGTCACAAGACCCTTAATTACAAGACCTTTTATGGAGTTATTGACCAATAAAACACTGCCAACAAGGTTATTTATGTTTTTGACCCAATCCTTAACTACTTTCTCTTATGGACCCATGTTACAGTGTGTGCTTTCTTAGCCAATCATGTTATGACACACAAACCCACAGTTCTACATTCCAAACTCCTTGGTTACCTCTGTAACTACTTTCATTTTTTCTATATCTTAAACTCTAAAACTCTAAACTTTCCTCCACTTAGCTTAATGTAAACCTTTATGTTAAACTTTAAACTATATGTTTAAAATTTATGTTATGTAAAACTAAACTATAAATCCACATTCTCACTTTTGTCACCTAAGTTTGGGAGCCTCTTCCTGTGGTGGTGTTTGCAGGGGTCCCAGGACAAGGGAAGAGATGAGAACCTTGACTCCATGTTTCAGAAGGCTGATTGATTATTTTATGATATATATTACATTAACAGAAAATTATATACTAAAAGAATAGAGAAAGGATTTCATCAGAGGGCTAGCAAGGAATAGAATGGAATGATAATAAAATCTTGTGACTGCTCACAGCCTCGACACAGGTGGCTGTCATTGGTCAACAAGTAAAAACAATTTCACATGCTGGGTAAACAATTCTCCAAATCACATTCCAAAGCAGCAAAACATGGAGAAGCTGAAGCTTCTCAGGTTCTCAGGAGAAAGGATCCTAATGAAAGGATTTTTCATAAAAGATGGCCATGACATCTTCCAAGATCTCAGATCAAATCCTGGGTTTAATTCTAAGCTTTGGCCCAAAGTTCTGAGAGTTCCTTGCATTTTGGATTCCAGCAGTTTTTATGAACAGTTCACTGTTTATTGGCAGCAATCATTGGAAGGACAGGTGTAAAGACATCATTAAATCCTTGTATAAGGGATATCCATTATATCCATCATTATATCCTTGTATAAGGGCAGATATTGTGCAATTCTCAGCATCTTTAGAAGCACATGGAAATCACACCATGAATGTGCACATCATTCCTGAGTGCTCCCAGGAAAAATGCACCTGACACAGGGGAACCCTGTCTCACCTGGCTGAACTCAGGTGCACCGAGCTGCACAAACACCATCCTGCATTTCCATGGGCTCTCACTGGAAAATGGAGGTTCCATGGGCAAAAAAAAGCACAAATGAGAAGAATTACACTTCAACAAGCCCTAGAATTTAACAGCATTTAGATGGGAATGGGTATTTAGTTGAAACTTTGATTTATGATTTTATTAATCCAAGTCAGGACTCTTGCTTCTGTTGCACCTGGTTTGCATTATTCCTATAGGATGGGAATAATGGAAAAAGTACCCTGAGTTTATTCTCCATAAAGGGAATTTGGGGCTGCATCTGGCCATTTCAGGAGTACTTTCAAGCATTTCTATCCCAGCAATCTCCATGCCATGAAAGCCCCACAGGCTGTTAGACAGTTACATGTCTTTTTGTTCCTCTCTAATGAAGCCATAATAAGGCACCAAATCTCTTGGAAATCATTTCTCAAAAATGAAATAGCAAAGCAGTGCTGAGCTGGGCTATTGCAGCCCTGTCAGCACCGTGTGATAAAGTAGCATAAATACAAATTACACCATCAGCAAGAGTTTTTGGTACACAAAAATAGGAAATATTACTTTTCTGTGCATGTTTTTGGTTTAGCATGACTGCTGAGAGCTCTGGGGATTATCCTACATGAATTTCAGGAATGGAGTAGAGCCCACTGAGCTCCTACTAGGTCCTGTGAAATTAATGGCGGTAGGAAAAGCAGGAGTTTCATCACTTGTGGAAAATACTGGAGAGTGAAATGAAATTGCTAGTTTTGAAAGAGTCCAGAGGATGTCATGATGACTCCTGGTGACCCACTGGGCTGTTGAGACATAAATAATTCTCGAAATAGGGATCAGAGTTATGTTTATGGGGTTTTTTCCCCCAATAAGCAATGTGAAAGTTGCACATCAGGATTGCCCCTGTGTAATTGAGTATTTCTGTAACACCTGGGTGTGCTCATCCCCTTTCCCACACTGAGCAAGCCCAGAGGAGCTGGGCCTGGCTCCTCTGAGCTGCCTGGTGCAACCCCAAGCGTGCACCTCACCTCCCCTCTGCCTTTGAAAAATAAGGTTCTTTCAAAATCATCAGGAAAAGATATTGCTCTAAAAGAACCAAATCATATTTTATCAGCAGGACTCCTCTGAGCAGAGGTTTAATGAGTGTGGAAATACAGGATTTAAAGTGACTGCCTTATAATACTGCACATAAATGCTATTTCCACTTGCCCCATGAATGTTATTTCTCATAGAAACTCCTAAATTAAGTAATGCAGACTGGTTGAAATATTTTTCTCTGTTTGCATCTTTGTTTTTCAAGCTTCTGCCTGAACAAATTTGCAAATGATGTACATTTGTTTTTCTTATCCCACTGTACATAAATTGTACAGATAAAATCAATACATTTTATTGTGCTACAATTGGCTGTACAATATAAACCTGAAGACAAACCAGACATAAATATATACTTTTCAGGAAGCTATAAAAGATGTATGGGATTGATCTCTTTAGCACAGAGAAGAATCTGTAACCTAAGTTTGTTCAGACAAAATTTCTCTGAGTTGCAGTTGTGAGAGATGGACATAACACTGATCACATAGTGGATGGAAGAATTTGTGGAGCTGTTTAAATTTGGGAAGTAATGCTTTTGTTGGTATTTTTCTGTCCTTTCTGTGCCTGTTTTAGTATTCTCCTCTTCCATTTCTAACTTCACAATCGTTTACCTTTATTAACTTTAATTATAAAGCTTTTATGCCCCCATAAAGGGCTTTAGTAGAAAATCAAAGCAGATAGTGTAGGAATCAGATTGTTGAAATGAATGAAAAACACTTTGACAGGACCATCTTAAGCCACATTGTTGAAAGAAGTGAAAATAAGAAAAAAAGCAATATCTCAACCCTCAGAAAACCATGGGCACAAATAGAATTCAGCTGTAGTAGTTTATTGTGGGAAAATCTTTGAAATTTATCCACTTTATGAGCGCACTGAAAAACTAAAGAAGGTGGTGAAAATCTGTAGCTTGGTGATGAAGTTAAAATAAAACAGCTGATACTGTTCCTCTGCAGGACAGAAACCTTCCCCACACGTGGAAAATGCTGATGTTCCTTGAGGAAAACAAAACAGGTTTGTGGATGGGCAGTGAGGCAATGGAGGTGCTGGATTGCTGATAAAGGACAGGGGCCAGAGCACTCAGAGATGGAGCAGGGAGAGCCCAGAGCCCCCGTGAGGTGAAGCTGAGCCTGGCAATGGCCCTGCTGAGCAGCCAGAACAGAAATGTGGGGTTTTCCATGGGGAGGATTTCCCCAGCTGGCAGCAGGAGGGAGGAGCAGGCAGGACTGATGGGAATTCTTTTGGTGGAATAGAGCATGGAGGAGGTTGAATGTAGGGGAGTGTGGTGTGAAAATGATGAATGGCTCCATGGATTTGCTGTTCAGTGCTAAAAATCCCAGGCCTGGCTTAGGCTGGGACTCTGGGGAAATGTTAATTGATATGTGATATATTTCCACAAGCACCACTGCTGAGTGTCACTCACAACAAGGATGCTCAGATTCTGCCCCCAGCCTGCAGTGCAGCAAATAAAGGAAAACTGTGCTGGGGTTGAGCCTTTAAAATAGCAGAAACCTGAGGGACAGGTAACAACAAGGGGTAAGGGATTGAAGGGTTTAAGGACAACTGGGAGTGGGCATCAAGAGAAATTAGTTTAATTATGAAGTCTGAAGTGTTTAAAGAGGCCCCACACATGGAGGGGAAGGGAAAGGGGAAAGGAAAAAGGAAAGGAAAGGGGAAAGGAAAGGAAAGGGGAAAGGGGAAAGGAAAGGGGAAGCGGAAAGGAAGGGAAAGGAAAGGAAAGAGGAAAGGAAAGGAAGAGGAAAGGAGGAGGAAGGAAGAAAGGAAGAAGGCAGGCATCCCTGTGATTTAGGTGTTGGATACAAGCAGGTGGATTCTATGTTATACTGAAAGAATAAAGATCTTTTGTGGAGTCATGAGGAGACATTTATGTTTAAAGAATCTCTTAGCAGACCACCCTGATCTCAGTAACTAATAGACACATTAATAATTATATGAGAAAATGGTGCTTTTTTGTAAGGCGCAATGTATTTCTGTTGTTAACATCTTATTTTTCTTAAAGACGAAAATAGATCCTGCTGCACCTTTTTGACCATGACATTGTGTGTTTTGTTCAATCCTTTAGTATTTTTGAGAACTGTGGAAGTCAGCTTGCCCTTTCAGCTTGTTCTTAATGTTAGTTTTCCATTTCCTAAGATTTTACTGGAAAGAGGCAAAAACCCTGAGAAAAGCCTTCAGAAAATGGAACTTTAATTATCAGTATGCAATCCAGATTTAGAGGGCTTCTTTCAGTATGTATTTTTTTTTTTTTACCAAGCTGTGAACCTCAGTTAATTTTAGAAAGTCTGATGAACTAAAATAGATGTCCTCTGCTTGAAAGTCAGATGATTCAGTTGAACCACAGACCCTTGAGCTCTTCAGGGCTGCATGGCTGTGGAGGCTCTGACTTTTAAAACGTGTGTTAATTGTGGAAATGGAAATCAGATCTGTTTGGGAGTCTTTTTCCCCCTCTTGAAATATTTTTCTGCAGTATGGTTTGAGCTTTTATTGAAATTCTGTGAAGGTATTACCTTCATGTTAATAGTTACTGTTTTGGACCACAGATTCAGGAATTTCTGGGGATTCCTTGCCTCCTTTGGCCCATGGTAAGAAATGGGCAGGGCTCTGGGTTTCTCTCACTGACCAAGGAGGTTTTGTCACAAGGAGCAAACAAAAGGAGAAGCAGGATTCAGAAAAAAAGAACCTGTCTAGTTTGAACCATCCCCAAGCCATTTCTGCCATGTTTGGGACCTCCATCCCTCCAAGGTGTCAGAAATTGGCCTTTCAGAGTGGCTGCCCTGATTTCCAAAGCTCCTGCTGCCTGTTTGTCCTGCTGACTAGCACAGGAATTGAATGTTCAGCACATCCTGAAGCCATCCTGCGATTTGGTGATGTTTCTTTGGGCTTGTGCCTGGAGAGTGGCAGCCCCCAGTTTGTAATCCAAGCCTGCAAGGAGCTGGGATGAAAGTTCTCACTTTTTTCTCTTCTGTCACTATTCTTATCAGGCAGCCTTTGAAACTTAGAACAATGACTTAGTGAGTTCCCACCAGATTTTGGGGGGGGGGGGGGCAGGGGGAACCATTGAAATTTGGAAGGAAAAAGAAAGGAAAAGTTTTCATTAAAAAAAAATCTGGCTCTGTAAAAGAGAGAGAGAGAACACACATGCAAGGCTGAGTGGATGCACATTCCACCACACACACACAGTCTTTTCCAAGCCTTTGTTCATATTTTAATCTGGCTCCAGTTCTCCCAGCAGATTTTTCATTTGGACCCTGCATTTGTGGCATATTTGCAGTCTCAGGCCCTCAGCAAAAGAGCACTTTGGAATCAGATATCTGAAAAGCATCATGACGGGAAAAGATTATTTACAAACACGACTTTAAAATATAGAATGGGATGTTTTATATAGAAAATAAAGTGTCACCACACTGGAGATATTTCAAGAAGCCTCATCTTATCTGTTTTGTTTTTGTAGAAATGATTCAGTGTTTGTGGTAACATCACAAGTACAATGTGGCTTCCACTGAATTTGTATTTTGAGACACTGAATGCAATCCACTGTTCATGGGTAAAGTCAGTCTATCCAGATCAAAATTAGATGAAGTTTCAGATTCCTTTAGTGGAATGTTTCAAGGGACAAGGTTCTGTTAAATAGCAAAGCCTCAGAACACAGAATTTGGGTACATCACTATAGGAGTGTGGGGGAAAACGCAGCAGAGCAGCATTCAGATGTGAGCTGGGTTTACTGATGTGCAGTCCTTTATTCCCAATATAGCTGGAAACCTGTGGAGTCTGGATATCACACATGCTCCTAAATGCTGCATAAAAATGAGGGGTGCACATGGAATAAAGAGGTTCCTGGGTATTTCAGT
The DNA here is from genome assembly GCF_037042795.1 of Molothrus aeneus. Classification (NCBI taxonomy): domain Eukaryota; kingdom Metazoa; phylum Chordata; class Aves; order Passeriformes; family Icteridae; genus Molothrus; species Molothrus aeneus. The sequence goes on from NC_089661.1 coordinate 3,636,442, forward strand.
ATTATGTGTTGTCTTTTGAGCATGCAGTACAGAACAAGCCAAATATTACCCCTTAAACTGCCACAAATTCAAGATAAATATTTCTGTCAAAAATAAGTTTTCCAAGACAGTTTTCACAACATGCAATCAGGCTTTTTGGCTGCAGACTGCTAAGTTTTCAAGCACAGGTAGCTCAATCTAAAGTGTGCTCTGTTTCATTTGCTTTGATTTTTTTTTTCATTAAAGTTTTTCCCACAATAAACTACTACAGCTGAATTCTATTTGTGCCCACGGTTTTCTGAGGGTTGAGATATTGCTTTTTTCCTATTTTCACTTCTTTCAACAGTGTGGCTTAATATGGAAGGTAAAACTTTGGTTCCTAAAACATTGTTCACACATGCAGATAAAGACATCACTTCCATTGTCCTCTGAAGCACCTGGCGAGACACTAAAAAAGGAAAAGCTAAACTTTAGAGACAAGTAACTCTAATTTCCTTTTGCTGATCAGAGCATGTGCAATTCTCTTGTTATAAGCTGGTTTTGTGTCACAAACTGTTTCCTGAATTCTGCCTGGTGTTCATTCCTTAAGGACGTTTTAGCCCATCAAAGCTGCAAAAGCACAAAAGCAGCCAGGCTGTGGTTGGCTGAGTAGCAGGGAGCCTAGGGGGGTGAGGGAGGAGGGGATTTCACTGGTCCCTGACACACAGCACCTGTGGTTCCTCCTGCTCCCGTGTCTGGGTGCACCTGCCTGGGCTGTGCCTTGTACCCAGGCCCTGTTTGGAATCTGCTAACAGCACTCGCTGTAATTACTGTGTATTACTTAATTGGGATTCGTGTAATTATTATTTTAAACTACTTTACATGTCCTGATTTGAATTTTTAATTTGGAAAACAGATATTCAGGCCTTCGATCTGATTCCCTTTGGATGGCTGTGCGTGGAGCATACATTTTAATGGTTCAGGTTATTTGTATGCAACAGGGTTTTCCCAATCTGCACTCCTGAATCAATGCTAGTATTTATCTGTGCAAAGTTACAGTCAGTCCAGGGTAATATATTTTAATTCATAAAATCCATGTTTAGTCACACAATAAAACTATTTAGATTTGGCATTCTTTAACAAAATACGTACAAAATGCTTTTTCTTACAAAGTACAAGTGCAAGACAGATTTCTATGGATTTTTACCTTCTATGCATTTTTACATGCATTCTGTTAATAAAAACATCTAGCTGTACCTGCATACAAATTTTATTACTTGTTCTTTATTCTATTATATTTTATATTATATTTTATTATATTGATATAATATTTTCTATTTTATTAATATAATATTATTTATTATTTATTAATTTTACTATTTATTATTTTTGTTATTTATTATTTTTATTATTTATTTTATTTATATGATATTTTATATTTTTATATTTTTACTTTATTATATTATATTTTATTAGTTGTTCTTTATTTGGGAGTTGCCTGAAAATGCTATAATGGGGAACACAGGCCATGAATCCAGCATGAGGCTGAAGCCCTGGGAGCTCTGAGGGGGTTCTGGGATGCAGGAGCTGCTGGAGTTCCTGGGCTGTTGAGTCAGGGATGGAAAGACAGGCTCCAGTCTTTCTCCACTCAAATATGTACAAAAGACTTTTTCTTACAGAGTACAAGTGCAAGACAGATTTCTATGGATTTTTACCTTCTATTCATTTTTACATGCATTCTGTTAATAAAAACATCTAGCTGTACCTGCATACAAATTTTATTACTTGTTCTTTATTTCAGAAAAATAATTATATCAATTTTAGAAGTCCCTTTGTTGAGATTCCAAGGAAGGTGTAAGGATAGGATGGTGGGAAGTGACGAACCAGGCATGACTTAAAGAGAATGGATAGATTTTCTATTTGGCTGCAGCCTCTATGAGCTCATGACAGCTGATCCTGCAATATTCATTTTCTTTAAAGGTATGGGGGTGTCACTGGCCTGGGGAGGTGTTTCCTCAGGAATGGTTTCAGTCCTGGTGTTCTGACACATTGGGTCTGGTGAGAGTATAATAAAAATTAATATTATTCTAAAGTAGGTCCTGAAACATCACCAGGATCTTATCCAGAGGCACCAATGTATAAAATAATAAGGCAGACACTATTTTAACACAATAATTTGGACAGCCTTACTTTGTTCAATGTATCTCCAAATGTTTGGTGTGGTATAATTATCTATATTCTGTTACTGAAAGGCTAAGTGTGTCCCATAAAGAGAATCTCAAAAAGATTTTAATTAAGTTAAACTAAAATAAGAACTGAAGTATAGAAAGTGCTCTAAAGAGTCTTTAATATCAAGATAAGCTCATAGCATCTTCCTAAATAGAAGTTAATACAGGCAGGTTAATATTCCTTCGCTGAAGAAAATGAAAACAGAATTGTACATTTGGTTTTAGAGGTCTTGAGTGCTCTGCTCCTTTCAAATCCTGTTTTCTTCCTGTGTTTCTCTGAAGCAGACAGGGAATGAGCCAAGCCTCTGTGCAGCTCTGGCTCTAATGTCTCCCAGCAAACAAAGTTCCCTTATTGCTGAGAACCTCTGCTTCCCTACCCTTGATGCAGAGAACATGAGAATATTCCTGCTGGAACGTGAGCCTTGCCCCAGCTCTGCCTGGTGCCACGGGAGCAGCTTGCTCAGAGCAGTGTGTGAGTGCAGTCTGTGCAACTCAGGCCAGGGCAAAGGCACTCACTGTGCCCTGGTGGCATCCAGAGCAGGGGATGCCTGCTGCCATCACCCCCTGGCCACAGGTGCCCCATCAGCAATCCTGCAATGCCCTGCAATGGGAGAAATCATCCTGATGGCTTTTAAACAGCAAAAACCCCATGAGTCTGCAGTCTGAAAAACTTGGTGAGTGCCTGCAGCCTGTCAGGTGCCAAGTGTGGAGATTCTCGGTTCAGTCAATGAAAGAACAGAGAGAATTTCTCCCAGGCTGAGCCTGGGAATCTTGGAGAAAAAAATTAAGACAATTATTATCTCTCTATTATCTCTCTGACTATTCATAGTCACCAATAATGTGAGATGTTTCTACTTGGAGATCAATCTGGTCCCACTTAGGAAGGGAGGCTATAAAGCTCGCTGCTTCTGGCTGGTAAAGGCTCTTCTTGAGCCCTCTGATCCACCTGAAGACTGGAGTCTGTCTTTCCATCCCTGACCCAACAGTCCAGGAGCTCCAGCAGCTCCTGCATCCCAGAAACCCCCCAGAGCTTCCAGGGATTCAGCCTCATGCTGGATTCATGTCCTAGGCTCCCCATTATGGTATTTCCAGGCAACCACAACGAGGGCAGAGAATGATGCATCTGACTCCATCTTATCAGAAGGCTAATTAATTACTTTATTGTACTATATAATTCTATAATATATTACACTACATTACATCTAATTACATCTAAACTGAATCTGCCAACTGCACACAACTGCACACAATCTTGTGACTCTCAGTGACAGTCCTGACACACACACACACACAAACCTGGCCCTGAGAGGGCAAGGAAACAAAACACCATCACTCTGGGTAAACAGTCTCCATATTTATTCTACTTTTGCACAAACACAGGCACAGCAAATGATAAGAATTGTTTTTCCTTTCTCTGAGGTTCAGAGAATGTGAAACCCAGAAATATTCTTGGGAAGGATTGTGCCTTGCTTTTCCCTGTGAACAGAAATGTGGTGACACCCCAGGCCCGTGTGGCTGTCTTGTGCTCCCCATGCCATTCACAGGGCAGGGTTTACACCTCCAAAGTGCAGCACACACGGCTCAGATCCTTTCCTGTGCCCTGCCCAGTGCTCAGCCCCACAGCTCCTTGGCCTTTCGCTTCCCCTTCTCGTGCTGCTGCTCCTGCTGCCTGGACATCTGCTCCCAAAACCCAAGTTTTTCTCTTCCTTTTCCCCTGACCTTGATGAATGGCCTATATCTCAATGCCAAAGCTCACCTTTTTCTGAACAGAGGAAGATTGATGGGGCAGGAGCAGCAGAGGAGCAGGTTCTGTGTCCTGGCAGCCTTGGCTGCTGCTGGGGCTCCCCCCCAGGGACTGGCAGCAGCCTTAATTCCCTGCAGGAATCCAGATCCTACCAAGATGCTGAGGAACCAAGTGGGATTTTGAGACTCCTACTGCACAGGCTGAATATCTCTTAAAAATAGCAAGCCCAGAGTGCTCTGTTGATTTTCTGTCATGGAATGCTTTGAAGGGCAAATACTCCTGCTTGTTTTGCACAGATGGCATAATTTTGGGGGATGAACTCAGCATTATCAAATATGAGTTCATATGATTTTCTTTGTTTTAAATGTTAAGAAATAAGATGAAAGACCATGAATATTCTTTGTTCAAAACCATTAATTATTCATACACTGCTCTACTAACATTTAAAAATGCTATTTTCCTTTAACACATTTCCTATACATTTTTACTAGTAAAATGAATGCAACAATAACCTTTTTGAAAGACTATCTAGTTAAATTAGTTACACTTTTAAATATAATGGGTCCTTAAGGCCAGGTTTGCAAGCCCTGTGTCAAGGTGGCTCACTTAGATCAGGGGACTCGTGCCAGATAACAGCTACAGAAGATCTGAATAGAAAGGTGAAAGCAGTTGTTTATGAAAATTTGTAGTCTAAATTTAGGCAGACAAGGGGAAAAAATCAAGGCTGACTGAAAGAGAATAGATATCTAAGTGATATTGACTTGAACAGGTTCCTAATCATGAAGACATACGATAGATAGAAATGTGCTGGCAGAAGTTAATGGCTTTGAAAAGAAAAGACCAAATGTACAGTAATACCCTTGAAAGTGCTGACTTCATGAGTCAACATTTAAATGGGAGCCTGTCTTCCTGCTAAATAGCTTTCCAACTTCTTTCTTATCATAGGAGTCCTTAATTAAAATAGTTCAAAGGAGCTGGGTCATAAAACTGCATTGGGGTTTTTTTTGTACTGAAAAGAATTTCTGCACTCAGCAAGACTTCATCAGTCCTCAAAACTTAGCAGTTGAGTCAATAGTCTTCTGTTCACTCTGGTGAACTGCACGTTGAGAATGCCATAAGCAATTATTTAATCTCTGCAACTGGGGGTTAGTTCAGGACCACAGTGGGCTAATTAAAAAGTGCTTCAGTGTGTCATTGATTTCTTGGTATGACCACAAAGTCCTACTTCACCCTGCCTTGCTTTGAAGCAAGCAATGCTGCCAGCCCAGCTCGCTGCTCTGACGGATGCAGAGGAGCCAAACGTTTCTGTCGTGCTGATGTCAGGGCACAGAGGGAAGGGAAGAACCAGGAAAGAGCAGAAAGCAGAGGAGAGATTTAACACGCAGGGGAGAACAGGGTCTGTGATACTGGTTTAAAATACCTGTGCTATCTGTGATGCTGGTTTAAAATACCTGTTCCATCAGTCAGGCTCACAGCATTCTGGAGGAAGGTTCTGTTGCAGGAAGGGCTGCACTGCCAGCACCAAGCCCTGGCTTTCTGTGATCTATCTGCTTGTCAAAACATCAACATCACCAATTCATTGCACTGCCTCACCAGTGACCTCCTCTTAGCCCTGCTCTCTGCAGTTTGCAGTTTCATTCATTTGTCATGTTGCAATCCTGTTTCTGGTTTAAATTTCCACTTCTGTTGAAGACATAAGTCCAAGTAGTAGAGTGAAAAATCCCATAACCTCATTCATAGCTGTCATGACCTTTAATTCAGAAGCCATGGCTCTGCAATAGCTGTGGTTAACAGTCTTTTTAAGAGGTCTAGTCAGGCTTTGTCTGAAAATTCATATAGTAATGTTGATTGGAAAATTGGTAAGACTCATGGGGAAAGTGAATTGGAAAATAGAAAGCTCAACATTTTAGTCTTTTTTTTTTTAAATTATTATTTCAATTCAGGTGCCCTGTTAGCATGCTGCTTGTTCTGATTCTGCTCTGTAGATTTGTGCTTTACTGTAGGATGTGAAGGCAGTCTGGTGTCATGGGAGGATATTATCAACTCCCAGGCAAGTGTACATGCAGGAAAACTGAATGATAGCAACAATGGTGTAAAGCTAATCAGGTGAAATATTTTGGTTTTTAAACATTTATATTTCTGTAAAATCTGTTCTCTGCATGAAGCTGCTGCCCACCTGAATATTCTTGCTCATTTGCTATTAAAAGAGTTTCCCTAGGAAAAAAAACCCAATTGACAGTTTTTATCCCGCTACCACTACTGAGAAATAAGATGTTCTAGCCTGCAGTAATTTATACTGAGCTGCTGTGAGCCATTGTTGAGGGGGGGCTGTAAAAATCCCCCTCTGATTGTCTCTGCATTTCTGGACTCTTTGCAATCAGGGCAGCAGCTCATGCAGAACACAACCTTCCCTCTGCTTTGGAGTCAGATCTGTGCCTGACTGATTACAAACCCAATTAGCTATCTTCTGGAGGCTAGGATAAACTCCAGATATTCCATCCTGGAGGATTTCACAAAGTTGAGTGCACGAACGACTGAAAAAGTATAAAACTAAATTAAGAGCTCAAGTCCCCCTGTCTCCTCAAAATCCCTGCCTTGGTATTTAGAATTCCATTTACACCCAAACCAGCTCCACTGCTGAAGGAATGGCATCTGTCAAAGTCAATGTGATGTGCCAGTAAACCCCTTATATTTTTGCCTCTTTTCCCACATACCAGGAATTGCTTTGACATGTTGAAACAAATGCCACCAAATCCATTTTCACAAATTTTGGTTGTACTCTAATTCTCAGTATCCTTCTGCTTCTTGCCTTTTCCAAAATAATACCTTAGCTTCATTGCCACATCCACAGTGTTGGAAGATTATCCAACTCCCATAAACTAATTTAAATGAAGCATCTCCTTGCTCATAGTGAATTCAGGATCTCTCACTTGTGTGTACATTCACTCCCTCCCCAATTACTTTAAAACTCTTGCATAGCTGGGCTCCTCTCAGAGAATCAAAAATGAAGTTAAATGCTTCAGAGTGCTCTGGTTTGGAGGAAAGCTGTTTCCTCAGAGTCTCACTGGATGCTGGGACTTGCTTCTTGCAGCACAAACATTTGCCTGGTGCAGCTCACGTATTTCCCAGATTGCCAGGAAATTGATTTGAGGATTTTGAGAGCTCCTTTCTTGCTCCTGGCTCACCTTGTCAAGCTGCTTAACTCCACAGGAATCTGGAGCCCCTTGGCCCCCAGGAAGGCAGACAAAGCCCTGCCTGCAGCTTTCCCACCTCGCTGGGTAGCATAGCAACCCCTCCAGCTGGCTCCTGCAGAGCTGCCCACAGTCACAGCTACCCACAGATCCAGCCCTTTCATGGCTCCTCACAGGGCTCTCAAAGGAAAAAAAAAAAAAATCTCATTATTTTGTTGCTAAGTCCATAGTGTTCCAAACTGCACCGACTCTTTGGTCAGAGTTCAGTGCCAACAAACTGTGCAGGGAATATTTTTTGACTCAGATAAATAAAGTTTTGGGAAATATATTACACATTGCTCGTGGTTTTGAAATGTAGCGAGTGCTCTGGGAAGCAGAGCAGGAAGAAGAGAGCAGACAGCCTGTTGCATGTAACAACACCTTCCCTATTCTTGATGAAACAGAAAATACATTTAGAGAGGTTGTTTGGTGGCCATTTTCCCTGTATTTTGTCCTCTTCCAGCTTCCTGTTGGAGCCCCCTGGCTGGTGGGGCATCCAGAGGGACAGAAAAGGCCTTGAAGCTGTGTGAGTGCTGCTCAGCACTTTGAAATAAAACATCCCTGTGTTAATACCACAAATCCAAAGCACAGCACCACGGGGCTGCTATGGGCAGAATTAACTCAGCCAAGTCAGCAAAGGTTTCCCTGCATCTCCAAGAACTTCCCCCAAACTGTTGAAAATGTATGATTCATTTTCACTGCTCATTTCATAACTGAGAATACCTGGACCAAGATTAATGTATTTCTGATTTCCTGCTGTGAACCTCAGCTGAGGTAGGAAGATCATATTTCTGTTCAAATGAGTATTCTTCCTTAAAAACCCCAAACATTTTACTAAGCAATGCATTTTCATACTACTGTTATCTCCTACACCTTCTCTTTCCATATGATTTTCCATAGCCCTAAGCAAAGCTATCATCTCTCAGATAAGTCTCCTTAAATCTAAAAATCCTCCAAGCTGTGCCATCATCCTCATCATCATCATCATCATGCAGCTCCCCTTATCAATATATTTAAATGTCTGGTGTTGGATGCTTTCCTCTTCAGCCACAGAGAAAACACCAGTGCTGAGTGTCTCATTAGTGCTGATTAATCACTGTGCAGTTTCAATCATTTTGTGAGGTTGAACCCCAAAATATTCTCCTAAATACAAATGCTGTTTGCAAAGTTGTAGCTCAAAAATAGTTCACAAATTGCATTGTTCAGATTATGCATTTTACCAGCCATGGAAATTTTTGGAATTTATTGGGTGAAGAAGTCGTGGGGACATTGTTTTCTAGTGACTGCGGGTTTTCAATGCTTTACTTGATGCATTTGACTGAATTTTTTTTAGTGGATGCCCAGCTCTATTTTCAGGTGAAGTGTCCTGGCAGTGAAAGGCAAAGCTGTGGCAGTAGCCAGTATTCAAACCCCTGGATTCTGCCAGATCAGCCAAGTGAATAAGGCAGTTTCTGCTTCTCTCTAGGAAATCATAAACACCATCCTTAGCTGTTGATGTCAGGCTGCTTCAGCAGTGCTGGCTGTGAAGTCAGCAAAGTGATTAATGACTCATTAAAAATTAATTCATTTCCCCAAAGAATTTGCAAGGATTCTACTGTGAAATTCTTGCTGTGCTCCGTGGGAGCTACACAACTTAATCCCCACGACCTGCACTTTGTGAGTAACCTTTTGGGAAATAAGGAACTGAAGCAGCTGGAGACATGCAGTGTTACATGGCACTGAGGGGCATTGCAGCACTCCAGAGAGAAATCAGAAACTAAAATGTCATGGAGAGACACAGCCTGGGCTCAGCAAGGGCTGTGCTGGGAGTGCCTGGCTGCAGGGGGTTGTGTTCCAAGCACTGGAAACCTTTTGGGTGTCTCCAGGAGGAGCTGAGAGGGGATGTGTGAGCAGGGAATTCACACGTGTGCGGTCAGGCTGTGGGGAGAGATGAGTTTGTTTGGGAAATATGTGCACAGCAGAGGTAAAAGTAAAATCCTGCTGTTGTTGACAAATGCAGCAGTGAAGGGTGAGGTGTCTTTGACTTCTACACAAGCACCCAGCAGTTCATTGCAAACATGGGACACAGGCTGGGTGCTGAGCAGGGAAATCCTCCCTGCAGAAATGGGGCACAAGGCAGCTGTCTCCAAGGTGCACTGTCAGATGAGTTCTTCATCCTCCTCAGAAAATATAGAATCTTCATTTATTCATTCATTTTCTCATATAGAAATGCATCATTTCAGTAGATTCTCCCCCCTGCCCCTCCTATTCCACAGAAATTATTTTTGATGCACAGGATGACATGCAGAACATTTTTCTGTGTCTTTAAATGCCAATTCCTGACTTTGAACTCAAAGAAACAGATATTTATTTACAGGCTTGTCCTGATAGATATCCTGGAGTTAATTATGTAATATCTGTCTGAAGTTCTCCTCTAGTTTTCTACAGAAGTACATTTCTTGCTTTGAACCATGCTTGGTATTTACTCACGTAGCAATTCCACTGCTGTTATAGGAGGGCCCAGGCTCTCTTGCTGTCAGGAAGTAGAAATCTGTGTGATGCTGGAATTATTTATTCCATCTAAATAACCAAAGCAAGATCATTAACCTCATTGCAGCACTGTGACCATGCCCTCTTCTCCACACTCTGCTCTTTTAATCACACCATCGATCATTCATCATCTTTCACATCATATTCAAAAACTTTGTCCTTGCCACAGTCTCTAAATCCTGTACTTCAAAACATGGGCAGTTGTAAGGAAAAGGGGAAATGAGTAGCATGAGGAATTTTCAGGTTTTTATCTTTATTTTATGCAACAGTTTATGATTGAATTCTTCATATGCTTACACAGGCCATGATCTTCAGGATCTGTATTTTTTCACTGTACACCAGTGAAAAAAATTTTTTTCCACGTATCTTCAGGATCTGTATTTTTTCACTGTACATCACTTCAGGACCTGTATTTTTTCACTGTATTTTTTCCCTGTACATCACTTCAGGATCTGTATTTTTCCCTGTACATCACTTATCACCCAGCATTTGGCAGACTGGGATGGGGTGTTCAGGAGCAGTTCAGCAGTGAGCTGCAGACACACTGCCCCAGTTGCTCCTCCAAGTCTGGCTGGTGTCCCAGGGGAGGGCAAGTCCTGTGTCACACAAAGCCCAGCAGCTCCTGAGAGTGGCTGTGCTGGGCAGGAGTCAGGCCCTGTGCCAGGGGTTGTTTATGTGCACAGTTTGATTTCAGCAGTAAACACTGCAGGCACTCATTAAGCCCAACATTAAGAGTGGGTGACCTCTCGCTCTCCAAAACAGTCAAATACAAATAGTAAATTAAATCAAGCATTAATCAAAACTGTAAAATAGCCTGCTTAAACCCTTCAGAAACAACACACCCACTACCTTCTTCCAAAGCCTTGTCAAACAAATGGTTTTTGTGGTGTATCTGGAAGGTCATCAAGTCCTGGGCTATTTCAGGAGCAGGTTCCAGATGGTCTCCAGCACACTGAATAATGTATGTGTGTGTGGGAGTGGGGAGAGGGGCTCCAAGGAACCATTCCACTGACAGGAGGAAACCCAACCCATGCATTTTGCATTCATCTGTGCCCTGCTAGGTGTTTAAAAACCTCTCGTGTCCTTTGCTTCAAGTGGCAAAAATGACTTGTTTGGAGGATCTTTAGTGACAATATCAATTTCATATTTCACTCAGCAGCACTCTAGAAAACCTTTAGCTCCTGTTTGGGCTACAATTGTCTCGATGACAAGAGCACTGGTGTTTTATAGGATCTGTTATTTGTAGTGTGACATTCCATAGGCAGTGACCTTTTGTCCTGTAATTCCTGCCCTGCTATACAGGGAGAATCTCAACAGCTCCCTATGCATTGTTATACATAAGATAATGAGATGGCATAATGCAAATTCTTAAAACTGCTTTGCCTGAGTGTCATGGGGGTGTCTGTATGAATTTGCAGAGGGGATTTGCCTGATGATGAGCTCCACATTCCCAGCAGCCCAGAAACCCCCAGTGAGCTGGGCTTATCCCCACAGGGCAAGGGAGGGATTCTGCCCCTCGTACCTGCTCAGGTGAGACCCCACCTGCAGCCCTGGGCTGCCCTACAGCAGCAGCACCTGGAGCTGCTGGAGAGAGTCCAGAGCAGCCCACAGAGATGCTCCAGGGGCTGGAGCCAGGCTGGGAGAGCTAGGGATGCTCACCTGGAGAGAAGGCTCCAGGGACACCTCAGAGCCCCTGGCAGGGCCTGAAGGGGCTCCAGGAGAGCTGGAGAGGGACTGGGGACAAGGCATGGAGGGACAGGACACAGGGAATGGCTCCCAGTGCCAGAGGGCAGGGCTGGATGGGATATTGGGAATTAGGAATTGTTCCCTGGGAGGGTGGGCAGGCCCTGGCACAGGGTGCCCAGAGCAGCTGGGGCTGCCCCTGGATCCCTGGCAGTGCCCAAGGCCGGGCTGGGCAGGAACCTGGGACAGTGGGAGGTGTCCCTGCCATGGCAGGGGTGGAACAAGATGAGCTTTGAGGTCCCTTCCAACCCAACCCCTTCCATGGATTTTTTTCAAATGCACAGAATAGAAAGGCAGCAAATGCTTTGTGAGCACAGGGTGTCCAACTCCAACAACCCATGGGCCTCCAACTTGAATGAGTTCCCCCACACTGTGTGCAACAGGGAAAAACACTGACCTGACTACACCAGGAATAAAATCAGACCACCTGGATCAATTGTGAACCTGGGTCAGAGGTGAAAATGGGATTTATTAACCAGTGGTCCTCTTCAGCATGACAGGTTTAGCCCTGATATTGCATTCTGGCCATGCTAGAATGAAAATTGAAGAATCTTGAGTATAAATAGACCTTTGGTGCCCTCATTTCTGCATGCAGGAAAATATAGATGGCCCTGTATTGCCATCAATCATGGAATAAAAAATCCCAAACAATACTAAATACTCTATAACAATGCTAAATTTTAATAATGATACTAATTTTGTCACCAAGTTTTTTGCTCCTTTTCCCATTGCCATCCATCAAGTTCCCTCCTGGCCACAGCTCAAAATTCATGCTCTTGGTGAAATTCTGCTCATGTGTAGGGAGACCAAGGATATGGAAGGAATTGCACATAGATAAATCAGTGCATCGTTTTTGTCCTAAGGTAATAATATTTCAAAGTACTTTCATTCTGATGGTTTTCAGAATAACTATTTGAAGTGAATTGTTGGCCTTGGACAAATTCCTGGAGGAGATAATGACGTACATGTCACAAAAGAAATCATTGTTATAGGCACAGCTGGTGACAGTGCTCTGTGTCGACAAACAAGTAAGTTGACATAAAGCCCACCATTCAATTACTGGCATAAAGAAATCTCCTCTAAAACAAGATTGAAGACATGGCCTATGGCACCTCAAGTTTGAATAATACAGCAATGGGAAAAAATAGACAATATCAGCAATGAAGGAAGAGAAAAACTTAATTTCTAATCCTCACCATGTACAGTTCAGAGGACTAACACTAAAGCTACATTTCCTATACTGTCAGGATTCAAAAATTGAACTTTTATATTTTTTACATGAATAAAAACATAGTCCCAGTTTCACACCATAGCTGTTAGCTCAAGGTTCTTAAGATTTCCAGGCTCTCCATTTGAGTTCTCTTCTGCAGGTCTGTCACTGTTCATGAGCTCCAAAGTGCATTAATATTGTTCTTCAGCCTCTGCAGGGGAATACACAAACCCACTCACAGCAGCAAATTGCTCCCAGGAAAGATTGGATCACTAAAGTGGATTGGCTATTGTCAAAATGTCACTCAGAAGACAATAGAAAACCAAAATAAAAGTGATTCGCCAGCAGCTGCTGTCACTGCAGCACACGGGGATGCTCAGGGTTGCCTTTGGCTGGGCACTGTTCTGAGATACACCTTGGGCTGTGTCACTGTCATATTTTCTGAAAAATCCCTTTGCCAGGATTTCTTCTCCTGGGAAGCTTCAGCTTCTCCCTGTTTTGCTGCTTTGGAATGTGATTTGGAGCTTGTTTATCCAAACATGTGAATTGTTTTAATTTAATGACCAATCATGGCCCAGCTGTGTCAAGGCTCTGAGGAGTCACGAGTTTGTATTACTCATTCTTGTTAAACCTTCTGATGTGTCCTTTCTCTATAGTTTAGTATAGCTATAATATAATATAATATAATGTAATAAAATGCAATATAATGTAAAATATATAATATAATATAATATAATATAATATAATATAATATAATATAATATAATATAATATAATATAATATAATATAATATAATATAATATAATATTCAGCTTTTTAAGATCATGGAGTCAGATTCATCTCTTCCCTTGTCCTGGGGATCCTCACAAACCCCACAGGGGTGGCTGAGGAAAACTGGGTGTGAGAACTCTGCAAGTCCACGGCCTTCAAAAATAAATTTAATACAGAATGAAGAAATGATGAGTTCCCAACTGGTGACTTGCTAGAGGTCATCACATACTGGGGGAATTTATAGGGGTGAATGAGAACTACAGGTATTAATTACGTTACTACATTAATTAATTGCATTATGGGCACAATTAGGGAGCATGTGCATTTAAAAGGAGACAGTATCCCAGGATCTTTAATGTTCATACACATCCTGAGCTTTCCCAAGGAGCCGAACATGTACAAGGAGCTCCAAGGGCTTGGAGAAGCAGCAAATGAGGTCATTAGGCTCAGCCTTGGTGATTTCCACTGGGTTTTGCCCCTCCCTCTGGGGACTATTTCCATTTCTGTCTTATGGATGGCTCATCTGTTCTAAATACTCCCAGAATCCAAGTTCTGCTGTCAATAAATGAGCAGTAACAGCACCCAGTCCATCACAGCTGGAGGTGCAGGTCTTATATTTTTCACATGACTAAACTGTAAAATGTTCTGCATGGTTGTGGTGGCCGGGGGTGAACCAAGGCTCCCCAGGCTTTCACCCAGCTGAGCTCAGGGCTGGCCCTGCTTGTCCTCCAGGAGGAAAATCCTGTGGTGCCCATCTGGGTGCTTGAAATTACAGCAGCACATATGAGAATTCCTTAGAAATGCAATGTTCAAAACAACAATATTGTTACTGCTGGTAATCCATGGTGGCTGCATGCACCAGGGTCAGCTTTTAGAGATAAATTACCTTTTTCATTGTCAGTTTATTCTCTAAATATTCATGTCAAAGGAGCAAAATCCATGTCAAAGGAGCTGTAAATCTGCATTTCCTAGAATATAAAGTTGTTTTCTGCCTGTGCTTAGGCTGGATTTGCTGCAGGGTTCTGGTGTGGGTCCCTGGCATGAGAAAGTTTTGCAAATTTTTAAATGCTCCCTTTTTACAGAAAAGAGAAATTCATGGTATCATTAGAGATGAACATTTTAATTTAAAAGACATATATTTTATAACAAAAAAACCAAGGGGTCATTACTTGTAGTCAGGTGTTGGTTTTTGTCCAAAGCCAAACTATAAAGTCTGATGTCAGGTAAGCAAAAGCAGCTCTGAGGAATTTTAGAGAAGAGCAGCAGGGCCTTGTCCTGTAGCTCTGCTTGCACAGAATGCTCTTCCCCCAGGGTTTCAAGTTTCTGCTGATTTTTAAAATGTTAAATGCTTATATATGAGGAAGGAGATAATAAATTTAGGAAAAGAATCTCCATTTGATATTTTTGCTCTTCTTCATATTGAGAAACTTCATAATTTTTTCTAGTCTTAAGGCTTAATTTTCAAGCACCAGAAATTTTAGACTTCTGAGTCAGGTGTGTGGGCTCAGATATGTCCAAATAATTTCTATTTTTCTGCTTGTTTTGGAAAATTTATGTACTTTCCTGTAGGTGTGAACTTATCTGTGTCCTAAAAGGAATTAAAAGAAATTAGACTACTTCACATGTAAAACATATTTAAGAGTCACTTTTACAAAAAAATAAGGAAGTTATTAAGAAAAGCACAGAGGTGAATGATGGGAATTAAAATCCACCCAAGCTAAGAGACAATGTGGCCTTGTTTGAATTCCATTCTGCTGTTAAATTTTGCAGCATTGAACTTCATAGATTTTAATGCATAGTTTTGATTTGGGAACTTTTAAAAGGTACCCTGCCTTTGGTTTGTTTCAAATTCCTAACATGGCTGAGCTCGAGGTGGAGAATGTGATTCCTGCACATTGCAAATTGAACAAGAAATTTCTTTTAGAATAAAAAGGAGCTCCAAGATCCGTTGTGAACCCAGAGCCCCTGCCAGGGCTGCTCCTGACGCTGCACAGGAGGATTGTGATGGATGAAGTGAGTGCATAACAGATATTGTTTTAGTGCATTAGTCCTGATTTCCTGTTCCAGGTGATTGATTGAGCCCCAGTCAAGGCAGTGTCCACAGCAAATATTAAGCAAACTTACCCAGACACAATCAATCACTCTTATCAAAAAATCACCACATTTGGAGCAAAAAAAATGCTAAAGCCTTACCTGCTTTGCACTGCCTTTATCCAGGTTTAATTTTATTTCTTAAAGGTACAGGAGAACAGATTGTGTTTGTTGTTTGCTCAGTGTATTTCTCCAGGCTGGGCAGCTGCAAAGTACACAGGTGTCATTTGCTTATATTGCAATGTTTGCTAGTTCAGAGAAATGTGTGCTTCAAAAAGGAATATTTAGAGAATAAACTGACAATGAAAAAGGTAATTTGACTATAAAAGCTGACCCTGGTGCATGCAGCCACCATGGATTACCAGCAGTAACAATATTGTTGTTTTGAACATTGCATTTCTAAAGAATTTTCTTATGTGCTTCTGTAATTTTGCTTAATTTATTTAACAATTATTTAAGCACATATAAATCTGATTTAAGCATAGTTAAAAGAGTTTTTTTATGTAGCACACAGGTCTGATTTCCTTATTTCAAAGGTGCAGAGGATTCTGTTTCTCCAGTGCTGTTGCAGCAGGCTGGCAACAACCTGGACACTCTCAGTGTTCTAATGGGTCTGAGTGCAAACCCAACACCAAACAGGCAGCACAGGGGAGCTGCAGCTGGGTCTTGGATGGTGGAGTTTACACTCTCAACACACTTGGTGGGATCCTGTTTAATACCAGAAAGAAACAATTTTTTAATTTTTTTTTTTTTTTACATAGATGGGAATGACAGGACCTGCCAAACTAAAATGGAGAAGGAAAGAAAGCAGTCTTATGTACAGGGGGAAAAGTGAAGTAGAGAAATGTGATTACTAAAGGTTATTTTTCTCCTAAAAGCTAAGAATTACTTATTGAAGGGAAAAAAAGAAAAGGGAAAATAGAAAATCAGGATTTAGGAAGTTGGTAGTCAGCTGTAGGGAAAATCTGGATGTAGGCTTGATCTATAGCCCAAGATCCCCCACAGTGCAATTTAAATTTATGGACTTTCCCCGCTGGTTTGTAAGCTAGAAAACAGCATCAGGCACGTTTCCCTGAAGGAATTCTCCCCATGAATCACCTCATCACCCTCATGGCCATTGCAAACCACCAGCATCCAAGAGAGAAACTGAGTCAGGTCCTGTCAGTTCAGCACCAGCTCAGGTTCTGATCCCTCTTGGTGGCCCAAGACACCACCAACACCTGGCTTTCAGCTTTCACCTTTTTCTTCTAAGCTTAGCTATAAAATCACCTCTTGAATCCAGGCTCTGCTTTCCTGGCACTCTTTCTGACACTGCTTTCCTGGGATTTTCCCACTCCCATCCATGCTGGAGCTGGAATCAGATTTCCCCCATGCCATGGCTCAGTGCTGAATCCATTGATGCAGTTTGCTGTCACTAGAGTGACTTTCCAGAGTGTGACATTCCACCAACCTCTAATAATCCTGCTTAGATGGATTTTTACAGCATAAAGAGAGTAAAACAACTTCTTATGGCTCAGACAAGAACACAAATGCTTGTCCTGTTTCTGTCTAAGACAGCATCTGCAGCAGACTTCAATTCCTTCAGAGCATGCAATGGGAATGGCTTTGAATCAATTTAAACTGCAAACCTGGTCAACTAAAATGCTTTTAATTGTTCATGGGCAGCCATTCAACCTCTGCTTGTGGTGAGCAACTGCTTTGGTGTGTGTTAACAATACAGAGATGTAGCACAGATACAGAACAAAACATGGATTTATCATCCCAAACTCCATTTCCAGTGCATGTGAGACCATGCATCAGAGTTGAAATAACAGTCACAGGATAATATTTGTATTATACATTGTAAGAGCCATCCAAGAAGCAAAGAATTTTCCTTTTCCTCCATTTTCATTTTCTTCCTTCACCTGTAAAGTGACAGAAGAATGAAGTTTTTGTGTTATACATTGTAAGAGCCATCCAAGAAGCAAAGAATTTCCTTCATTTCCATTTTCTTCCTTCATCTATAAAGTGGCAGAGGAATGAAGTTTGTTGGTTAAGTGGGTTATTTTTTTGCACCAGGAGAGTCTTAGATCAAGCCTTTCCCTAGCTATTCATTGAAATTGTACATTTTCCCTAAATATTTGTGGTGTGATGAGCTGACCCCAGCTGGCAGTGCTTCTATAACACTAAAGAGTGTTTCTTAATTTCTTTGTAATTAAGATATTTTAAGAATATAAGGAAATATGCTCTGCTAATTTTCTTTACTTAATAGACTCACCCCCAGTAAGCCATTGGAGACTGCAGAGTCTTTCATGGAAATGTCCTCATCAGCTGAAGATGAAATTAGGTCACCTTGATAACCTGGTTTGGTGAACTGAATGGGTTTGATGTCTGACAGCACCTCCCCTGGAGTTTGTGGGTTAGAAATAGGGAAATAGTACAAGAAAATCTCCAGAAGGGATTTTGTGTCTCGGTGGATGTTTTTCCTTTGAACACAACGATGTTTCATTTTATAATTGAAATGCAGTATGTCTTTGAACTTTCAATAGCCAAGGCTATTAAGTAACAGCATTGCATTTCATTTGTTATATTACATTTTAAGTTCAGTCCATGCATTTTTAATTCTGTTTATGTCTTGAGAGCTTGCCTCTAGTGAAATAAAACCAATCAAGAATCTAGAACAGGAATTAAAATTTAGATCCTAATTCACCACTGCCCTGTGGTTCCTTTGTGTTTACTTGAATAAGTACCAGGGACTAATAGAATAAATGTAAGGACCCTGTGGAGAAAAGTGTTATTGTACAGGGTCAGGCAGTGCTCAAGCTCTGCCAGGCCCACCTGAACTCCCTAAATGTGAGAAAGCTGTGCTGCAATGTGGCTGATGGCAGAAGGAATAGAAAGAATTGCCAAAAGAGATGGTTGCACAGAAAATCTGTGTCTGTGGTACTAAGAAAAATGGAATTGAGAGAATGGATAGGGAGGGTGTTAAAAATAAATGTATTTAAAATTTATTAAATTATTAAAAATAAATGTTGTAGGTGACAGGAGCTGATGTTTGGGCCACTGGGGGAGGAATCTTGGCCATGTGGCTCTTGAGAAGTTTTATGAGCAGAAATGTGGTGTGGTGGGTTGGGTTTGGCCAGCAGCCAATGGCCCAGCTGGCTGCAGAGCCACCCTGGCACGGGGACAGAGCCCTGCTGGGCTGGCACAGGTGAGCACAACTGAAGTGATGGGAGGGGACAGAGCCCTGCTGGGCTGGCACAGGTGAGCACACCTGATGAGCAATGAGGGGACAAAGCCTGGCTGCGCCCTGTGCCAGCTCCTCTGTGGGCTGGCACAGGTGAGCACACCTGGAGGGATGGGGACAGAGCCCCCCTGGACTGGCACAGGTGAGCACACCTGGAGGGATGGGGACAGAGCCCCTCTGGGCTGGCTCAGGTGAGCACACCTGGAGGGATGGGGACAGAGCCCCTCTGGGCTGGCACAGGTGAGCACACCTGGAGGGATGCGAGGGGACAGAGCCCCCCTGGACTGGCACAGGTGTGCCCACACTGGGCAGGGCCCTCACTCCCTGCTTGGCTCTGTCGCTCCCAGCCCGTGAGCACGGGCAGGGCTGAGCATCAGCCACAGCAGAGAACAGAGCAGCAAAGGGCAGGAGCTGCCTGAGCAGGGGGAAAAGAGCCCTGGAGCCCTGGGGGAGGCAGCAGGAGGGGCAGGATGGGCTGCAGGCTCCGGGCAGGGCTCCCCTGGCAGCCCCTGGGGATGCTGAGCTGCAGCAGGGAGGAACAAGGGGGAAATGAGCATCGGTGCTCTGCTCATCTGTAACCACAGCTCTCTTTACAGAGAGGCACAATTTCCCAAGAATTTCTTCTGGGAAAGGCAGTGAGAAAACCTCAGAGAAGACGGGAAAACAATTCTTATCCCATTTTCTGCTCCTGTGTTTTTGCCCATGTGGAATGTATTCTGGAGATTGTTTACCCAAGGTGATCGCTTGATTGGATTCTGGTGATGGTGTTTGGGATTCACTGACCAGTTGGATCCACGTGTGTGTGTGTGGGGACTCTCAGGAAGAGTCATGGGTTTTCTAGTTAGTTAGTTAGTTAGTTAGTTAGTTGTTGGGGAAGATGAAACAGGAAAGCCTTATAAATATGATTGTCTGGCAAAAGATTTTGAGAATATAGAAACTATAAGCAAGATTGAAATGAAAGCAAGCTTTGAGATCCCTCAGTTACTGAACAACTGGAAAACAATGGCATGGCCAGCTGAAGGTGATCCCCTTTTGATGGAACAACACCCTCTGCTTGCAGACAGGCCCAAGGCTCAGAGCAGACCCTACAGCTTGGCAGAAGGGGCCCAAAGAGGAGATTTTAGGGTTTAAAATGTAACACAGTATGGTGATGTAATGATTCTTATAGGCTGTATGGAAATGCTGTAGGATTTGTACTAGGTTGGTTAGTGAGAATTAGAATATTCAGCACAGAAGAAGGTTTATTTCATTGGAACATTGGAACAGGAACCTTGCTCTCTTATTCTCTCATCCTCTCTCTCATCCTCTTTCCCACTCTCTCTACTTTTCTTTCCTGCTCCAAGCTGTGTCTGGCAGCCCCCAGCAGGGCCCTGCACTGGCCCTTTGCAATAAACCCCAAATTCCAAGCCCTGGCTTTAGAGATCTCTCATCTCCATCCATCCCAACCCTCCTACCCCTGTCCCTCCTACAGTTACTGATAGTTCTTCTTAGTGTAAAGTAATATAATATAGTTTTTGTATCATATAGTATAAGAAAGTAATTAATTAGCCCTCTGATATCATGGAGTCAGAGGCCAATCATTCTTCCCACCTGTTGGAGATGATAACCCTCATACCCATCCCTGCTCCAGGGAACAGGAAGGACAGGAGCCTGAAGTAGAACCTGGGGAAAATATTAAGGGTGGAAGGTGGTTTAACCTTTGTCTTTAACATTAATCAGAACCTGGGGGGAAGGAGGTTTAGCTTTTGTCTTTGTTTCCCACCATCCAAATTGGCAAGAAATGAAATTAGCTTCCCTCAAGTCGAGCCTGTTTGGCCTGTGACAGTAACTGGAGTGGCTTAATCTTGATTTCTGAGCTTTTCCAGCTTATTTTGTCCCCTGTCCTGATGGGGAGGAACAGGGTGGCTGGGTGGGCCTCAGGCAGCCAGGCAAGGCCAGCCCATCACATCTGGCAGCTGAAGATGTCTTCTCCTGTGCTTCAGCATGGATCTAGAGGTCTGGCTTCATTGTTCATTCACTGCTGACCTTGCATTGTAATTTTTATTTTTGCTTCATTTAAATCAGACAAAAATAATGTAATCCAAAGGTACCATCAGAGCTCGGCTTTGTTTCGCTGGACAATTTACAGCTAAAACTTTGCAGCCTTTTTTACATTCAGTTATTTTCTTTGCTAGTAATGGGCTCAGAATTCTGTCAAAATAAGGACTGAAAAAATGATGTCTGATTTAATATTCACCTTTTCAAAGGACAGAGCTTTCCTGAGTACAGGAGAGTTCAGGGCTGAATGTTAAGACTCAGAAATTTAGCAAGTCCCACTGTATTTTTCAACCCTAAGTGCTGTTCTACATCCCTGGAATTAGAATAAGGCTGGATCTTTGAGATTCTGTGTCTCTCATTGATCACAGTTTGCCTGTAGTAAGGAGGCATGTTTTCCATTATCAGACTGGTCTGGCCAAATGAAGGTTTTTACTCTAGAAAAGAATTTTTTTTTTCTTTTCCTGTCAGGTAGGTTCAATTTAAAGTTAATTCTTGCCATTTAATGACAGGATGGTATGTGTGATTGCTGTGTGGAAGAGATGGGGAGTGTGATAGAGCAAGGCTGTGTCTCAGGAACACTCTCTGAGGAGAGTCTGGACTGTAATACCTACCCTCTGCTATCAGGCTCTCCACTGCATTGAGGTGAGTGTCTCTCTCAGAAATACAGTAAGAATACTTTTCTCATGTATTTTTGCTTTCACATGTCTCTAAGTCTTTTTATCCTGGACTTCATACAGGAAAGGATGAAAACTATTTCTGTAAGACTTTGATGTGTAGTTTTTATTTCTTCCATCATCCCTGGTGTCCTCCTGCACTCTGGATTCTTTGTTTGTTAGCTGCTGCCTCTGTGAGCAGAGGTGTGGGGACATTCCCTCAGCTGTTTGCACCCACATGTCCTGCACTCCTCAGGACTTTGTTATTCCAGTCTCTCCCTTCCCCGAGTTCTTGATGTTCTGACATCCAGATGAGTCACCAAATGCATTATTTTTTTTTAGGTTGTTAGACTGATTTGATATGTGAGATTCATTTCCGATGCCTGTTCTGAATAGACTTGTCTGCCTTCAGTTTGCCTGAGCCATTGAGCAGAATTCCATTAGGTGTGTTTATGGAATGATTTATCCCCAGCTCAGCTGAGGGAGGGGAATTTGCACCTGGCCAGCTGCAATTGCTGGGACACCCTGAGCCATGCAGCACCTTCCTCTGGGGTCCCAGAGCAAACCCCCTCAGGATGGGCACAGCTGGGCAGGATGGGGGCTGAGAAACCTTTTATTGAACAGGGAGGGGGGCTCAAACCCTTGAGGCTTGAGAACTTTGGCACAAAATGCAAATTATTTGCCCCACCCTTTGTCACCAATGTATTCTGAAAAATCCCTTTGCCAGGATTTCTGTCCTGGGAAGCTGAGAAGCCTCAGAGAAAAATGAAAACAATAATTATCTGCTTGCTTCTCCTGTGTTTTGCTGCTTTGGAATGTGGTTTGGACATTGTTTACCAGCTGGTCATTGTTTGATTGACTTCTGCTGTGAATTATTTTAACTTAATGACCAATTGGGGCCAATCTGTGTTGGGACTCTTTCAGAGTCAGGAGTTTTCATTATTATCTTCTAACCTTCTGTCTGGATCCTTTCTGTATTCTTTAGTATAGTTTAGTGTAGCATTCTTTAATCTAATATAGATCATAAATTAATAAATCAGCCTTCTAAGAATATAGAGTCAGATTCATCATTTCCTCCCTTCGACAGGGGACTCAGAAAATACCACAACCTTTCAAGTTTTTTCCTAAATTTGGTATTTTTCCTAGGACCAGCTTTCTTCAAACTGGCTGTAAAAATATTATTTCTATATATAGGACCACATTAGTATACAGCTATATAAACATAGGGCTGTATTAGTATATAAGTATATTGGGGGATAATTAAAAAGACATTATTTTAACTGTTGTTTTAGGCTTCTTTTCAGAATTACTTTTAAAACTAGTTGTGATTTTATGCTGAGAAATAGAAAAAGGAACATGTTTGTAAGCATTTCTAGTATGTTTGTGTAACTGCAAGTAAATAAAAACAATGTACTCTAGAAAGGGCTATATTTGGCCAAATATGTGATAGGACCAGATGGATATTACAGTGATTTTCTTTACTGTCACAGTGGGAATGCAGTTCCATTGTACATTTTCATTTCACTCTGCTTCTCTATCAGCTAGCAATGATATAATAGTATTTCTGGATGAAAATAGTCAGCAAAACATTTGTTCCAGTTGTGTTCAGTGGAGCTGTGCACGACTTTAAAACTACAGCCACAGACAAGGAGAGCCCCAAAGGCAGCAGGAATATCCAAGCTGTGTGTGCAGGTGAGAGGAGGCTGTGGTTCATGGCTGTGCAGGAGTTGGAGTAACACAGATGGCATTTTTGTTATTAGAGTAACACAAATGCCATTTCTTCTATTTATTTATTTACCATGCAGCATAATTAGACCTTGAGATCCCAAGTCCAGGCTCTCTGCTTTGCTGTTGCCACGTGAGTGTTATTTCAAGTCAGTACAGAGTGGGCAGGGCTGTTTTCACTCTTTTGGGGTTTGGTGCTGGTGCTGGCTTTGAGGAAACCACCATGAAAGCCCCTGACCCTTAAAACCCCAGTGAAAGCAGCACTGGCTTGGTGCCCTGCTGGGGTACAGCCTCAGCACCAGGCTCCTTGCTCCTGCACTCCCCAGAGCTTATTGCTGCCCAAGAAAAAGAAAAAAAAAGGAAGAACACTACAGAAATGTGGTTTTTATAACCATATTGGTGGCAAAGAAAGAGGGAAAAAAAAGGAAGAATACTACAGAAATGTGGTTTTTATAACCATATTGGTGCCAAAGAAAGAGGGAAAAAAAAAAAAGGAAGAATACTACAGAAATGTGGTTTTTATAACCATATTGGTGCCAAAGAAAGAGAAAAAAAAAAAAGGAAGAATATTACAGAAATGTGGTTTCTGCTCTTACAAATGTTTTTTTTAGATGTGACTGTGCTTCCAGCAAGAAAGCTTGTATGAAAGCACAGTTCAAACCTGGCAAAGTTCAGGCTCTGGTTTCATAGCCAAGGCCTTTCTTTAATCAGTGCTTCAAACCTGTGAGAGGAAAGGAGCCATAAAATCAATTCTAAGTAATCTTGGAAATGAGATAATTGTCCATTAATCTCATCAATATAAGCATGAAATTTTCTGCTGCAGTTCATGGCTACACATTTGTAATAAATTTATCAGTGGGAACAGGAGAGAAGCCATAGGATTACTGCAGGGGTTAGTGCCTCATGCTTCCCCTGCAGCCTTGGTTCAATTTGGTTTTTTAATATATTTTTTTCTCCCAGTGAATATATTTAATTCCTTTGTGTAACAGTGCCAACCAAACCTTGTTGCTGGTTCTGTATTAACTGGGAATTAGTGGTGAATTTCTTGTGTGTGCTCAGGAATCAGTGCTGAGGGGTGGGGTGGCAAGGGCTGGAGAAAGCAGTGACCTGCATGGTGCCACTGCTGCTGGGCAAACTGGAGCTGCTGCCAGTGCCTGTGGTTCCTGTGGCAGACTTGTGCCCTTGCTGCTCTCTAAACCCTGTGTATAGAAACCACAAGATTTTGTGACAACCACAGAAGTTGTTTCTTAAAAAGACAAAAACCCAAAAAAACCCCAAAAAACCAAACAAAAATGAGAAAAACCCCCAAACAAACAAACAAATAAAACCTCACAAAGCAAGTCTTTGTTTGAGCAGTTCTATTTGTTGGGTTGAAGCTCAAGGGGATGGTTCCTGATCTCACCTCTTGCTCTCTGAACAACCCAGTCTGCCTGGGCTGGCTGCCTACACAAACCCAAGCACCTACAGGGAACGTGAATTTTGATCTCTCCCATTTCTAGGAACTGTCAAAGGCAGTGCAACTTTCAGAAAAAAAACCATAATTTTATTTTTTTCCTTCCCTTAGAGGCTTTCCACCCTTTGGAGAATTTGTCTGTGTATAACAAAGGGCAATTGCCTCTACAGAAATGGAATTTGGGTGGCCTTGACCACTGGGCTTTGCCTTTCCTGGAGGTGGGCAGGCCCTGGCACAGGTGCCCAGAGCAGCTGGGGCTGCCCCTGCATCCCTGGCAGTGCCCAGGACCAGGCTGGGCAGGGCTGGGAGCAGCCTGGGACAGTGGGAGGTGTCCCTGCCATGGCAGGGGTGGCACTGGATGGGCTTTAAGGTCCTCTCCTACCCAAACCATTCCATGGTTCCCTCCTGGCTCATTTTCCTATGAGTTTTCCTATTCAATTCTTCATTTGAGTTCTATTTTAGAAACTTCCTTGTGGGATCATGGCATGAAGCTGGAGCAATGTAAAGACAGGCTGGAACCATGCTGCAAAGACTCTCTCCATGCTGCACAATTTAGCTCTCCTGAACCCCTGAAACAGAGGGTGCAATTTCTGTGTCAGTGTTGCAGGACAGGTTTTCCTGATTTCTGCTTTTCCTGAGCTGAGAAACAGCAGATCCCCAGAGCTGAGCACCAGAGGGGGATCTGCCCCTGTGGGCTGTGGTGCTTTCAGGGTTCCCCAGATGAAGGGAGGAATTGATGAATTGATGTTCCATGTTCTTAGAAGGCTAATTTATTATTTTATAATACTAAATTATATTAAAGAATGCTATACTATACTAAAGAATACAGAAAGGATACTTAATGCTATAAAGATAATAATGAAAACTCCTGACTCTTTCCAGAGTCCTGACACAGCTTGGCCCTGATTGGCCAAAGAGTCAAAACTATATTATATTATACATTATATTATACATTATATTATATTATACATTATATTATACATTATATTATACATTATATTATACATTATATTATACATTATAGTATACATTATATTTATATATTATATTATACATATTATATTATATTTTATATTATATTTTATATTATATTTTATATTTTATATTATATATTATATTTTATATATTATATTATAGCTATACTAAAGAATAGAGAAAGGATACAGACAGAAGGCTACAAAATGATCATGAAAAACTCATGACTGACTCCTCAGAGTCTGGCACAGCTGATGGTGATTGGTCATTAAGATAAAACAATTCACATGGAACCAATCAAACAAGCATCTGTTGGTGAACAATCTCCAGCCACATTCCAAAGCAGCAAAACCCAGGAGAAGCTAATCAGATAATTATTATTTACATTTTTCTCTAAGGCTTCTCACCTTCCCAGGAGAAGAAATCCTGGGCAAAGGGATTTTTCAGCAAATGTGACAGCGGGCTCTGCTTTCATTTTTGGTAAACATCTCCTCAAACAGCTTCCCTCACATGTCTCCATTACCTTTGGATCAGGAGCGTTGCAGCACGGGCAAATCTCCCCTGATGCTGCATAATTTCAGGTTTAATGAAGAGCTGCAGCCTTTCCCTGGGCTGGGAATGAGGGGGCAGCAGCGAGTGCTGCTCCTGGCACACCCGGCCGAGGTGACATCA
Organism: Molothrus aeneus; assembly: GCF_037042795.1. NCBI lineage: Eukaryota > Metazoa > Chordata > Aves > Passeriformes > Icteridae > Molothrus > Molothrus aeneus. The sequence continues at coordinate 3,662,688 of NC_089661.1, forward strand.
ATATACTTACATCTGCTCACTAATAGTTTGCAATTCTGCTAAGGTTTGCATTCATGAGCAAAACCGCTATAAATTTCAAATGCTGCTGAAACCAATGGCCCTTGCACAAGGTCTTTGTTCTGTTGGCACCAGGTCCAGAGTGTTACATCTGTTTTATTAACTGAGCTAAATATTTATACCACCATGTCCCCAGATTCCCCAAATCCCAGGAAATGCAGGTTTCCCATTCCCATTCCATTCAGAACAAAGAAGGGAGCAGAAATCATGTTACTGACACCTATTTCTCAGCAGCTGCGAGTGAAATGCTCTCTACCCATCAAGTTTTGGTTTTATTTGAATAGTGCTGAAGGATTTTAAATGTGTTTGGTGTAAGAATACACCACAAACCCTGGTTTTATATGCTTCTGGTGACTTTTACCTAGGAATCCCTACATAGCCCACCCCTTTCCAGGCCAAGGAAACATAAAAGTTTTGAAATGCTCCTCTCTCAAGAAAATCTTTTTAAAGCTAAGTTGTTGGGGTTTTTTTTTGCCAGACATACTCATCCAAACCATTATCTAACTCTGCAATTAGTCCCTCTGCAATCAAATAAAGGGCATGGATTAATGGGAGAAGCACTGGAAATATTTTAAAGGGATTAACGTTAATGGAGAAACAGATTGTCTTTGTATCAAATGAGGTTAATAACCAAAATTAGTAGTGGTCCCTCACAGTTAGTCACAACCTTCCAGAGTCTGCTAGAGATTAATCAAGTGAGTTTTTGTATAAAGCCTGAATTCTGAAGTGGTTTAGGCTCCTACCTCTCGCTCTGAAAAGGATCAAGCCCTTTGGCTCTTGCTGCTATGCCAGCTTGAAAAACTCATTTCCTCAAGGAATGACTTGTAACCTGAGGGGTTTTCTGCAGCAGCAGGTGCCCAGTTGAACTCCCACTGAAATTCCTGTTATCACAGGCCCAGCCAGCCTCTACATCTGCCTTGTTCACAGTGTAAAATTACTACAGCATCATTAACACTTTATCTCATAATTAAGTTCATGTAGTAGACTTGAAAAGAGAGTATTTTTTTTATTGACTCTATTCTATAAAACCCCATAATTGCTTAATCCCTTAAAATATTTAAAGCAATTAACATGTGGCCCTTATTTGCAGAAAGGCAATTGGCAAAGGTGGTTTGGAAAGTCATCTCAAGCATCAGCTTGATCTGTGTATTGAGGTGATATTTTCTGTAGCCATTGGCTGCCTGTAAATACCTGTTAGAAGCCCTTTTGCATGTCTCAAAGCACTGAGGGGGTGATGTTGCTGCAGGGTGACTGTTGTCAATTTTGGCTCATCATTTCAACACAATTCTTCCCAAAAAAGCAGTGCCTAAGTAAGGCAGCTACAGCTGGAATAGCCAGGGCTGTATCACTTTTCCTGCTGTTGTGTGTGGGTGTGCTGCCTCTTTTTGTAGGCACAAGTGTCTTAAGGAGTGCTCTTTGTTGTTTGGTTGGTTTTTTTTTCATTAAAACCTTTGGCACAGGGATAATTCTCAGGTTACTTCCACACTTGTCTGCATCTGGACAGCCTGGGGGTTACCAGTGGCTACCTGGAGGCTGAATTTTCACAGCAGTAGAAGAGAAAGTTGTGCTGTAATTTATAATTTGTAAACCCATGAATTAGTGCAGTGAATGGGGATAAATGGAGGGCACAGGACATGGTTTTCCGTGCAGCTGCAAGCTGGTCCATGAGTACAAATCCTACCTCTGCTTGATTAAGGTCTTAGTGTGAGGGTAGAACCAGCAAATAATAAAAGCCTACTTTCTGTCACTTTCTTAGAAAAGTTCTGCTAACACATTATGCAAGGGCAAAATATTTAAATTGCCATAAAACCTTATAAAAATCTGCTTTATTGAAAACTCTAGTTTTGTAGCTGTAGTTGCAGAAATAAACCCAGTGACTATCCATGTAGATGAAATAAACCCAGTGACTATCCATGTAGATTAAATAATCACAGTGACCATCCATGTAGATTAAATAAACCCAGTGACTATCCATGTAGATTAAATAATCACAGTGACCATCCATGTAGATTATTTTTTAGTACAGACTCTGGTGAAACATTTGTGGCCTTCAGCCTCCCTTTGTCTCAGCCACCCCTGCAGAGGAGCTGGTGTTCCCCACACCATGGGCTGAAAGCCATCAGCCCCAAAGTGCTGCAGATCAAGGGGCTGTCCCATGTTTTTCCAGTGTTCCAATATTGTATTTCCTGGGAATGTCCCAACAAAGGCAGGAATGATGAGTCTGATTCCATGTTCTCAGAAGGCTGATTTATTATTTTATGATACTATATTATATTAAAGAATACTGTACTAAAGACTACAGAAAGGATACTTACAGAATGCTAAAAAGATAATAATGAAAACTGCTGACTGTCTCCAGAGTCCTGACACAGCTTGGCCCTGATTGGCCAAAGAGTGAAAACAACTCCCAGCAGAATGCAATGGAACAATCACCTGTGGGTAAACAATCTCCAAACACATTCCACATGTGAGCACAACACAGGAGAAGCAAATGAGATCAGAATTGTTTTCCTTTTCTCTGAGGCTTCTCAGCTTCCCAGGAGAACAATCCTGGGTGAAGGGATTTTTTCAGAGAAGGTGAATGCCACATTCCAAGGCCAGGTTGGATGGAGCTCTGAGCAACCTGGTCTATGGAAGGTGTCCCTGCCCATGGGATGTGATGGTTTTAAGGTCCCTTCCAACCCAAACCACTCCATGATTCTGTTATTCCCTGTTCTCCTGGGAGACATGGCCAGAGTGCTGCCAAGACAAATCTGGGGATGGTCTTCATGTTTTCTCTCTCATTCAAACTAAAAAACATTTATGGTTCCAAATGACATTAAAAATCCCATTATAATCTAACCCACATTGCAAAAAACCATGAAAACCCCAAAATTAGTAGTGCCATGTCCCCCCTGCCCCCTCTGTGCTTTCTTTCAGGTAAGTCTGACTGTAACATACTCCCCCTGAACAACAGAACACCGAAGTTATTCAGTTAAGGAAAAGCTATTTTTGGTAACAGTTGTGTAGCCAAAGGTCCCTGTGAGAAGTTTTTCTGCAATAAAGAACAGAAAAACCTCAAAAGTGGTATTTCTAGGGAATGTATTATTAGAAAGAATTGATATTTGAGGAGCTTTAGTTTATTAAAAATGTGCAAGGACTCCTCTGTGCCTAGTTCCATGCACAGCTTAGTGAAAGGTTAGAAAATTAGCTCCTGTGTGCTGCTTATACAGCTGGATGGATGGAGGGGACTTTACATTTCACAACTTCTTGTTTCTGACAAGTTCCAGTGAATTATTTATGTGGCCACTTATCCTGCAGAGATGGAGCTGAGGGAACAAACTGAGTTCACAAATGCTACCAGGAAGCCTTCAGGTGATAAGATGAAAATGGATCTTGGTCGCTGCTGATCTCAAACCTGGACTCCAATTTTTCTGGCCTGCAGATGAAGGGTTGTGTGGCTTACATTTTTCATCTCTAACTCGTGAATTTGTGCAGTTTATGAACAATTCATGAAGTTCTATTTATCTTCAGCCATTGCCTTATGAATCAAGGGTTTAACTGGAATAAGATAATCCAGGAAATAGTAAATTTCAATTCATTTTTATGAATCTAATATATATGCCACATATGAGAGCAGAGATGTGAATACATTAGTGATAAAAATACTAGAAACGAATTACCTATTTCTGTAACTGTAGTTTAACTCCAGGAGTCAGAGATTTTGGCAGATCTGATTTTTGCAGCTCTTGGATTTTCTGGGAGTTTCTACCCTTAAAAGTGGGTGAATACACCTCTGCAGGTTTTTTCCTCTCTCTTATTTCTAATGGGCCACTTGCCAACTTGATTCTTTATCTCCATCAATATGGATTCACAAATAAAAGGTTTGGAAAACATTTCATTATTTTCAGGGACTTTCTTTTTCTTTGCTAACCAGTAGCTTCCCTGATATTTGTTGTTGATGACCCTCTTTTAAATCCTTTCTGTGCTGCAAACATAGAATCATGTGTGATGTTAGGCAAGTGGTTCTCAATTATGTTGGTCCACACTCCAGGGTTTGGGATCTTCAGTTCTGGACTAATTCCAAATGCTGTTAGGCTAAGGGGGAGATAAAAATTCCAAAATCCAGTAGCTAATGAACTACAGAGACTTGCTAGAAACTTGGTCCAGGGGATTGAGAATCAAATAGTCTTCACTAATGGTTTTTCCCAAATTTTGTCTTCCAGTATTTCAATTAACAGTGCAAAAAGGAATTTTAAATTTTGTATAATGTAAATGCAGATGTCAGTCAATGAGTTCCTCAAATTTAGGGTGAAAAGTCCGAGGTTATGATGCAAATGTTGGCTCATTCTGAGGGTGTCACAAGTGCCAGTGGGATCAGACATCTCTAGAAAGAGTAAATTGCAAAGTCTGCAGGTATGGAAAAAGTCCATCCAAACCTGTACAAATGATTCTCCATGAGATATTTTATTAATTGTGGCACGGTCAAAAAAAGGTTCCACTTGGAGAAACCATAAAAATTGGCAATCGTTCAGTTGCTCTGAATCCTGCTGTGGCAATGTAAGAATTAAAGACATTTCTCAGCACCAAATAGACCCTGAATGTCTTCTGGAATTGCTAAACTGGACTCTCCAGCTCCTACAGGAACCATCACTGAGCAGATGACTCCTCCCTCTGCTCCCTCAAGGTTCCCATATTTATGACAAGAGCTGCAAAGCCCCTTGTGCAGCACCTGCAATATTTAATATACATTAAATAATATTTATTTCCTTTAAAAGACAGAGCTGCTCCCAAAAGCTACATGCTCCCTGCTGGCCACCATGGAATTGCTCAGGCTCTGAGCTCACAGCTGAGGGTCTGGTAGCTCTTTTTCAAGGAAACCCAGGATTGTTGTCCTGCACAGGAAAGGGAACTGGTGGAGAGCTGGAGAGCAAGGGGAAAGGGCTGGTGGCATCCTCAGGAGGCAGCTGGAGATCTCACTGGGTTAAAATCTTCCAGAGTCCTGCCCTGGTTATTTCAGTAGCAGCCGTCCCAGGCACAAAGGAGAAAAGTCTGATGTCATTGCTTCCAACAATTCCTTTCAACACTTCCAGAGCTCTGCCTACATGGAAATGGAAGTGAAAACAGCAAGGTATTAATATCACTGCTGTTAATGAAGAGATGGGCCTAATTTTGAGACAAGAAGGATTTATTGCTCACACAGACATCAGTCTCAGAGGCTGTGAGATCTGTGACACAAGCAGCCAGCCACAGCTCAGAGTGCTCACAAGTTCTGTCTTACAAGGCAATATTGAACTTTCTAACCCAGTGGATAGTTGCCACAAAGTTTATTTTGCTTTTCTAACCTATCACCTTTGCTTAATTTTGCTGCACTGTGGAGACTTTCATCCAATAGGCTTCTGTCTCACATGCACACAAATGCTTCTGTTTTAACTTCTAAATTCTTAGCTTACTCTACACAACCACATCCCTACATTATAAACCCCTCACCAATTTATCAATGCAGTTTCTCACTTACCTGAGGCATGTTCTTACTGAAAACTTTCTTATAGAAACACAAAATTATGATTTTCCTACTTAACATGTGTGCATTTCATTTTTACATCAATCCAAGCTTCTCCCAAGGCTGCAGATCAAACCCTTCAGTGTTGGTGGAAGTTTCTGTTTTTCCAGTTCCCAGATCAAGGGAAGCACAGAAGCTGATCATGCCGAATGTGTGGAGCACTCCCTCCACGTGGGACAGCCAAAAGGAGCTCCCAGAGCTGCAGCAAGGCTTTCCCAGCAGAAAGGTCACCTGGAGCAGCCTGACCTTTGGGGCACAGAGAAAGCAATGAGCCATCAGCCCTATCTGAACAGCCTTCAGTCCCAAGGCACTCCCAAAATAACCCGGAGATAAAGGAGATGGATAAAAATCAGGAGGTGCCAGGGAGCAGGGCATGCAGTTGCTTCTTCAAGATGTTTCTTTGAGAGAAATTGTACATATGCTCTAAGTCAAAGTCAGGGGAGAGGAAAATTACAGCTCCCTGGAGAAAGGAAAGAGATTAACGTTTTATCACAGGCAAATAAGTGGGAAACTCTTGAATTTATAGATATGTAGATACAAGCACATGAAGATATTGCTATTAGGGCATTAAAAATAGAAGTTTTATCTTTCTACTCCAAGATTCTACTAAATTGCTATGAATTTCTAATTAAGTAATGTCAAATCTCTGTGACAATGGAGTTCATTTCATTAAGTATGGTTGAAATCTGAAACCTAAGTGTAATAATAACTTAAAAGTATGGGCCAAATATCCCAAAATTATTCTCCTGAGTAGAACTATATGGGCAAAAAAGGCAGCAACTCTTTGTTCTGTCATGGAGACAAAAGCATTAAACTATTCAGAGTGTTTGATACACAAAGCCCAAGCAAATGACAAGTTCAATCTAACCATTAATCTAACCCCACACATACACACACCATGTCCTTAGCCACTCCATAAAAACTGTGCTCAGGACACTATAAATTGCCAAGAATTAAAAAGAATTTAAGAAACTGAAGTTCAACTAAACCTCCATACCATCAGCACAGCACATGTACAGACTGGTACATATTTTTCTTTTTTTTTTCCTATGTTCCTTGTGTGCTGAAGGTGATTTGTTCATTATTTCCTTATGTTTGTGTGTCCTTTTTCCATGAAATTCAAGAATCCAGAGAACATCTTTCCCCAGATCATTTAAGGCTGCACTTCCTGCCAGTGTCCAAGGGGTTGGCTGTCAAGGCATTATTAATACCAAGGTTTGTAGCAATGCAGATTTTTTCTGCAGATTTTTCTGAAGACAATTCATGGGGCGTTTGTGGCCCTGAAATTTGTGACACATCCACCACCACCACAGATAGTTTCCCTGAAGCTCACAAATTTTACTGCCAATGGTTTCTGTGTTCCCTTCCCACAGGTAATGGCCTGAGCAGCCTCCCCCAGCAGAAATAAATCACAGTGCATGTGGATGTGCTGGAAATATTCTTTGCTGCAAATACAATATGAATTTTTAAAGCATTAAATATATATGTACTATTTATATCTTCCTTACAGGAGATATCTATTTATATCTTCCCCCAGAAGCTTTATATTTGAAGACTTTAAATAAATTTTTACCCCTTTTCTCTTGATTTTTTTTTCTTTTGATACAGCAACTACAGCACTGTCTTAGGCTGCTGTTCAGAACAATTATTTTCTCCAGTAAATCCTCTTTCACCTCCAATTCTTCTCTCACATACTACAGATCTGTGCTCTTGAGAGCTCTTGGTTAGAACAACCTCACACCAGTTCCCAAATTTGGAAATAAATACAGAAAATATTTCACTATAAAGGGAAAAAGGTTTCCAAATTTAAGAAAACATGAAATAGGCTTTTATTCAGAAGAGAAATTTTAAAAAAGATTTTAAGAATTAATCCCTGACCAGGAATGTCTTCAAAATATTATGTTTCACGGGAGCTATTTGCTACTTGTCCTTTATTTTTTTCTCTTGCCACAGATAATTTACATTAAATTGGAAAATGTCTCCTTCTGAAGCAACTTTTGAAGTGCACGACTTGATAATTATACTTAAGTTTGTGTATTTTCTTTGTGTTTCCTACAGAAATGACTGGGAATTGTGGCTGTACACAATTATAACTTTGGGGTGGAATCCCCAAGATTATTTTTATCCAATGTTTTTAATGGTCTGTTCATTCCAAAGATGAATAAATAGCAAGATGCCTTTCTGAAGGTGGCTCCTGTGGGACAGATGCACAGGCACATTTGGATTCACAGTCTTTAGGAAAGGGAATTTTGTAATGCTGGAGCTCTGGAACAGAAAACAGGAAAATATTTGGGAGCTGGTCCCTGCTCTGCCTCGTGAGGCTGGTGCTGGCTTCTCCCGCTGCTCCTTTCTTCTCATCCAAAGTTATTTCTTCCAGCAGAACTTTAACCCCAGCTGGGAGCCTCTGTATCACCCACACAGCAGAGTTTGGAGAACGAAGGAGCTCTTTTAAGAAAGATCTGACTTGCAGTTCAGGGTTCTTTCATGTGAGGGGAACAAAGGGAAGACAGATGTGAAAAACAAGCCCAGGGAACCTTTTTGACAGGGCTGGTACAAAAGGAGAGTATGGAGGTGTTGAGACTCCAAAAGACAAACTCTCATGCAGTCACTTAGCACGCACCTGATTCTCTAATCAAGCACAGATCAAAGCAACCAACACCTGCACCTGATTTAGTTTTAATCCTGTGAGTAGTTCTCAACACTCCCGTGAGTATTCGCTACTCAACAGGAATGCTCCAGAGCCTAAAGAAAACTTTTTATTATGTCTAGTTCATGAGATTTTTGTTCTTTCCTGAAGGATTTTGGTTTAGCTCATTTGTGTGAGCTCTGGCTGCTTATTATTTTAAAATATTTTATTAAATTATTTTACATTAAAATAGTTTTAATAGTTTAAAATAATTTAAAATAATAAGAAGTTCAAAATAATAATAAGTTTAAAATTATTTCAAATAATTTTAATAGTTTTAAATTGTTCATTCTAGAGACTGCCAGCTTTGTCCAGACAGGAGAGTGGATGAAGAAAGACTACAGGTCAGGTTTGGAAAGAAATTGAGATACCTAAAAATCTTTGCATTAGTGCTGCCCTGAAAGTCACACATTTGGAGAAAAGAGAGGAATTCTGGGCTGGTTCACGTGGGAAGAAGGCCCTGGATGACCTTTCCTTTCTTGCTGTGTTTGATAACCCTGGGCCTTCATGGTCACTGAGTGTAGGGGCAGGAGAGTCTGACTGCCCTGAGTCACTCAGTGCTCACCTCTGTGTGAGCCAGCGTTCAGCCTGAATCACCCAATGGCAACAATTTCAGCAGGAGGAAAGTTTGCCTCATGCTACATCAGCATATAGCATCAAAGGGTGGATGTTTTTTTCATGGGTATTTCTTTTTCAGGTTTTTTTTTATTAGTTCAGTCTTTAAAAACTGCTGATAAAGCAGGAGGTATTGGGCCTTATGGCAAACCTATCGATGCAGTCAGTCATATGTCATCAAAATGTTGAAAATTATTTTATTAGAGGGCCTAAATATACAAATTAAGGAAGAGCTGATGAAATGCCTCATTTCTACTCACTAACCTTCTACCACTATTGCTTTCTCATAGAGGGATTAGTAAATATGCCTTTAAGTGTCTTGAACTGCAAAGTAATCAGTTACCAACAGTAAAATAATCTTTTAGTGATTTAGAGAACTTCAGTGTAATGTTTTGACCTCCAATTTACATTTGTTGGACATAAGCCTCCCATTGCCTTCTCTGTGTTCATTTTGGAGTGAATTGGAAGGCTGAAAAAAAATGAAGAAAGCCCATAGGATTTAAAATCCATCCAAGGATCTTTATATGAACTTCATAGGGATCAGACTTCAGAGTGGGACATAGATTTTGAGAGAATCTGTTGGGATAACTTGATAATTTGAGTTTTGATCCTGAAAATGAATCTTTGAGTAACTTTGTATCTCTCGGTAATCTGACAGATTTTAATGAGGCAGAGTCAAATTTTCCAGCCATTAAACACTGCTTCATGTTTGATGAGGAATGATAAATTCTGAAGTCACTGTCTGAAATGATCCAGCTTCATAAACTGGTGTGCCTGGTAGAGGAACCTTCCCGAGCAGTTCTGCCGAGTTCCATGTTTAGGGGATCCAGGATCACACCTTGGGCCTTAAAATAGCAGCAGAAATAGGCCAAGCCCCAAATCTGTCAGGAGAGGCAGAGGGATACAGATATGTGCTTTTGATATGTGCTTCTGTACATGATCCATGTGGGAACTGCAGTTCAGCTTATGAAGACTTGGCTGTGTTTATTTTCTGCACGGATGAAAAAGTTTATAGGGAGATTATTCATATAAAGTTTTTCTTTAAGGGACCACACGCCTATGATTTAAAGCTTGCCTCCTCGTTATCACCTGATTAACTGCTTTGCATTTCCATCTCGATGCTGGAAACAAGTCCCTACTCCTACCCCACAGGAGGCAGCACATCTGTCTGATCCTCACATTCCCCGTCTGTAATTGATACCAGTTACATGTTGGACTAAGTCCCAGGGGCATCAATTTATTGTAGCTGAAGGTCGAGCAGCACAAAAACGTTTGATCACTACAGACCCAATGCTTGGGGTATCGAGAAGGACAAGGCAGTGCTCTGACAGCTCTTGATGTTTATTTTCCTCCCCAAACTTTCTCGTCAATAGCTGCTATCAGCCTCATTGAACAGTAATCCATGCCTTTAGGAACGCCGCGATGCTCTCCTCTTTAGGTGAGCATTACAATTCTTGCAAGATTTGGCTTCCTTTGGGCACGAGGGAGGAAGCAAGGCAGAGATGGCTGGGGATCGCCAAGGGCATCGTTTTCATCAGCAATTTCTCCGGTGCCGCTTTGGTGTGTGCGCGTTCGCTGCCCGCTCGGGACGAGCCCTGGGGATGCAAAGTTGCGGCCGCGCCGCCGGTGCTGCCCCGGCAAGGTTCGGGATCCCGGCCGTGGGCATCTCCCGTGCCCGGAGCCGTGCCCGGAGCGGGCGGGCCCCGCTCGGCCCCGCGGGTTCCCGGGCGCCGCCGCGCGGCCGCCGGTGCCGGGCGGGGCCGCCTCCGGAGCCGGGAGCCCCCCGCTCCCCCCGGCCGCACCGCATCCCGCATCCCGCCCCCGCCGCCTCCCCCGGAGCGGCGCTGGGGCTCCCCCGCCGCTCTCCCCCTCCCCGCCCCAGCCCGCCCCGCCGGGCTTGAAGGTCACCTCCGCCCGCCGCCGCCGCCGAGCCACTTTCCGCGCCGGCTGGCGAGCGGCAGCGCCTCCGCCCCGGGAAGCTCCGTGTCCGGCCGGTGCGGGGCTCCCGCCGGCCGCGCCCGGGCGGAGCGGAGCCGCCTCTCGCCCCCTGCTCTCCCCCCACCGCCGCGGCGGGGCCGCCCCCGGGGTCTCGCCGCCGCCCGCCGAGGTCGCGGGCGGGCCGGGCGGGGGCCCCGCTGCCGGAGCGCGGCGAGCCCGGGGGGAGCCGGGCGGCGGCGGGGGGCGCGGCATGCGGCGGTGAGCGAGAGAGCGAGGGCGGCGGCGCTGCCCGCGGGAAGGGGCTGCGGCGGCGGCGGGAGCCGCGTCCCGCTGCCACCTGCCTGCCGGGGCCGCCCGCCCTGCGCGGGGGAAGAGCCGCGACCCTGCGCCTCCGCTCGCCTCTTTATGGTGAGTTTGGGCCGCGGGGGGCAGCGGGGCCGCGGGGCGCGGAGCATCCCGGCAGGTGCGCGGAGCATCCCCGCAGGTGCGCGGAGCATCGGGGCCGCGGTGCTGCCCGGCAGGTGCGCCGAGCATCCCCGCAGGTGCGCGGAGCATCGGGGCCGCGGAGCATCCCGGCAGGTGCGCGGTGCTGCCCGGCAGGTGCGCGGAGCTGCGGCCGCCCCGCTCCGGCCCGCGGCCGGAAAGTTCCCGGGGCAGCCCGGGCGGAGGGAGGGAGAGGAGGGGAGGGATGCGCACCCGCGGCCGGGGGGGCTCTCGCGGAGCTCCGGCGCTGGAGCTGAAGGATGCCCGCGGGTCGGGGGCACCGCGCCGGCTCCGCTGTCGCCTGCGAAGCGCCGCGGGGACAAGGGCGGCACGGGAGGTGGCTCCCAAAGGCAGGGAACGGCGAGGAACATGGGCAGTCGGGGCTCTGCCGAGTTGCTAGTTCAAAGAGTGCAGATATTTAACTGCCGGGAAACTACCTGCCTGTGAGTCCTCGGTATTTGCTGATGTTATTGGCGATTCATCAGACCGTTTTTCTCCTGCATGCCTCTGTCAGGGAAGGAAAGTATCGGTGTTAACAGCTGTTCGGTGCCGGTGCAGTGACACTGTGCCCGTGTAAGTGCCCAGGCAGCTCCTTTGGGATGCCGCTCTCAGCAGGGGCAGGGCTGTGCCCTGGGAGAGGGGTTTGGGATGTGACAGTGGCACACGTCCTGTGCTTCCAAAATCTGTGATGTGGCTGTTGGACACGGAGCTGCCAACTTAACACGGTTCGCGCAGATGGTGAAAAGAATGTGGTCTGAAGTTTGACTGGAGTGATTCACATCAGCGAAGTGTGAAAGATCTTGTCCAAATCCGCAGCTTTTGTTTATCTACTCTGTGAATTGCAAATGTGGTATAGTATGTTACATTCTGAAGTAAGTTTAGCGTTGACTGTTTTTTAAATAAAATTCAGCTTATTTAAGGCGAGATGGAGCATAAAACACAGCAGACGGTGCTGGTGGTGTCCCAAGAATGTCAACTACCTTGTTTCACTTCTCTAGAGTCGATGATGCTAAAGAGAGGAATGATACTGTGTGTTTCATTTGTCATTGGGAAGTGTGAAACAGTTGTATGCATGGGCTGTAAAAGTAGAAGCAAGGTTTTGTCACTCTGTGGTGGAGATTGATGATGGTGGATGAATTGCAGTCTAAAACAGAGCTAGCCCTCACAATCAAATAATTAAGGTTTAGAAATCAGTCATAGCTGCTTGAGGAGGTATCTGTGGGGAAGAAGTGGGGCTGTGTGCATTTTCAGTATGTATGTCAATAGACCATTTAGTTTTCAGGAAAGTGGTTGATATCACGTGCTGCAGTTATCAGGATTGTAGTAGTGATTTAGAGCAGATATTTGATTTTTATTTACTTTTACTGGAACGTTTTACAGTACTGGGTTTTGAGGAAGCTATTTTTATGTAGGAATTCTGATTATAGTCGAGATCTACTTGCTGTCTTATGCAGACTTTAAAGGCTTAGCTCCCCAAGTCTCATTTACAGTTTATTCTTCTGGTAAATACATTAGACAAAGGATCCAGTATTTGCTGAAATGAAATCTGTATTTCTAATGTCAAGACTATATTTCTTTTTTCTATTAGTACTTAGCCGAGCATCAGTAATGGAGCTGACAAATGCAATGAATAAAATTCTCAGTATGTTGATGATTTTTATAGTTCTTGTAATTGAAGTACTTGGTGTCCTTGACGTGATGAGGGTGCTGCTCTGGCTTTCCTGAAAGGCTGCCCTTTACTGACAGAAATACTGCCAGGAGTCAGGTGTGGAGGAGCAGAGCGGGGTGGTGAGTTCCTGTGCACAGTGTGCTCCATTTCCAGCCCAGGATACACATGCAGGGCTGCCAGGTGCAATTCCCAGCCCTGAGAATCATTCCAGAGATGCCTGCACGCTGCATGCACGATCTCTTCTGGCTGCTGCTGCTGCAGCACAGGAGGGGAGTGTTATGTCCTGAGGCCATGGCTGCCAGCCTCTCCTTGCTCCCTGCTCAAAGCCCCCTTGAAGTTGAAGATGAACAGCAAGGCCAGGAGGGACTCAGGCACTCCTGTCAGTGTCTGTGTTCCTGCCCAAGGCAGGGTCAGCTCATACCTCTGTCATCTCTGATGGCATCCTTCGTGTGCTTTTTGTATTCCCATTCTCCTCTTACTTTTCTTCCTGCTTTTGCTGTCTTTTCCATGAGTTTTTTTTCTTCTTGGTAATGCTCTTACCTATTATTTCCCAAAGAATCTTATCTTGTTCCCTGCAAACTCTTCCTCTGGTATGGCAGTCAGTCTCTTTCAGTATTTTTTCCTCATTGCTTTGTGGGAGATCTACTGCTTCTTTGCCAGCCCTGTATAATATGCTGGATTTACCAGGTTTCTGCCTAGTTTTTAGGAGGAATGTAATGGAAGTAGTACACTTGCTCTCTCTTTGTGCAGACAGGTAAGCTTTGTTCAGGACCAAAGAGCTGCTCAGTATCTGCTGGCACTGGGAGAGGTTGAGCTGCTTGGAAATCGAGGAGAGACCAATGGCTGAGTTAAAAAATCCACCATTGTTAGTTTTTCACCTTGTAGTTTGAACTGGCATGATCTGATTTTTAAATCTACCTAGAGGCATTCATTATATACCATAAAGGGTAGAGCTCCTAAGTGCTGGCCACAGGAAGAAATATTATTTACAGCTATTGAAGGTATGGCTGCCTTAAGCATATTGTTGACTGAAAGGTGTACTCGTCTGAAAAAGATGAATCTGATATAATTAAGAAAAACATATCATAGTGCAGCCTGGGAGAATATCTAGTGGCTGAAAAATGTGTTTGTTTTATGCATGTCAGAACTCCCTCTACTTAATTCTTGGATCTTGACTCCTTCCCATTTCATGTGGGAGATGGGGATCCTCTTGTCTCCCACAGCCTTGTAAAAGTAGAGTGTGGACAAAACTGAAGAGTTAGGGAGCAGGAAAACAGACAGGGCTTACAAGAGTGGCAATCAGAACATTTATTAGGGGTTCTGACTGTTTCTGGTCTTGATAGGGTGAAATCACAAACATCTGTAGCAGAACTTCTGATGACTCCATTGAGCCAAATTGGAGCTGTACTGTTTCCTGAGGGCAGAAAGCTCCTCTCTCTCTGAGGCTCTTCTCCCAGGTCATGGATGAGAAGCCTTTTTTAACTTTTTCTTTGTTTTGAGTTCTTTGCATAGTTGCACTTTCTTATGAGTAGTTTTGTCCTTTTATTTAAGTAATAGAATTTTCCAGTGCCCATGATTGTTTTGTAGTACAAGTCCTCATTCTGGGGTGTATAATGCCATCTCTGACAGTTTATGTTCTGCATTCTTGCAGAAGTTATCAGTAGATTGTGATGGTATCACCTATACTGAATGTCAGCTTTAAAGATTAAAAGCTGCTTATGAAGCCTCTCAGTATTTATTACACTTTCCCTTCATAACTATTATTTTGCTAAAATTTACTGTGCCAGAAATGACAACTTCTTGCAAATTAGATAATTTTATTTGTGTCCTTCAAGTTGATGCAATAAAAATAGTATTCAAACTGAAAGGAGCTGGAAAATCCCTTTTGGGATGCTGCAGTTTGTGTAATTCTGTAGAGCAGGAAGGGGTGGTTGTGTTGGATTCATAGGATGGGTCACAGGTGGCCAGCAGGCATCATCGAGGGCCAAAAATAGGCTGAAATACCATTTTCTGCAAAGTAGGTGTAGTTTTACATCTCTATTCTTCTGCTCAAAATGTTGTGCTTTGCAGAGATCCAGAAGGAAGAATATTTAGGGAATATTCCAAAATCCAAGGTATTTTGTGAGGTATTGGTTTGGCTGGTTTCAAGGGGAAAGCAGCTGTTTGGCATTTTGTAAGATGTATCTTTCAGAAGTTGGTTAAGTGTCTCTAACATAAAACTGAAGCTCTGTGGCAGTTTTCTCCAAGCCAGCTAAAAACTCCTGAACATTTTGCAACTTTGGATGGAGCTCCAGAATCCCGTGTTTCCAACCAGCAGCTCCTGTGCTAATGGCTGAAAGGAGCGCAGGAAATAGGAATTTACACTGAAGATGCCTCAGCCCCTGCCTCTGCCACTCAGTGCCCTAAAATCCAGATAGCTCCCAGGAGTGGGAAGTGCTGTGGCACAAAGGGGGAGCTGCAGGCAGCCAGGGGGGCTGTGCAGAAGCAACAGAGCACAGTTGGTGTGAGCAAACTGAGATCCATTAAAATAATTGCTGGGCTTCAGCTGGGCAGGTGTGAGGGAGCCTGGTTACAGCAGGGTGAGCTGAAAGCTTGCCTGTGTCAAAGGGCAAACATGCAGAGCTGAATCACTTGAAGATAAACAGCACAGGGCTGGCTGCAGGGCCAGGTGCAGCTGCCTGGGACAAACGCTACAAATACTCAGATTTTCTGTTTGCAACACACTTGGCTTCAGCCCTCCGGTGCACAACCCCTGGTCAGGAAAGTTTAGGATACAGCAAGGAGAGGTCACAGTGCTAAAAAAGTGAATTTCAATGATACAGCCTAGAATACAGCCAATTACAATGATACATGCCAAGCAATTGCTGCTTTAGGCTCCTCAGTGCTAAAGCAATGGTAGTGAGAGCTGGAGCTGCACAGAATCACACCCACAGAATATTCTGGGTTGGAAGGGACCCACAAGGATCAAATCCAACTCTTAAGGGAATGGCCTGAGTGGGGAGTTCGTGCCTCTCAGCTTTCTGTGTGTTTTGGACTTCTTTTATTTGAGTCTGTTGCAGTGATAGCTGGGATCCAAACTTTACCTTTGGGCATTCATTCATCACTGTTCCACTGCATTTTCTTCTAGAATCAAATAAAGTATGAATGTGTGCTGACCAGTTTTCTTGATGAGGACACCCATAACATCTTGCTCTCCTCGCTGCTGTTTCCATAAGTTTTGTAAGGGTTTTATTGTCTCTGAGTTCAGTCTCTGTATTAGTTGTGAGCAAACATATGATCAGAGCAGGAAGAAGCTGGCCTGAAAATATTTTTTTTCTCTTGAGAAATTCAAGGAAACTCAAACTCGATGTAGAAATTTCCAACTCTATAAAAGTGTATTGTTTTGAAGGTGTGAGTGTGTGAAAATGTGGGTAGGAAATTTAGGAGGCTGTTTAAACAAGGAAGTGGCACCATTTCATATTCAAGTACTCATTAATAGTACTTTTACTATTAATAGTACTTTATAGTGCTCTTTGTGGTTGGAGCAGTTGTAGAGAAGGTGGAAGAAGCTCTGTGTACAGGTGGAAGGGTGCTTGTGTTGGACAGTTGCACTCCTGCTAAAAGAGAAAAGTTTTGCTGTGTTTTAATCGGCCCCACGTTCACATGAGATCAAACACTGAATCCATGTGTGCTGCCCTGCTGGGAGAGCCCAGGGAGGTGCAGTTGCTGTCCCTGGGCTTGGCTCACCCTGTAGTCTGTCCTTTGGGGTGTTTTATGGCTTTTTTCTCTTTGCTGCAGCTTACACATGAGGGACACATGTAGAAAACAGTTACACATGTAATGCTGTTGTCTTACCAAACTGACAGTCTGCTGTGCGCCTCAAACACATCCAGAGCCCTGGGTTTCAGAATAAAACATTGTGTAATTATCCTGTTGTCTTAAAAAAACATATCTTTTCTATGTCTGTTTGATGATTGATGGCAGTCATCTCTCACTAAAGTGGTTTGGCTGGTGAATCAGCATCACTGCTGCTCTGGTGGCCAGTTCTTGAGTTTCTGGTTTTGTCTTTTAAATATATTTTGTTAAATAGGCCCTTAGGTGTCTGAGTTTTTGCACATATTGTAGAGGATTGGTAATTTAGGGTTTGAGGAGAGAGAAATTAGACAAAGTTGAATGACACTGATCCAGGAAAAAGGCTTGGTAGTCTCTGTCAGAGCCAATATTCTATCTTTGTCTGCCCTGTTCATTCAATATTTTCGTAGTTAGCATTCATTCCTAAATTAAGGATTATGCAATATTATGGAGATATTTTGTTGAGCAAATGATTTTCGACTGTCAATAAAGAACCTGTAAACAGTGCCTGTGTGAAATTGTAGAATACAGTATTAAACCCTGCTTTCAGAATAATCTTTCTGTCTTCAAATGGATGTAATTCTGTAACATTCCCTTTGATTCAGCACAGCCTGTGTGGTTTCTAACCATAGAGCAGAGCTTTTCTGTGGGAAGAGACATTGAAGCATCAGCTTCAAGTCATGCTGCTGGGTGGCTCTCTCTGATCAGCATCTCAGGAAATAATGTGAAATACTCTCTCCTGTTACAATGAATCTCTACAGCGCAGCTCCAGGATTAAGAAAAAAAAATAAAATAGTGTCACTCCACTGCAGGCAGTGCACTGTGTCTGTAAGTAGTTACCTAAATGTCCTTTCCTGCAGCATGGAAGATAAGCTGCCTAAAATGTCATCTACCACATGGTGATCCCCATTTTGAGCTGCAACAATAAAAATGCTAAGGAAGTCCCAGAGTGCAGCTTGAATTGAGCCACACAGAGTGACCCAGCAGGAAGATGAATGGATCTAGATATCCTCCTGATCTTTCTCTGATATTAGACCCTTTTCCCACTCCTTAATTTAGGACACTCTCCAATGGCTCCCTCCCTTCCTGGTGCCCTGCCCTGGTTGCCATCGTGATGCTGTGCTGGCCTGCAGCTGCCCCACAGGGCATCCAGCAGCTTTGCTCTGCCCATTACCAGTGCAGGGCTCCTCCAAATCCCCAAACTGGCCATATTGCATGTTTCACACACTTGCTTCCCCGTGAATGTCCTCAGCTTCAAACCACATTAATTCATTCTTATTGTTTTCCAGTCCCTGATATTACCCGGGAGTTTTTCATGTGCGTTTTTGTTTTGTTATTTCTATTTTACAGCGTTGCTTTCACTTTGTTTCAGTGCTGAATCTTTGGCTGTAGCTGGTTATTAGGGATCCTCTGGGAAAAATCAGCCCTAAAGCCCAGTTTTCAGGTGGGGCAGGGTGGGATTTACCTGTGCCCTGGTGCATGGAGCTCTCTGGGGTACAGGGCACAGCCAGATCCTCCTGCACAAGCTTTATTCTAAAATCACATCTTCCTTGATGCTGAAGCTATCTTTTACTCCTCCCAGATAAAAAGCCTCCAAATCAGTCAGTTTTGGTGCAGATATGATCTTCCATCCTCACTCTGGGGGCTGCCATCTCCAGTGAGGCACCTGATCAGTCACCTCTTCTCTGGACACATTGCTCCAAGCAGGCAGAATGGTGCAGTCAAGGAGTTTGGCCCCTTCAAGCACTGTGGCCACTCTTTTGTTCCCAGCAACTGCCATTTCTCTGCAGGAGGGTTTCTAATCAACTTGTGATGATAACACTCCTTACATGTTTGCCTTTTAATGTTTTTAACCAGAGATTTTCCCCTTCCTGTTGTTTCAGTGCTCCTGGTTGTGTTCCTGCTTTGGAATGGACTCAAACTGCAGCTTCAGTGCAGCCAGAGAGCTGCCTTCTTTAAAATGTGTGTGTGTGTGGCAGGACCTGAGTGGATTTTAGAAAGGACTCACATGTTGTTTGAAATCTCATTATGTACAAACTTGGCTTAGGTGGGAACCTGCCACCCTGTTTTTTTAAGTTTTTCTAAACCTTCTGATGTTGACATTCTTGTAATGAACTTTATCACGCACTTTCTGTAAATAACTGATTGTTCTGCATTCTTTTATGGAGGAGGAGAAATTTGATGGACTGTTGGTTTGTGCAGTGTCATTGGAGAGGTGGCACTGTCACCCTCCAATCCACTGGCACTTTTGGAAATCTATACATGTTGGAGTCAGAATTAAACTTCTCTTTTTTTGCCTTGGTAAATCCAGTGTCCACATCTTTCTGTTTCATGTCCTAGAGTGACAGGAACTTTATTGTGTTCTAAATATGAGGTGCTTTTCTGCTCTAAAGAATCCAGAGTGTGTCACAAGGAGGTTTGGGGCTGTGGTGTACAGGGGTCTGCAGGACCCTGGGGATGTAAAGGACACTGAGGTCACGATCCTATCTCAGATAAAAACCCTGTCTGGAATGAAAAGAAGTAATCCAAAACCATTTTCAAACTCAAGCAATCAAAGTGATCAAATGTAGGAAAATACAACAGCACAGTAAATACATGTAGCTAAAAATGAAATCTCTCCAAGTTCATGGCTCCCAGCAGCTCTGTTCCAATCAGCACCATTACCTGGGCTTGAGCTGCAAATTTGTTTTCAAACGGTGCCCAGGGAGCTGGGATGGCCCTGTCAGGGTCTGTCACCAGCTCAGCTCGTGGCTGATTGGCATGGGCTGACAGCCTGGGGGGTGCTGTGGCGTTGTTATCAACTCTTGTGCTTTGGGGGCAGTTGTGTTGATGAATCAAACAATAACTCTTCATATCAGTGCTCCTTTATCAACATGCCTTAAACATGCAACTTTTAATTGATATATCTGGTAGTCACTTATGATGGTTTGCTGTGTTGCAGCTTTACAAGCAGGAAAATTAAAGGAAAATTAGGAAGTTTCTCTTGATATTAGAAGTAACCTAGATTTCTCTGTCCATATTTGGGGTGTTACAAAGCAGTAGACTAAAATATGAATCCAAATTTCTAATGTGAGTATTTCTAGCAGATAGGAAATTTTAAAACTGTAAAAAATTGTTTCCCCAATGAAGCCACTAAATATTTTGTCACTGACTGGGCAAGAAGCAAAAAGATTGGACACTAGTTTCTATGTAAAAAAAAAATATTTATTGAAGTTTTCTCAGGGTGAAGCTATCTTAATCAAGAGTTCTTAAGGTAAAAATTAGCTTGAATAAAGTTTTCTCTAGTGTTTGGAATAGTTCTCAAATGAACTATTCCTGGTACATGACCATACTGTTCACAAGGAAGTAATAAATGCAAGTGAGGTAGAAATGGAGAGTAAGTGAGAAAGGTGATTAACTCTTCCTGCCTGCAGATTTCAGACTTTTGGTTGCCAAAATCAAACTGGAGTCATCATGTGTGCCCTGCTCTGAGAGATTCACACTTGGCCAATGAAGGAATGCTCTATTGGTTGCACAAGTGGATGCATCTTTATTAGCTGAGGGAATTTTAGGTGGTGAATTGGCTGCTTTGTTGCTGTCCCTGTGTTTGAATCAAAGCTGTCCCATCAGCAGATCTCAGTGTTGTTTTAAGAAGCTCATCCTCAGCCAGTGTTTCCACAGGGCCAGAGCAAATGACTCCTGAGCTATGTTGTATTAACACCTCATGCATTTGCTACTTAAAATGCCACATGGTTGGATCTGGTTCTTCTTCTGTGAAGGTCTCCAAAGCGAGCCCTAAAAGCTCTACAGACCCGCTCTGATGGAAATCAGCAGGAAATGAGATTGATCATAACGGGGAGGAGGAGCACTTGTGATGTCCTTGTGTCGTGTACCATTTGTGCTTCTCCTCTTACCTCCCTCATCAGTTTTGCCTGTCCACACCAGGGCAGCTCACAGTGGAGCCTGCACCTTTGAGGGTCATTTTGAAGCCTCTGAATTGATAAGAGGAAAGCTGATCTTTTTTAAATTGTTATTACTATTTTTTAATTCTGGTATTTGTGCAATGGCTTTGGCAGTAGCATGTGCTGGGCTGAGTGGGGCAAACAGGGGTCCTGTGGTCAAAACTGCCTTTGGGGATCTCCTAAAGATGTATTTTTCCTCTCTTTCTGCTGGAAGGCTGCCTCTTGTCATCTGTGAATTTGAAGACTCTGGAATCACCTTTTAAAGAGTAAGGAGACTTCTAGGGCAGTAACATACTCCCCTTTCTTTTATTTTTTTTCCCTCAGCATTTTCTCTGCTGATGTTTAATATATAAGAAGTTTAAATAATTTAATAAACTGTCTCAAATGAGGAAATTGAAAGGGAATTCCAGATGAATGCTGTAACACAGTGCTGTTGCTGCTTGGCACTGGGGTGTGGGTGGTCCTGCCTGGCACCACAATGGGAGGGTGATGCACCCAGGAGAACACACGGGTGCATACAGCAGGAAGGTACTCAAATAATGAATTCAAAAGGTGAATTTGTGGTTTTCATTTACCTTTTCACAACTCTGAAATGAGTCGAGCTAATGAGCTGATAAAAGGAATTGACCTTGCAGCTGATAGTTGATGTGGAAATACAGAGATATTGAGGAAGGTGTTTATGATCTGCACTCAGCACAGCTTGGCAACTGTTATTATTTGATGATTTGCATCATTGTTTCCAATACCAAATTTATGCCTCAGTAACTAAATGCAACACATCTGAGTTGCTGACACTGTGAATTATGATTTTGAATTCCTTCTATTTTGTGTTTAAATTGTCATCCATAACTTTGTGTTACAGCACACACAAGGGAGGAAATGCTAAGCTAGGATTCCTACAGCAAGCATTAAATGAATTTATCACACCCTTTTCAAATGATAAATTTAGAAGTGCATGAAGATTTACAGAATATTCCCTATTCACAAGCCTTGCAGGTTAGAGCTGCTTTAGGAGCTCTGTATTAGCTGGGATGTCTGACTTTTGCAGGCTGGAGGTTTGGGAGCTGTTCAGTCTTTGGGACTCTGCTGTGGTTATCAAAATGCCTGTGTTGATTGTGGTGAATGATAAGAGATAATTGACCTTCTCTGCTGTGTTTGGGTATCACCCTGGATAGGTGTATTAGGTGATTTCTGTGTTATCTTTATGTGTCTCCTTTGGCCACAGTGCTGCTACAAATAAAATAAAATCTGGTCTTTTAATTGGCTGGTCATTCCTGGGAAACAATACTTGCCATCATGAGCCTGGCCTGAGTGACAGCTCCAGCTACAGTTTTAGATAGTAAATTGGAAATACTGGTCTTTTGTTGGAAAGAAATGAGGGAAATAATTATTTGAATGTAAATTTTGTGCCCTATCACTGGGTGTTTTCATACAAATTAGGCAAAAGTAATTTCCTGTGATCCTTTAGAAGTCAAAGATGGAAGAGAGGTATATTTGTGTGAATTGCTTAACCACAGAATGTCACACACACTTCAACATTTGCAAGTACAGAATACTTGCTTTAATTTGTATATTCAGAGATAGACAATGTTAATTTGTTATGCAGCCCATTAGATAGGAGAAAACCTGCTGAGGACATGAAATTCTAATCTTGAGAGAAATGCATTTGGAGAAGCCAGCAGATGTCAGTATGTTCTTGTCATACAGCTCTTTTGTTTTGCACAATAATTTCCCTGGGATGAAATATTAGAGAAATAGTAAATGATGTAACACCATGGCAATACAGGCCTGTTTAGTTTAAATACTTTCCTGAAAAGGGATTTATTTCTGGGCCAAGGCTGGCACGACCTCCATGTACACCCCAGCTTTCCCTGTGTATAACTCCTCCTCAGACTGTGTACAGTGAAATTCTTTGCCAAATGAGGATGTCATTGATGGTATTGCACCTTAGCTTCTAACTGAGATTTTTGTTTCCTGTGTATGTTTCCTTCCTGTATTGTGAGGCATTTTGAGGATGCTGGCACACTCCCTCCTGTTTGCCTAGCCAGGGTGTGTGTTTGAACTCTGATGTGTCTAATCAAATCTGTCTCTCTCATTTGGAGATTATTTTGCCACTGTTTATACACGGTAATAAAAACCAGATGAGCTGTTCCTTGTCTTCCTAGCATTTCAAAAATCAATAGCATGGTGACATTGTGGAGAAGACTCTCCCTTCCCTGAGAGTGCAAAGTGCTGGCCCAGAGCGTGCAGGATGCAGAATTCCTCGTCTGGGAGGAATGGCTGACCATGCTGACCCCAGTTTTAAATCAGGGGCTGTGGCAGGGTGCCAGGCTGCCCTGGGCAGGGCTGGGCAGATGGAGCTTTGCTCAGGTGTGCAGGAACAGATGGAGCTGTGGCCATGAGCAGCAGGCACAGCCTGGGAACCCAGGCCTGAGCCAGCTCTGTGGGCAGCACAGGGACCCCCCTGAGACCCCCCTGAACGTGGCTCCTGTGTCCCAGGCTCTGTCAGCACTGTCCTCACCCAGGGATGGACCTGCCACAGCTCCACAGGCACACCTGGGTCCCTGCTGCCATCAGCTCCAGCCCCACTCTGGTCATTGCGGCCCTTGGCCAGCCCAGTTCCCCCAGTGCTGCTCAAACACCTGCAGCACCTGGTGAGCTCCCCAGGAGCCCTGTCTGAAGAGAAAAGGCTCTTGCCTCTTCTTCAGGAGCTGATGTCAATTTGTTCTTCTGGGCTGTGTGTTGGGGTTTTTTTCTCTTCATGAATGGAACAGGAGTGCTGGGAGGTGTTCCCTGAGTGGTATCACTATCATTACATGGTGTCTCAACAGACAACAGCAAGAATGAAGATCCCAACTTTCTGAAAATCTTACCTTTACTATTTCCCACACTATGTTCTTCTTTTTTTTGTATATTCATAGTTATAAAATAGTGTAGCTTCACTTCAGGGTTTTTAATTACATTTCCAAGGAGAAATTTTCTTTATCAATTTGTTCTTCTGGTATGTGTGTTGGGGAGTTTTTCTCTTCATGAATGGAACAGGAGTGCTGGGAGATATTCCCTGAGCTTTATTTGTGGCATCACCACCATTACATAATGTCTCAGCAGACAACAGGAAGATGGAAGACCCCAACTTTGTGAAAATCTTCTTACCTTTACTATTTCCCACGCTATGTTCTTCTTTTTTTTTGTATATTCACAGTTATAAAATAGTGTAGCTTCACTTCAGGGTTTTTAATTACATTTCCAAGGAGAAATTTACTTTACATTTTCTCTTTCTTCAACTCTCTCTTCAAGCTCTGTCATCTTCAAGCATTTGTTTACGTGCCAGACCTATTCTTTGTGTCTTACTCCTTGCTTCTCCTCACCCCACACCGTTGGAGTGATTTTCAGATCATGCAAATGAGAATCAAGGCAGGCAAGGCAGCTATAAAAAGCTTTCTCTGGAGTACAAACCCCCCAAAGCAGAGCCTTGCTGAGCTTGTAGGCTGGGAAGAAGCCATTTGATTTTCCAAGACTGGTTTTGGTGCATTTGCCCTTAATGCAGTTTCCACAGCTGATGACAAACACTCCAAAATCCTTTGGCCCAGGTGGGGCCCTGGGCTCTCCCCCAAGCCCCTCCAGCCACCAAATCTCTGGGAGAGAGGCTGGGAGCAGCCTCTGCTCAGGAATTCGCAGGGATTTTTGGCAGAGATGTTGTTCCAGGTTGGGCAGCGGCAGTGGGAGCTGCTGCTGCCCCTGGAATGGGAAATTCCACTCTGGCTCTGAGTCCTGCTCCATTTCCAGCCCTCTAAAGGCAGCATTGTCCTGTCCAGTCACATTGCAACAGATGTTAAAAATGTTTGATTTCGTTTTTAAGTTAAGGATGGACTTTTGTTAAGGAAGCTGAACTAACAGGCAGCATAGTGCCGGAGAAAATTCTCCTTTTTTTTTTTTTTTGTTTATTTGGGGTTTTTTGCCTGCTCTGTTAGGCTGAAGGATTTCTGCAACATTCCCTGTGCTCAGCAGAATGGGGGAAGTAGGGAAATGTCTTTTGCTGAACTGGGGTGCTTCATCCTGGGCACAGCTCTGAGGTGTATTCAGTGTAGCTGCAAATAAGTCACTCTTTTAAATGTGAGATTTCAATAGTTAAACACCTGCAGGGATGTCTGTGAGCAGCTGCTGATTAAAAATAAAAAAATGCAGCACATGACACAGTTTTCTCCTAGTTGAGGTATTGTGGTGGGAAATAAAGGATGATTTCTCACACAGCTGTTTTCAAAGCCTGATTTTTTCAGCATTTAGGCAGTGCCATTAAGTGTTTTAGCTCCGTGTGTTAGACATTTCACTGTGTTCAGTAAATTTCTCTCACTGGATTAATTTTTGAGCCTCAATCCTCATTTAGAAAAAAGAAAAAAAAGGGGTTGGGGTGGAGTTTTATTTCCCAGAGGTGAAAGATGCTGTTTGAAGGCCAATGCACACAAGGAGCCTGTGCCCATGGAGGGCTTCCCTTGAAGAGAAAATCAGGACCAAGCTGGGCCTGAGGAGCACGGATGGTGCTCAAGGGCAGTGACCTCGTGGAGCAGCTGGAAATAAATCTGGTGCTGGGGATGGTGCTTGTTCCTGTCAGAAAAGCACACCCAGCTTATGTCATCCCTCTCAGGTATTCCTTGGGGCAGCACCCAGGGGCACCCTCTGCAAAGGGTGGTTCGATAATCAATATTCAGAGGCTGGATGGTTCCATAATCAATATTTAGAGGCTGGATGTTTCAATAATCAATATTCAGAGGGTAGTTGGTTCAATAATCAATATTCAGAGGCTGGATGTTTCAATAATCAATATTCAGAGGGTAGTTGGTTCCATAATCAATATTCAGAGGCTGGATGGTTCCATAATCAATATTCAGAGGCTGGTTGGTTCAGTAATCAATATTCAGAGGGTAGTTGGTTCTATAATCAATATTCAGAGGCTGCAGGACCCCCTCAGTTCCCAAATATAAACATATTCTCTCTGAGACACTCATTTTGCCCAATTTGATAGGCATATTGGTGTTTTCTAAGTATATAAAAAATACAGAGGTATTTTTAGCTGCTGTTGGTATTAGAATGATTTATTCTTAATGCCAGGGAAAGAAGGGTGAGAGCAAAGGCTCTTGAATATTTTAATAACACAATTTTGATCTATTGGATGGAAGTTGGGAGGATTATATGGCTTTCTTATTCAGAATATGGCTCATCAGGGTGGAGGCTCTCCCAGGAATCACAAGAAATGCAGAATTCTGTGCAGAATACAGGGGACTGATAAAGTAACTGATAGTAACTTGCTTAATTAAAACAAATTGCTGTGAAGTTCTCTGGACTGCATTATGGGGTTGCATGTCCTCCCTGTGGGGAAAGGCAGAGGAATGATCTGGCTCTTTTATTTCAGCTGTAGGTGGTATTTACCTGGTTTTATCTTGCAGGAAGGTAGAAAAATGATAAAGAAAGGCCTCATAAAATGAAGCCTGTTCTCCTAGACTCAGTCCCTGGCATTGTCAGCTAACCCTTTTGCAGGTTCCATGTGAAAGCAATCCTGGTGTGATTAAATACAATTTACACAACATAAACCCAGAATCCAGAGAATTTTTTTATAAAATGTCAAATTATTTCTTTCTCAGCATATGAAGTGCATATCTTAACAAATGAATAAGTAAATAAATAAAAAGAAACCCTTCCCTTTTAGAGCAACCTCTAGGATCTGGAACAAGATTTGTAATGTTCTTTGTGGCAATGGACCAAAAAACAGCCATGAACTTTCTTTAGGAAACATTTAAAAAATACTATTTATTTTTATTTATTTACTTGTTTAGTAATATATGCACTTTGTATGTTGAGAAGGAAATAATTTGACATTTTGTAATAAATTCTTTGGATTCTGGGTTTATGTTGTGTAAATTATATTTCTACAAACTGAATACAAGCCTAAATTTGAATCATCAGTTTTCTTGCCTATGAAACTGATACCCATTTACTGCTCCTTTCATGGTGACTTTCAGCTGAAGCTCTGAAGGGGTGAGCAGCAATTTGTTTCCCCTGTCTGTAGCTGAAGTTTCCTTGAAAAGTTTCATTAACACACTATCATGGTTTAAAAATAGAAACTCAAGAGAATTACTCCAACTCGAGTAATAGAATGCATCAAGAAGCTTTTCATTTTATATTATAATTATTCCAAAGCACTTCAACCGAGCCACTTCTCCATTATGAGAAGAATTCTACACCATTTGGTATCCAAAATTGCATTTCTCAGAAATTCTATGCCTGTGTGTAGATAACTTGCAGTGCTCCTATTGTCCTTGTTTCTTCTCTGCTGTGGAATTAAATCCCAGTGTTTAGAAAGCTCCTAACTGAGTTTTGTTGCTCTCTGTGTGCACAGAAGAGCAGAATGCAGTGGCTGGAAGCTGCAGTGCCCTGTGCATTGGAGAGCACAACTTTGTTTTTTTGATTTCTTGCTCCAGCAGCTACTGATGGGGTACTCTTCAAGCCCTCCTTCTGTCAGAATTCTACTCAGGAAAAGTTCATTTCTCTCTTTTTTCCCTTCCCTCCAGTCCCCCAAAAGAAGAAATCATATTTATAGTATGCTGGCAGCTGGACACTTATTCACTGGTTAGATACACACTATGTGTAGAGTAACTTCACCTAAACATCTGTTGGTGTTTTAAACACTAAATAAATGAACAAATAACATTACTGCTGTGCTAATTCAGTGACACCTGTCAGTTTCTCTGGAATTCTCAGTCAGCTGCTTAAACTGAATGCAAACTCAGCTTTGAAAATACAATTTGCCTGCTGGCTTGACACTCACAAATGTCTACTATTTATTTTGGGCAGCAAATTATTAATTGTCTTCTGGACACGTCTCTTGCTTGTTTGGGGATAGTTCTGTGAGGGTTTTTTTTTGGTTGTTTGGGTTTTTAATGTGTGTGTGTACATACAATGTAGACTGAACAGGATCAGAGGCTGGCAGGGGCAGAAAGGGAGCTCTGGATGTGGCAGGGACACCCAGAGCTGGCCAGGGACACCCAGAGCTGGCCAGGGACACCCAGAGCTGGCTGCCCAGGTTCTTTTGGGTGTCTCCAGGGTGGAGCCATCGCAGCTGGAACATCCCCAGGGCTCAGCACCCTCCAGGTGTTCTGGGGGAACCTCCTGGCTCTGCTCCTGTCACAGCACCCCTGGGAACAGCCTGTCCTGCTTTTATCCCCCTTTCAGATATTTGCACACATTGATGAGGCTCCCCTGGCCCTCTCCAGGCTGAGCAGCCCCAGCTCTCTCAGCCTTTCCTCACCTGAGGGATGTTCCAGAACCCTCAGCAGCCCTTTGGTGGCTCTGTCCTTGTTTCCCCTGTCCTGGGGATGTCAGAACTGGGCACAGCATCCAGGGGTGGCCTCACCTGGGCTGGGTGGGAGTTGAGGAGGATGTTCTCCTGCTGGCAGAGCTGTTACTGCAGCCCAGGATGCTCTGGCCCTTCTTTGCAGCATTTTGGGAATGCTGCTGGCTGTTCAGCCTGGCTGCAGCGCCCCAGAACCTTTCCAGCCCCTGGGATCCTGGCATTGATTGGTGCCTGGGGCTGTTCCTCCCAGCTGTGGGACTTTGCCAGTCCATCTCACCCTCCTGCTGGGGCTGGCAGCAGGAGCCTGTTGCCATCTTATCGCAAAAGTCCTACACCTTCTGGGTGATTTCTCATGGGCAACTCCTCGCAGCACTGACTCCTTCACAGCACAACCAACAAACTCCAACTCTCTCCTCACCCGGCTTAACCCACTGTCCTATAACTGGACACAGCTGTGGCCTGGTGAGGGCAGGCCTGTTCCTAACCTTTGGTGATTGATACAGCTGCAGCTCCTCAGGTGGGACACTACCTTCTGCACCATCTTTATTTTCTGACATTCTATCCCTGCAGAGGAGCCCTGGGTATCAGCCTGTCCTGTGTCACAGCAGTGGCCCTGTGCCCCAGCATGACATCAGTGGTGGAGGTGGATTTCCATGTTTAACTGGGCTGAGCCCAGGGCTGACCCCTGTCACTGGGAACTGAGGCACAGCCTCACCCAGAGCTCCCTGGGGCTCTGAAGCTCTCGGCCACCCCAGCAGTTGGCACTTGGCTTTTTCATCTCCTCTCCACACCCATCCCTTCAGCCTCAGCCTGGCTGCAGCTTTGGCAGGGAGCTCAGCAGCATTCCCTGATTTCCTTCTGCACCTTTGTGACATACTCAGGTGGGCAGGTGCAGCAAAGCCATCACTGCAAAGTCACACAGATTTTTCCTGGAGCAGCAGTCCTTGTGCATTAGCTGCTTATCCAGATGGCTGAGGACATGGTGGGGCACAATTAATGGGTGCTGGGGAATCCACCTCCATGTGGGACAGGCAGCAAGGCTGGCAGGCAGTCAGAGAGCCCTGAGAAAGGTTGTGGCTGAAGGACACCACTGTTGGGAGCACAGATGAAGATATATTCCTGAACTCAAGGAGGAAACACAGAGGGAGCATTACTGCATGGAATGATTAGATGACTGACTAATGAGCCTTGAGGGGCAAGGAAATTGGCTACAAAAGCAATTAAATAAGCACCTGACATTCCAGTGTACTCTGTATAAACACTGAACTTTTCCCATGTTTAGTTGGCAAAGCAAGTGCTGTTTAAGCATAGAAGGAAAATTGCTGGAGGAAGAAAAAAATCTTTAAAAAAATCTTTGTTAAACAGATTGTTCTTCTGAAAGTGTGTTAGTAAATGCTTTTCTCTGTCAGAAGGTGTGATAACACATTGCAAAGCTAGCACTGTTAATCACTGTCCACAGTTTTCATTAGTTATTCTAGATATTCAAGCCAGTATTAAACTCCATGTTCTGCATTAATCTGTCTACTATTAGATACCAGTAGGTAATAATAGCTATTTTTTTCCCTTTAGGGACAAAACTTCTGCATAATAATCCATATATAAGTGACAGAGGGGTAATTTTGCATAAAATCTTGTAGGGGGATAGAATATAAGAAAATAAAGACAGTGTAGAAAGTAATCTCACCCCTAAGGAGCTGCAGCTGGGCCAATTATCAAAGATCAGGAGCAGGCCTGACTTGAACAGGCCCCAGGTGTAAGCAATGAGCAGAAGATGCTATAAAAGAGTGGGGGTGGCTGGGTGAGAAGGGAACTGGAGTCTGTGGCTGCTTTGTGAAGAGGAAAGAGTCAGTGCTGTGAGGAGCTGCCCACGAGAAACACTAAGAAGGTATGGAACTATTGTGATAAGGAGATAACAGCATGGAACCCCTGCAATGGGATGACAACAAAATCTGATGAACCAACATAGGATAGCTGTTTGTGTGACATAGAAGGGCATCTGTGAAATGCACCTGGGCAGGTGCGGGTCAGCTTGGAGTGCAGTCAGCCCAGTCAGGGACCTTTCACAAATGGATGCTGACAACAAAAGCAGTTAAATGAGATTTTTCATTTTGGCAGATGGAGGTTTTGAGATGTTCTGACTACAGTGTGAGAGGGCTCTGGCTGAGATGGAAGGAAGGTTTTTCCTTCAGGTTCAGGTGGTGACACTGTTTTGTGCCAATTCTCATCACACAGAGCTGTGCTCACCTTGTGTGTGAGGGCAGGGAGCTTCACACCTTCTACAGGCAGAGGGGAATTCACCCACAGGATGGGACAGATGTGAGTAGTGTGTTCATGTGTCTCCTAACAGGGAACTTTCAAATTACTTGACCAAGTATTTCACTTGATGCCCCATCCCGTGGAAATAACAAGTTTGGGACTCTCTTGTCAGGCAATTCAAGGTCAGCAGGAGATTTGAAACACAGTCCCAGTAAACCAAAAATGAACTGTTCATAATATTTTAAGAGCAAGCCAGATTCTCTGGTAATGTTGCTGCTCTTCAGCCAGGTGCTCAGTAAGTCTCTGCCAGCCCTTTCTGTGTGGCTGTGCTGGAAGTGTCACTAATTTTCTTCTTCCTGGTAAATGTGTGCAGCTTAAGGAAGAAAGTGGTAATTTTCAGGTGTCAATTTGAGTTGTAAGTATGTGTGACAAGGAGCTGTGCTGGGAGATTGAAGCAAGTGGTTTCTCTCCTTTGTAACCAACTGGAAGCAAAGAAATCAGGTGGGATTTTTTTTTTTTCTGTAAGAGGAGTTAGAATCACTTTTTAAAAGTATTGAATCATGTTATATTTGCTGCCAGAAAATCCTGCTTTGTCCTTTAAGACAGTCTAAAATTAATCATGTATTTGTTTCTTAATTGCCTCATTAAATTCAGGTTCAAAAGTCCTCCTGTACTTGGAAGTCACAGTATGCCCTGCTGAACCCCATCAATGTTGTGTATGCCCTGGTTTCTTCAGAGGATAAGAATTCTAGATTTCTGAGCTGAAAGAGCTTTATTATGAAGTGACATGGCTGGCTTTAGAGACAGAGGTGGAATTGGTACATCTGAAATTAATGAATAATATATAAGGACTGATACCAGTCTTGCTTCATGAGTTGGCCTTACTATTTAGCCTCAAGCAGAAGCAAGAAACACACACACACAAAAAGAAAGGTTGTTAAGGTAGGAAGTTAAATTTTTAATGCCAGTGTCTGCTGTATATTTTCCTTTTGTGTATTCATGGAAATATATTTTGGAACTGGAGGCAAATGTTATTTAAAATAGAGTAGTGGCAGAAGGGGCACATTTGATTGAGGCATCAAAGTGCTAGACTTGGTAAAAGGTACGAGAGAAAGTTCCTGGATTAGCCTTGAAATTTTCACTGCTATCTTCCCTTTTCTTTGGGGTATTCTGGGTCTCATTTTGGCTTTCATTTGGGATTTGTGTGTACCAACTCTCCCTTTCTTTGCTGTTTTAATGAGGTGGATGAGCAGGCAGCAGTAAGAGCTGGTTGTTTTCCCAGTAGCAGTTGTGTCTTTCGAGCCCTCCACAATGCATCCTGTCAGTGACAACACTCAAAATGTAACACACATCCTTGTGTGCTGCCTTCTGTCATAAAAAAAGGGGGGTTTGAGCCTTCTGGGTCCAGAAATATCACTGGAATTTCCGTTTCCTGGGCTAACCAGGAGCTGACTGTTACACAAAGGAAGGCGCTGGGAGCTGAATTGGTTTTTGGCTGAAAACATCTGAAATTGTTAGAAAAATATAAACTTGGGTATTTTCTTCTCTTGCCCTGGAGGGTGTAGTTGAAGCATTAGGGTATGCTGAGATTTTTGGGATCTGATTTGTTGGCAATGAGCAAAGATAAACCCCTGCCCACCTGCTTGCAGCTGCACAAGTTGCGGTGAATTTGTCCTTGATCATTGTGTAGAAAGGTAGATGTTGTTTCAAGGCTTTTGGTATTCAGCTGAAACGAGAATTACAGACAGATTCTGATGTTCTGCTCCTCAAAGAAGAAAAGAAATCATTGTAGAATGTGTTAGTTTTCTCATTGGAAGACCTGTTTTTAAATCAGTGTGGGTGTTTGTGTCTGTGCTTGCTCTCCAAGTTGCAGGAAGGGCTTAGTGAGCTTCCATGGGCTTGGACTTCTGGCCTGGGTCACAGGAGCCTGCTTTTCTGTCAGATACAGGCAACACTTTGTCTCTTCTTCAGATCTAGATTAAATTTTGTGTTAGGCTTTCCTTGTAAAACCTTTTAATGTGGAAAAAGCTGTTCTCATTGGATGGAAGAAGGAGGAATGTCCTGGTTTATAGCTGTGTCTTGTTTTGGACTCAAATCAGAAATCCACAGCCAATTCTGCAGGTGTTTTACATGAGAGGCAGCTCCAACACACACATGTGTGTGATTACATAGATATGTCCACACTTACTTTATTTCACTCTTATTCAGAGCTTAAAACTTCCCTGTAACCTTGAGTGCTGACAAATGCAGTTGAATAATTGCTTCTCCAAAACTCTGATTTGAGTAAGAAGAAAATTGTAGCCCCAGATTTTGGAAGGAGAACTTTTATGGGAAGTTAAAATGATGCAGGACTTGTTCCACTAGGGGGGTAGAATATAAGAAAATAAAGCCAGTGTAGAAAGTATTGTCACCCCTGAGGAGCTGCAGCTGGGCCAATTATCAAAGATCAGGAGCAGGCCTGACTTGAACAGGCCCCAGCTGTAAGCAATGAGCAGAAGATGCTATAAAAGAGTGGGGTGGCTGGGTGAGAAGGGAACTGGAGTCAGTGGCTGCTTTGGGAAGAGGAAAGAGGCAGTGCTGTGAGGAGCTGCCCATGACAAACACCAAGAAGGTATGGAACTATTGTGATAAGGAGACAGCAGCATGGAACCCCAGCAGTAGGGTGATATCATGTTCCCTGGGGCTGAACAGGCAGCTCCAGTGCTGCTGGGAGGCTGGGCAAGCACAGACCCTGTAAAGCTCACCAAATCCAGGGTTATTCCACTGAGTTTTTGGAACACTGTCACCAGTAAGAAGAGCAGGTTTAGGTTGTTGTTGCTTGAGATAGAGCTGGCAGGCATGGTGGGCAAGAGTGGTAAAAGAAAGAAATGTGCAGCTTGGGGAAGACAGTTTTTAAATGAATTTGACTATTTTTCTGATTGCTGGTTGGTTGAGGTTTTGAAGAAATGCAATCCATTGACCATCTAGAACAGAATGATAAATTAGTAGTGCAAAAAGAATCTTTTAGGTCACATAGCACTTAGAATGTAATTTGGTCAGCTTTAAAAATAGAAGCTCTCTGTAGAAGTGTAAGAAATATCCTGCAATTTCAGTTATTTTCCCTATTGACCTAACCTGGTGCATGTGCAGTACATTATAAAGCATTAAAATGCAATTATTGCCAGCATTAACCTGGCAGTGTTGCTGATTTTGAGGCTGAGGAGGACAGGAGGTGAGGCAGCCAGCTCAGCTGCTCCTCAGGGAACCTTCCTGGCCCTGGTTTCGGTGTCCAGGTCCTGGCAGGGGTGTGGGCTGGCCCTGCTGCAGTGTGTGCACACAGAACAGGAGCAGGGCATTGTGCATTGAGCAGGGTCTGTGCCAGGGGCAGGGTGAGCACAGGACTTGCCAGAGCTCTGCTTGCCCTGGAGGGCTTGGCCAGGGCAGATGGGGCAGCCTCTGCTCCTGTGGGGTGGGATTGGCTCCAGGTGTGCTCCCCACTGCAGGTGTGAGGAGCTGGGGCAGCGCTGGGCAGGCACAGAGGGCATTCTGGAGCAGGATTTCCATGCCAGTGATGCTGGGCAGGCACAGAGGGGATTCTGGAGCAGGATTTCCATGCCAGTGATGCTGGGCAGGCACAGAGGTGATTCTGGAGCAGGGTTTCAGTGCCAGTGCTGCTGGGCAGGCACAGAGGTGGTTCTGGAGCAGGGTTTCAGTGCCAGTGCTGCTGGGCAGGCACAGAGGTGGTTCTGGAGCAGGGTTTCAGTGCCAGTGCTGCTGGGCAGGCACAGAGGTGGTTCTGGAGCAGGGTTTCAGTGCCAGTGCTGCTGGGCAGGCACAGAGGTGGTTCTGGAGCAGGGTTTCAGTGCCAGTGATGCTGTACAGCTCTGGAGAGGTGCCCTGGAGCAGCAGCAGGACGCCAGCTCGTGTTCACACGTGGAGTTTCTCTTGCCCCAGTGCTGTGTGTGGGCAGTGCCAGCTTGTTCCTGCAGTGCCTGCAGAGCTGAGAGGCTGCTCCAGGCAGGGTGTGGTGCTTCCCTCACATCTGCTCTGGCTGCCCAGGCTAAGGCAGGGAGAGCCGGGCACAGTGTGAGTGTGGCTGGATCCTCCTGCATTTCCCATTTCTCCATCCTGCTCTCGGAGCTCAGCAGGGCACGGCATGGGGAGCAGCCTGGCACAGGTGCCTTGGCATTTTTTTGGCTGTTTATTTTTGATTTCAAGCCTTCAGCCAGGAATCCTAGCAGATTGCAAGCGTGCTGCCACAGAGTTTACAAATCTTAGTGCAGTATTTTCAAAACAAAACGGAATGTGCATGGGGGATCTTCTCATAATTTGGATACAGATGAAGTGCAGCTGAGCTATTTTATCAGGTTGTGTTTCATGTGTTGATGTTACAGAGTAGATGTATAAATTGATATTGTAACCTTTCTAGGGTTTTTGTGATTCCTGCAGCAAAAAAAAAAATAAACAGCTCCTCTCCACCAGCTCAGTTACAGTGGAATGTGTCAGAAAGTAAATGAGAATACAAAGTGTTTGGGGCTGTGTTCTGATGCTGTTTGTTTTGGTTTAATACATAATTTATCCACAAGTTGACTGGTGTAGATTAACATGGGATGAATTGCCTTGTATAGAGTAGATTGGTTTGGATTAATTATCTAACAAACAGTAGAGAAATCAAAGTTAAGTGATGTGTGTGTTAATGTTTTAATGCCAATAATGTACTTTGAAAGAGCCAAAGGAAGCCCCTGTAATTAGAAAATTGGGAAATATGCACTTAAATCTCTTGTACCAAATTTTCCTATTATAGTTGTTTTAGGTACTCTTGTAAAGGAGTCAATCTTATAAACTATCAGGAGATTTGAATTTTTTTTTTCTTTTGAAATATATATTTACAGGAGAGAGGTCACATTAATAAAGGTGTAATTTATCACAAAACCAGATAATTTTCCATAGAATAGAAGACTTGTGTCCTGCAACTACAAAAGTGGGGAGCAAGTACCTTCAAATATTTTAAGGAAAATCAGTCATGAGGTGACATAAATGTGTAGTAGGAGGGGTATGGGGGGTTCTTAGCCTCAGAACCAGGTCTCCTAGTAAAGTGCTTTTTTCTTTTGTGGTGTTTTTTGCTCACATTTGCTTTGAAGTAGTTTCTGTAGTTAAAGTATATCAAAATTAAAATGCATCAGCACCATATGGCAGTTGGCTCATTGCCTAAATAATGTATGTTCCATAAGTTCACTTAAGGACTGCTTTTCTCTGCTTGGAAAAAAATATTATTTTGATATTGAAAAGACTTCCCTGAGATCAGAATAACTTGATGGGTAGAATAAAAAGACTTTGTTCTGCATTTGGTATAAAATCATACTGATTTCCCCTTGTGTTTGCTGATGAAGGGCAATTTAATTCTGGGGGGTGGTTGATTCTTTGAATTTCTGGTATAAAGAGTTGTGTGTTATACATATTCCCCACAGTATTTATTGCTTTAATGGTAAAAACTGTGTGCTGGAGCTCCACAAAACACAGGTTTAGCTGGGAGATTTACTCTGGACAATAGGTATTGAGAAGAGGCACATTTTATTTTAAAGCATATGAAATGACTGGGGAAAGTAGAACTGTAGAACTAGAACTCTATTCTACTTTCATTTTTGTTTTTTCCCTTCCAATCTCTGGTTGGAGTTCTGCTAGCTGAAGATCCAGGTGCCTTCTCTTCTGGAAATATTTAGGGTTAATAATTCTGCTTCTTATGCTGCTGTCTGTAGTGAAAACTGTGCTGTAAAATACCCGTTTGTTTCCTTTTTCAGAAAATCTTCAATTTATTGTAAATACACAATTATCTTAGGTGCAACTTCTCTTCATTTTTTCCCTGCTGCTGCCTTAGTTAGAGTGAGAGCTGAGTTCTTCCAGTGATCCCAGTTTTTCATGCAGCTCTTGGAGAAAAACCATAAAGGTTTAGGTCCCTGAACTGTGATATGGGCTTTAGGTGTCATAGTCTCAGGCTGCCAGGTTTGACTTTGAAAATAAGGACTATCTTCATTTTCTTTTGGTTCCTAAAATTGCCAGCCTTTGCAGCCTGACAAGTTGCCATGGTTTTGGTGTGTTTGTGAATTTGCCTGTTTTTATCATATAATAACAGAACAGGTTGGGTTGGAAAGGATTTTTCAAGGTCATCTAGGCCAATCCAAACCCTAATGATTTTATTTCTGTGCCCAATTTAGAACCAAAACCTGTGTGGCTTTTTAAGTAAATCTAAAGGTGGGGTTGTGGTGGCATTTTCTGTGCACACAACATAACTCAGTTACTGGTTTGCTCAGAAACGTTGACCTCTAGGAATGTTTTAGAGGTTTAGGGTTTTGTTTTTTCCCCCCTACATCTGGCTCAAACACATAGATATGATATTTGCACTGCTTGTTCCTATTGCAGCCAGATGGCTTGAACATTGAGTGGGTGGCAGGTGTATGTTCTGTGCCCACCCTCAGCCAAGGCAGGACCTTTGTGCCTCTCAGCCTGGCCAGTGCAGGGGGCTGTGAATGGCGCTGTGCAAACACGGGGTGCTCGTGCCTGGCTCCTGCTCCCGGGCTGGCAGCAGTGAATGGGATCCTGAGGAGGAGCACAGGCTGCACCAGCCCTCAGGAATTACTGCCATAGATGAGTTGGAGGTGAGGAGGGAGGAAGACACGGCAAAGCTGTGTGCTCTTAATTGATTCATGGTTTGCCACGTTTCATAATTCCTTTTTGACTCAGTCATCTGTAGCAGTTGTGTAAATTACTTCTAATGATGCACTACTGCTGAGGAATTTTGGTTTTACTTTGCAGTGTGTCATTATTAGCCCTTAGGAAAAAAACCAAACCCTGTGTTGTTTGGTCTGTATAAAGCACATGTAAGGAGAGGAGAGTGAATTCAAATCAAAAGGGAAAAGGAAATTTAAACCTTTGCCACAGATGTTTTCTTTGGAAAGGAAATTCAAATTGTTGCTTTGCAAAGTGAACTAAATGGAACATCTGTGACTTCTTGTTTTCATTCTTCAAGACTTGAGTCTCTTTGGTTTCTATCAGTCTTAGAGATGCAGATTCATCCTGATCCTGCTTCCACTGCCTGTTAACTTTGGTTGGACAAAGCCTTTTATGAGAAGAAAGCTAAGAAAATGAATTGAGAAAATCATAGCTGTGTCAGCCTGCTTGAAAAAGCTGCTGGATGGTTCAGGCTGGGCAGAGGTTTGTGTGCAAGTTCAGATGTCAGTGAGAGGCTGCAATGCACAGGCAACCTGCCTGTTGGGTTTTTTATAAGCAGGAAAAAGTAAGGAATTGCAAAGAAAAGCTCTGATATTTTAGTACTTTTTGGTATTCTTTACTGGCAGTACACAATAAATGAACCTTGATTGGCTCTGGTTACTCAGGTTTGTATTAAAGATTCTCAGAGCTGCAGCCCACAGGAAAGAGCTTATAGTGATTTAAGCTGGCCTTTATTTTGATTCTGAAATAATTTGAGCTTTCCAGGATAACTTGTTTAGCTCTTGAACAATTCTAGCAGCTCCATCAGGTTTCTTTGATGTGAAGCTGGGCTCTGGTCTCACTCTCCTGTTTTTTCTCCTCTCCACTTTAGTACTTGATTCTTGTTTTTAAAAGTTTGTTGCTTGTATTTTATCAGTGCTTATGCCAAGGAAACTAGATTTTAGATTTCAAGAATCAAGAAGAGGTGGATGGAAAAACTCAAATGCAAGTGTTGTAGTGGCATGGATGGAGAGTAGAATTGAACTGAAATTGTAGCCAGAATGTCTTGCATCCAAAAATGCAAATAAATGGATTTTTAACTGGGTGTACAGGTCATAAAAATGACTGATTAATCTGTGAATGCCAACTGTAAAACAAAGGAGAAAGAAAATCTGGGAAAATACTCAGATTCTGCAAGGGAAATGTTGGATTGTTTTCTAATGAAGACAGGTGATTTTCTTCCTTTTTTTTTCCCACTTTTACCGTTAAATTTCTAAAGTGTACGTTTATATTTTGAAACCCTCCTGCACAGATATTTTGGAGTTTTGGGTATTTTTGATGGGAGACCAGCAGTGTCTCAAGCCCTGCTGTAAAGAAGTGTTTGTGCCAGGATAAGGGGCTGTGAAGAGGAAAGTGCCAGGACAGACAGCAGAGCTCCAGCTCTTCTCCTCTGGCCTGATGAATTCTCTTTAATTAGGTAAGAAACTGAGTCCAGGCAGGTCCATTGCCACTTCTGACTCCATGCTGATGCTAGACCCTGTCAGTGTGGAGAGGAGGAGCCAAGGAGACAGCTGGATGCTGAGCAAATGAAACCTGGAGCCCAGCAGAGCAGAGGGAGGGCTCTGCTCCCTCTCTGCCTGTGCTCTGCCTCTACTGAGAGAGGGAAAACTCCAGGAGTCCCGAATTCTCGCTTGAATAGTGACAGTCACAACGCTATTGACCCCAAGGGAATGTTCCCAACTCCCCTCCCTGGTGAGGGAGGAGCTGCAGAGTTTTGGGAGCTCTGCCCCTGTGCAGCAGCAGCATTTTGGGGGGGATGTGCTCCATCAGTGCCAGGTTTGGCTGTGTGACCTGGAATTTCCACCCAGGGCTGTCCAGGCAGGGCCATTGCTAATTCTGACTCGATGCTGATGCCAGACCCTGTAAGTGTGAGGAGAAGGAGCAAAGGTGGCAGCAGGATGCTGAGAAAATGAAACCTGGAGCCCAGCATAGCAGAGGGAGGGCTCTGCTTCCTCTCTGCCTGTGCTGAGAGAGGAATAACTCCAGGAGTCCCTAAATTGTCACTTTAATAGTGACAAAGTGTGTTTGCCATGCTGTTGAACCCAAGGGAATGTTCCCAACTCCCCTCCCTGGTGAGGGAGGAGCTGCAGAGTTTTGGGAGCTGTGCCCCTGTGCAGCAGCAGCAGCATTTTGGGGGGGATGTGCTCCATCAGTGCCAGGTTTGGTTGTGTCACTTGGAATTTCCACCCAGGGATCCCACCCAGGGCTGTCCAGGCAGGTCCATTGCTATTTCTGACTCACTTTGGGGGGGATGTGCTCCCTCAGTGCCAGGTTTGGCTGTGTTAGCTCCAGTGTCCATCCAGGGATCCCTCCCAGGGCAGGAGCTGGAGCTGCTGAGGTTTGTGCTGCTGCCTGGTGCCATCAGCCACTTGCAGGATTTGTTTCCTGGTTCCATCTTGCTGCTTTTCCTCACGATGCTGTCCCTTCCTTGTTTCTTGTCTTTGGGCAGTTCAGGGCTGTGCAGTGACCATGAAGATATTGAATTTAAACCTTGCTAATCACAGTGTTTGTTGTCCATATGGTTCTGGTTTGTACAGTCAGTTTTGGTTTTTTCAGTGTCAGTTCCTAGATGTTCCTATTAGTTCTAATGTGGAAGAATTGTAATATTGCATTTTAGAGCAAACCATGCAACCTCTCTCTGATATTCAGCTTTTGTTATTCAATCTTTTCTCCTTGACTTAGATTTGAAGGTCTTTTTTTTCATGTTATTTCTGTTACAGAAAAAAAAGCATTTCTGACTTTTTACAAAAAACTTGCAATATTCATTCAGAGAGCATTTTCATTTTAAAGCATTTTATTTATGCTGCACGTTTATTTATATATTTTATTTGAAGCACTTAAAACTCTTTTGAACTAAAAAAGCCTTATCTATCTACAACTAAACCAGCAAAACCATTTTACTGTATCTAAAATATTGCCTTTATTTTACTTTCTCTGACCTGTGCTATCCAGGCATCCAGTATCTGGCAGGGGTGGATGTGTATGCCACATACCTATATTTTTTTAATGTAGTTATCTAATTTTGGCTAAGTTTTTGTGTCCTCTTAGTTTTACTGCAGGTATTGAGGTGAGGAATTCCTATCTTCTAAAAAAGATAACTCCATCAGGTGGCTGCAAAGTGCTCTTGGGGTATGACAGTGATGCTGAGCCAGAATCTGGAAGTGTTTTTTAAAGTTTTATTTTTTCTAATAAGGAGACTAAATTTTTTTGTCTTTTTTTCATAATATCAGTGTGGAGCAGTCAGTCAAAGGAGAGACAGATGCATCTCATGCCTGATGTTTATTTGGAGGCCATAACATTAGGCAGCTATGAGTAGAATTAGTTTTTGTTGGGGAGGATGAAACAGGAAAGCCTTATAAATATGATTGTCTGGCAAAAGATTTTGAGAATATGGAAACTATAAGCAAGATTGAAATGAAAGCAAGCTTTGAGATCCCTCAGTTACTGAACAGCTGGAAAACAATGGCATAGCCAGCTGAAGGTGATCCCCTTTTGATGGAACAACACCCTCTGCTTGCAGACAGGCCCAAGGGTCAGAGCAGACCCTACAGCTTGGCAGAAGGGGCCCAAGAGGAGTTTTTAGGGTTTAAAATGTAACACAGTATGGTAATGTAGTGATTCTTATAGGCTGTATGTAAATGCTATAGGATTTGTGTCTTGTACTAGATTGGTTAGTGAGAATTAGAATATTCAGCACAGAAGAAGATTTATTGTATTGGAACGGGAACCTTGCTCTTTCTCTCCCATCTTTACCATGCTCTTGCCCTCTCTCTCTTTACCTCTCTTCCTCTTTGGGGCTGCCCTGAGCTGCACCTGGCAGCTCCCAGCAGGGCCCTGCACTTGGCCCTTTGCAATGAACCACAAATTGCAAGTCCTGGCTTCAGAGATCTCTGTCTCTGTCCATCCCTACCCTCCTACCCCCTGATGCTCCTGCAAGTTTTTCCTTCTGGCATTTGGTCTTTTAAAACGTTTATCAGGCAGCAGAGAAATCCCAGAGACTGTTTTTACTTCTTGCTCAGGAACACAGTACAGGCTATTTCAGTCCCCTTTAGCACTAAATATGGACGTGTAAATTCAGTGTTCTCCTGTAATGTATTCCACGTGAGGAACATGAGGTCCTGGTTTGGGTTGTGGTAGGGCAGTGATGCCTGATTTTAGCTTTTATTTTTTTCATGTATTTGTAATCCTGCAGTTTTTAGTGTGTAACTCCAAGCTCCACCCTCAGTGTGAGCTGCTGCTTCCCCATTTGGGGCAGACACAACAATTCCTCTCCAGGCCTGGCAGTCAAGGACACCTCACTGCCTCAGGCCTGAGAGATTAAACAAAAGGGAGCTGGGGGGAGCAAACCTGGGGTAAATGACTTCATTACCCGAGGCTGTAATTGGCAGATTAACCCCCAATGTGCAAATGGACCAAACTTATAAAAGTGTGAAAATCCGTGACTCATCATCCATTTTTTGGGTGCAGCCCCATGGGAGCTTCATCTGTCCTAAATGTACCTGAAGGCCCCTCAATAAATAGAACTGCTTTTTATTCCCTTAATTTTGTCTGCCCTCTGTTTTTAGGCAGTCCCAACAAGGTATAAGCAGGAAGGAGTTCCTGGCAGCTGGGTCAGAATTTGGGTGTGCTCATGCTGGGAGCTGCTGTGGAAAGGGGGATTTGTCGAGCAGCCTCACTCTAATGCTTGTCCCCCTCCCCTGTCAGGACAATGGGCATTGCCAGGGCACAGCAGGGCACTTTGCATGCCCACAGCAGCACCGTGGACAAACTGCCTTCATCTCCCCTTGCTATTGATCCATCAGCTTTCCTGTGAGCACTAAATTCATCCTTAAAAAATAATTAGCTCCAGTGGCTTGGCAGAATTCCAAGCAGGCAATTAGATTCTGCCTGCTTAAAAATGCCCCCTGTAGCTGCAATTGGCTAACTTAGAGTGACAGATGACTGTGTGTGTTGTGATACGGGTTCTGTGTGGCTTTTTATCAGTGGGAAATCTCCTGTAATGCTGCAAATCCTGCCCTGCAAGAACCCACTGACCAGCAAGGCTCATTACCCTGACAAAGGAAAGGAGCCATGGAAATGTTTCCCCTTTTCACGATGTTTTGAAAGCAAAAAAAGAGGACATTTGCATGTTTCTTGCATGTTTCGAAATGTTGAAGGCATTTCCTGTAATGTGCCCTCAGGTCTCTGTGCACTGCTACATGGAATAAAAGCAAACCTGAGCCTGGCTTGTTTTGTAGAACTCAGTGTTAATTATGGACTCAGGACTGACATTGGAAATGGTTGAGAGAACAGAGGGAAGATTTTGTTTGTTAACTCTGGGACTTTGGGTTCAATTTGTTTAATAGAAGAAAGAATAGATTTGAGATGAAATATATATTAGCTTGTGTTTCCCTTTCCAAGGGTAGTAAATAATTTAAAACCTGGGTTTGTTTGTTGATTTTTTTTTCTTGCTGTTTTGACAGAGGTAATACAACTTGAAGTGTCTAAATAACTTCTATCTGGTATTAAATGGTTTGAAAAGACCAGGAGAAAATGGTGATGTTTAGATATTTGGTGGAGCACTATATGATTAAAATAATCCTAAAGGAAGGGGAGGTGAACCTCCCATCTCCTTCCACAGCTGAAGAGCAAAGCTACATTTTGATAAAGAAAAATCATCTGAATGAACATGCCTGACAGATTTTCCTGACTATTTAAAGTTTGTTTGTATTGGTGAAAGGGGTAGAAGGGAATTTTTGCATTTCATGGGCTTTTTTTGTTTCCGCCTTTTTCAC
Organism: Molothrus aeneus; assembly: GCF_037042795.1. Lineage (NCBI taxonomy): Eukaryota > Metazoa > Chordata > Aves > Passeriformes > Icteridae > Molothrus > Molothrus aeneus. The sequence continues at coordinate 3,705,569 of NC_089661.1, forward strand.
CATTGGTGCGCTCAAAAGGGCACACATGCTCTGGGCGCTGAGCCCTTGCAATTCCATACTGTCAGTGGAGTATTTCAGGAGAAGAGCATAGGAATAAAAGTGTTTGCAGCCAGTGCAAGGGCTTTTCTGCCCTTCTGTTTTGTGTCCTGGCAAAGGAGAAACAGCCCCGTTTTTAGGAGTTCCCTTTGCAGTGTGAAACTGTGGCATCTCTGCCAGGACATGCAGAGTTAGCAACGCTTGCAAATTGAAATCTGAAGAATTAATTCTGGTCTTTCCAGCTCAGGAGTTGGAGAATTAAAAGTCAGTTCTTTGCGAATCATGAAATTGATGTAAAATTTAATAAATACTTTTTTTAAGAGGAGTTTATTGTTATTCCTTCTAGATGCAGAGTTTTTGGGAGATAATTGTAGAATTTTTAGGCAGTTATTGTTTCATATCTGTGTCTCTGCTGTCTGAAATACAAAGGATCAACATTGCAGTTAAATTACAGAGGCTTGGACAGTTTCAGCCATTGTGAAGAGCATAAAATAAATAATCTTATCAATCTTGCTAATTATGACAGGAGTGTTCTGCTGAACAAGGGACAGAAATTTACTTTTGAAGAGTTTCATTTAATCTTCTGGCATTCTAAGTGTGGTCAAGGTTGTTAGTTGTATAACCTCTTAGGAAAAAAAATAAATTGAGAATGATTTTAGGAATAACACAGTAGCTCAGATGGTTAATGCATGTTTGGGGACTCATTGCCTTTTCTTTTGCAGTTGTGTTTAGTTCTGTCTGTAACCAGTCAAAGCTGTCTGGAAATTGTGGAGACAATTTCTCTATAACCCAGCATCAATTTTTAAATGGACTTTTACTTGGGACACGAGCAGAATAGCTGTTCTTCATGTCTGGTGTGGCTCTGCAGTGCAGATTCCCCTGGACTTTGAAGAAGCAAACACTCAGGTGTTTCATCACCCTCTGCAAAGTTTCCTCTGCTGCAGGATTCATGTGTGTTAAGCTAAATGTGTGTTGTTTGTTCTCTTCACCATCCTGAGTTCTCTGTGCTGCCCATTTTCACCCAGGGACTGCAGCATTCTGGAGGAGCCCTTAGGTTGCCCTCAAGGTGTTTTTCTTGGAATTATTTAGAGCCTTTGTATCCCTTTCTGGCTGAAGGAGTGGCTGCACTGTGGGCCACGATTCAGAGTGGAATTGGGTGGAGTTGGTGTTTCCTGTGGGTAAGGACAGCCACAAACCCCCCTGCAGGGCTGGAATGTTGATGAAGCCATAATTGATGCTGCAGTTACCTGCTGGAATTGTGACAGATGAGTAATGCCATGGTTGACTCTCACAATTAAGTGCAAATATCATGTGTATGTGTTCAGAGAAGTTTTATAGATTTATAGTTGTGTTTTACCCCCTGGTGTTGTTAGCAGGGGACAGCCTGGGTTTGGGACATTTGGGAGGGTCAGGTTGTCACTATAGCCACATCTGACCTCCAATCAGGATTTAAGGAAGTACACTCCTCCACTGGACAGTGGAGAAGGGGTCAATGGACAAAGCTTTGGGAGTAAACAAAGGGTTAAAAGGTGAAACCTCCATTGTGTGGGTGAGCACATAGTAGGAAAATCCTCTGCTGCTGGTGCTGTAATATTTTCTCTATTCAGTCTTCTCTTGTGATTCTTGATCAAGTTTTATTAAGCCTTTTAAAGTTTTTGGAAGTGAGTGGCATTTCCCACCAAATCAAACCCTAATGCACCCATCAGGCTTGGCAGCAGTCTGTTTCCCAAAGCTGAGCTTGGGACAGGAGAAGCCAAACAGCTGCAGAACTCTGAGTATCTTCAAGCATCCCTTGCCTTCCTTCTTGTCTTTATGGCAATGGTGGGAGAAATCCAGGTCTCTCACTTCCCATCATTGCCCAGGGGGCTGTGCCTCAGTGCATTTTGTCCAGCTGGCTGTCCATGGGTCAATTATTTCTTCACTGAAAGGTTCAGTTACAGTTTTCCAAGGCTGAGTTTGTGATCCAGGCTCTGGAGGGCCTGTGGGATCCATAGCTCTGCCTCTTCAAGTGGTTCCTGCTCCTTCTTCAGTCGTGTTCCTGGGCATGAGAGCTGTCTTGGAGGAGTCTGGAGAGGGGCACCACAAAAAAATACAGATGGAAAGAGGCTGAAAACTTGAGTGTCAAGGATCACTTACTTTCTGTGTGCTAGGGATAGATTCACCCTTGTCTCTCAGAGACAGAAGAGGGGGTTTTAGAGCCCACAGATGAGTCACTGTGGCTGTGCCCTATCTGTGGTCTCTGCTATTTCAATGCTGCTTCTCCCTTCTGGGCTACCTCAGAAATATTGCTTTTAGCAGTGATGGATGGCAGTGGGCTGTGGTTATCTTGTCATTTATTCCTCCTCTGTGCACAGCCTTGGAGCAGCTGAGCATTCCAAACACCGCTGTTGCCATTCTGATATGGCCAGACTGGTCACAGCTCCTCTGGCATCTGTTTGGGCTCTGTTGTTCTGGGGAAGCAAAGCTTTCATTGCTGAAGTCCTTGTCAAGGCTGAGTTTGGATCAGTGAAATATTGACTGCCCACTGTTACAAAACCTGTGCACTGGGAACTTGCTTTTAGAGATGGAAATGGCATTTTCAGGGTGGAAAAGGCATTCCAGAGCCGGGGCCTGTGCAGGAAACATTTGCTTCTGCCGAGCCTACAGTTAGAAAGTCACTTTATCTTCACATTCACATTCTCTGAAAAATCCCTTTGCCCAGGATTTTTCTCCTGGAAGCTGAGACGCCTCAGAGAAAAGGAAAACAATTCTGATCTCATTTGCTTCTCCTGTGTTGTGCTCATGTGGAATGTGTTTGGAGATTGTTTACCCACAGGTGATTGTTCCATTGCATTCTGCTGGGAGTTGTTTTCACTCTTTGGCCAATCAGGGCCAAGCTGTGTCAGGACTCTGGAGAGAGTCAGGAGTTTTCATTATTATCTTTTTAGCATTCTGTCTGTATCCTTTCTGTATTCTTTAGTATAGTTTAGTATAGCATTCTTTAATATAATATGGTATCAAAGTAATAAATCAGCCTTCTGAGAACATGGAGTCTGATCATTCTTTCATCTGGGAGGAACACAAATAGAATATTTTAGGTCCTAAAGAAATACATTAATTGCACAAGACATGTTGAAAACTTGGGAAGCCATTGAGATGTGCAAATTGGTGATTGATTTTTAATTGGATGATGACAAAGTAACTAACAGTAAATGCTAACTAAGAATGCAAACCTCTGGCAAGACACTCAGCCATAGAGATCACATTCCTGCTGGGTTTTGTGTTTTAAAGCACAACTCAAGTCCTCAGTCACATGTTGGGTGTTCTTTTCACTCTGTAGATCCACAGTGAAACAAGCCAAGTTCCCACTGGTGCAGAACTAGAGAGAGTGAGGAGCAGCTGGAGGCTGAGACTTTTTAGGTAAATCCTTCTGGAGAAATCACAGGAGTCTCTTACATAATGGAAACATCCTATAATTTTTTCCTGTTCCTTTCTCCCTTGTTGCCACACATTTCTGTTGCCAGGGAAACGGATCATGAATTGTTCATAGTAAGTGACCTTGTCACTGCTTTTATACACGCCATGAGTTATTGTGCACAGGATATTTATAGATTAATAGAGGCGATTGTGACTGCCTGAAGACAAGCAGGTTTTGTTTCATTTAATTTTGTTTTTCCTATAGAATAGGAGGCTAAAAACCCTAAGAGAGGGAAATGTTACCATTTGTTTGCAGAATCAATCTTTCCATTATTCAGATGGGGCAAACAGGGCCAATAAGTCAGAACGCAGCAGCATGAAGAGTGGTCAGCTCAGCCTCCTGCAAGCAGTCATTTTATTTGATGTTCTTCTGGGCTGGACTTGGCTATATTCACATTTACTTTTGTGTTTGATATTTTTCAGAGGTGCCAGAATTCTTTTAAGCTTGGCAAAAAACATGCTTTGTGCAGAGTTTTTAAATAACAAACCAAACAAACAACAAACTAAAAAAAAAACTTTTGTCAACCATTCTAAATGGTAAAAGCTGTTGCTTATTCTCCTTGTCCTGACATTCTGTACAGAAGTTAATTAAAATAAAGCTCTATGAACAATTTAAGTATTCATAATGAAGAGATAAATGAATCATGCTAGTTCAAATAGAAAAATAATGCAAAGCTTGTCTTGAGATCCACAGAAGGCTTCCTAGTCTTTTTATGCATTCAAGAAGAAAAAAAGGATTTTATTACATAATCACCCCTACAATCCTCTTCAAGGCTGTGTTTTGTAATTATTACTTTAATCTCAGAAGAGGTGTGGTAAGGTCTGCATTTCACATGGAAGTTGTACTGGAAAGGCTGCAGCTGCTGTTTGCCATGTGGCTTTCATGGTGCATTGGGGCTGTGCCTGCTGCACCCACCAAACCCTCACTCCCTGAGGGCCCAGGGCTGCCCCAGCTGGGGCACACAGAGGGGACAGGGCTGGGTGATGGAGCCACCCAGGCACCTTTACAGCAAGGCTGTGCTGCTGGGACAGAGCTGCTCCGGTGAGGAATTTGGGCAGTCCATGCCTACAGCCCAGGTGAGTGGCACCACCTGAAGCTGAAGGTGTTTGGGTTCACTCCTCAGGCAGAGCAGGTGCCATCTCAGAAAGCCCCATGTGTGATGCTTGCTGTAGGATTTACCCCACAGGACAGGGAGGTGTTCTATTTGCAGGGATCCCCATGGCAGGGGGAATGATGAATCTGACTCCATGTTCTCAGAAGGCTGATTTATTACTTTATGATACCATGTTATATTAAAGAATACTATACTATACTAAAGAATACAGAAAGGATACAGACAGAATGCTAAAAAGATAATAATGAAAACTCCTGACTCTCTCCAGAGTCCTGACACAGCTTGGCCCTGATTGGCCAAAGAGTGAAAACAACTCCCAGCAGAACGCAATGGAACAATCACCTGTGGGTAAACAATCTCCAAACACATTCCACATGAGCACAACACAGGAGAAGCAAATGAGATCAGAATTGTTTTCCTTTTCTCTGAGGCTTCTCAGCTTCCCAGGAGAAAAACCCTCCGTGAAGGAGTTTTTCAGAGAATGTGAATGCCACAGGGAGGCTTTCAAAGAGCTGCTAGAAATTGTTCTGGCAGATGCAGGGATGGACACAAAGGGGATTCATGAGCTGGGAGATGCTTCATGCACAGTTTGGCATCCACTGGTAGCAGTGGGTCATGCAAGAGCTGCGATGCTCCTGCTGGACCATGGGCCAGCTGCGTGGCTGAGAACTCAGCAGAACAGGAACCTCATCTGATCCAGCTGCAGGTGCTCCTTGTGCTGGACACACAGATCCCCAGCTGAGCAGCACCTGGCCATCCTGCTGCAGAGCCACTTCACACTGTGCAAAAATTCCCAATATCTCAGCAATTAATGAGGAGGCATTTGTTGTAAGTGAACAGTGTGACTGTGAGGGGCTTTGCAGCAAAAGAAACAGGATTATTTCCAGTTAGCAGCCAGCTGGAATTTCATGATCAGCTAATGTCTTTGAAACATCTGCCATGCCTCTGGAATTACCTGTTGTTTAATGAGTGGTTGTGTTTTATGAAAAGCACCTGGAGTTAACTTGTGATGAGTGGTGATGCAGGGCTGAGTCCACCAGTGGAAGGGCTCTCACTCTGCTTTACATAATTCAGGGAACCAATGAGCAAAAATAGAGAGGCCGTTTCCCTGTGCATGTTTTGTGCTAAACATAAGTGCCCAGTTGGACTGAATGGCAGAGAGGACAGCACTGAGCTGTGGGAGGTGTCCCTTGGACAGGGCACTCTCACAGGAGGGAGAAGCAGTCTCCTGTCTTCCCACATCACCCACTCTCTGTGGTCTTTCCCTAGAGGAATAAATCACAAAGACTCCATTTTCTTCATGGTGGAAAAGGCCCTTCTTTACTCACATAACCGTTTTTGTACAGTTCTATAGACCTGTGTGTGACTCCAATTGGTCAGGAGCTTTCTTGCCAATTACTTTATTGGTCATTACCAAGTTGGTAGTCTGTATTGATTGGTCACTCAAACATCAGTGTGTACTTGCAGGAAAAGTTATTGTGAGAGATAATTTTCATTTTTCTATCTAGCAGTGTAAAAACAGTTTATACAGGTGCTGGTTGTTTTTCACCCAGGAATAGATGGTTGTGTTAATGAACTGCTCACACCAGGATTGCTTTCTTATGGGAACTTGCAAAGTGCTAGCTTGATAAGGCCAGCCACTGGTTTTAGGAGAGCAGGCTTGGTTTTATGAGGCCTTTCTTTATTTTATTATTTTTTTTTAAATTTTTTTTTTTACTGCAACATTTCCCCCAGTCACAGGAGTGACTCCTGTAGTGTTGATCCTTCTGGAGAAATCACAGGAGTCACATCCATCTCACTTAGACACAGTCAGCCTGAGCTGGCCCTGAGTCAGAGTGGACAGGGAACACTGAGTGTGTAATTCCTCCTAACTTGCCATGCAGCATCCAAATTTACTGCAATGCCTATGTTTAGTGCATTAGCACTCAAGTTTGGGGTGTCCCCAGTTCACTGTTGCCTGAGTATTGGGCCCATGATGCAGATGAGCTCAGCTGCCATCAGCTAAATAAACTTTTGGGGAAAATGATCTCAAAGAAGGTGCTTTAGAGGAATTTAAAGGCTTTTAGAGTTCTTGCTTTATAAAGGTTAAGTAGTATCATATCAGCCGGTTTTCTTTTAATTTTATTTTTATTTTGTCCTTATGCTAACCTGGAAACAACACTTGCTCCCCATTTTTCTTATCTGAGGAAGAAATTATCCAGATAGTTCCATTTTCTTTTTTGTTATCTAAAGGGTTGCAGCTCACTCTTGGAATTAATTTTCCTTGTCTGGTATGCTTGCTTGTCCTGGATGAACTTTGGGAAAGAAGGAAGTAAACATTCTTTTGCCATCTAGTGGAGTAAGTCATCTTGTTGATATTTGAGTGTCTTCAATGGGGTTTAAGTATATGGTATTGACACTCTTCTGTAAATGGTTTTGAGAAAACCATTTATTATCCATTTGCTTGAGGGATTTGCTTGAACTCCAGTGCTTGGGAGCAGTGTGTTAACTGTGATAATGTGCACAATAGATGTGCATTTATGGGCAGTGCAATGCAAGCACCCACAGGGCAGCAGTTGTAGGGAAAACATTCCTTTTTCCCCATTAACAGGTTTTTCTGGGTCCATGGGGTGTTTGAGCAGGCAGTGCTAAGGGGACAGTGAGCAGCCTGCACACTGGAGGGAGCCTGCCATGCATTTCTCAGTGCTTAGTCCAGAACTGAAACATAGATAAATATAGATAATTCCACAGTCACCTTTTGGTTCACCTGGCGATGGCTGCGGGAAATCCAACATCTGAGCATCCAGCTCAGCAGTGGGTGCCTCAGGGAGGGGGAATGAAGCTCAGGAGCACCTGCAGCTCCTTGGGGGAGCCAGGCAGTGACACAAAGGTGTCACAGTCCCTGTGTGTGTGACTGGGCAGCCCAGGGCTGGGGAGTGCATGGAGTTTCCTCCTCACTGCTAGGAGTCAGCAAGGCTGCAGCTCAGGGAGGTGGTCAGCTCTGCACATTGCTCTGCTTTATTGGTGGGTTTGGCTCAGGGCCTTTTCTTTCCCACCCTTCTCACTCTCTATTTGCTGTTCAGCAGCCATCCCATCCCATGGATTCCCAGCTGAGGGGCTCCAGGGCAGCTGTGCTCTGTGACTGCCCTCTGTGGGTGGGACTGGGATGCTGGTGGAACTTCTTTTGCAAATCCATACGTTCCTTTCAGGGAAATAAATGCTTTTTTTATATTTGTGGAAAAGGGAGCAACAGGAAATGAGGGAAAAAAAACCCAAAAAAAACAAACCCAAAACTCAGAAGGAGTTATTTGAAAATATTTTCTGTATTTTTTTTCCTGCCTCTTTTAGATGGGCTAGGGTTAGTCAGAGGGGTTGGCAGATGTGAAACAGTGTGTAGCACTGAGTGAGTGCATTTCAGGTATGCTCTGTGCAGCCCCAGGCTGCTGCCCACACAAAGGTGCAAGTTTGTTCCTGTGCCCATCTGCAGATCCAGGGCTGAGATCTGAGATCCCAGTGCTGCTTCCTCAGGCTGGGCTTGGGAGTGACTGATGCCATTCCAAGAACCCAAACTCACGTGTCACTGTCATATTTTCTGAAAAATCCCTTTGCCACGATTTCTTCTCCTGGGAGGATTAGAAGCCTCAGAGAAAAATGTAAATAAAAATTGTCTGATTTGCTTCTCCTGTGTTTTGCTGCTTTGGAATGTGGCTGGAGATTGTTTACCAGCCAAGGTGCATGTTTGATTGGTTTCATGTGAATTGTTTTTACTTAATGACCAATCACAGCCAGCTGTGTCAGACTCTGAGGAGTCAGTCACGAGTTTTTCATGATCATTCTTGTTAAGCCTTCTGTCTGTATCCTTTCTCTAGTCTTTAGTGTAGTTTTAGTATAGCATTCCTTAATAGCATAAAATAATAAATTAGCCTTCTAAGAACATGGAGTCAGATTCCTTCATTCCTCCTCCATCTGGGGACCCAGCAAATCCCACACTCATAGGCACAAACTCCTGTGCTTGATGCAGGAGCTCAGAACTGACCCAGAAGCTCAAAGTCCAAAGGGGTTTGAAGATTTTCTGTTGGATTTGGGCTTTGAGGACAGCATGCAAGAACTTCTTAAAGACACTTGAAATGTCTGCTCTAGTAAAGCCTCAAGAGTTGGGTTATTAACCCCGAAGGATTTTAGAAATCATAAAAGGGTTATTCAGCTGAAAATTACATCCAGCTCTTTTAAAATACATAATGGGGGTTTGGAAGTGCTCCATACACATCAATTGCATGCAGAACCTGGAGCCACTTTCTTCACAGGCCAGGCTGCTTCACCCAGTGCATTTATTTTTGACAGGTTTGTTTGTTTGAAATCGAACAGCAGTTAGAGCAATTAGATCAATAAAAATTAATGCCTTTATGGGAAATACCTGTTTGGCATTTGGGAAGAAATAAAGGACTCCTTCTGTTCTACATCAGGTTTGGACAGACATCTGTATACTATGGAAAATGAGCCTTTTTATATGAAAAGGAGTTTTGTTAATTGATTGAAGATCTTTTAAATAAGCTATAGGAACTTAAAATTGATGAGTGAACTCCTACATTTGTATTGCACACACAATATTCACTGTGCTGTAGTGGTTAGAGGAATGCAGAGCCTGTCTGGGAGTGTACATTCACATGCTCCAATACATTGTATTAAAATAGAGGTGTCATCTGTAATGTTGGTAAAATCGTTAGTAGTCAAGCTGTGACATGTGGTTGTCACTCTACAACACAAACCTATATGGGATTTTCTCTTTTGATAAGTTATTCCATATGCTCTGCCCCAATATATTTTATGTAAGTAATATTTGTAAGAAAAACATTGAGGTGGCCTCCAATATCAGGTCACAATTGGGAATTTTATTCTCTGAGATATTCTGGGAGACATTTTGGAATATATGTTAATGTTGCTTTAGGAGATATTACTGTGCTTTAATTCTTAGACTTTTTCTTCCATTTCAATCTCTATTTGTCATTTTTATACACTTGTCTTCAGGTCATGAATTGTTTACAACTCTTTGTCTTGTTTTATTCAGCAATTCCCAGTCCTTTCTGTTCAGATTGTTAGGGCTGTGTCTGAAGTTCAAAATCTGAAAGTGTAATTTGATTTTTTGATACCCCACCTTTAACCCTCGTAGTTTTGAAGACATTGTGATTTTTATTCAGGATGTGAAGATACCAGTAGCCCTCTGGATTCTCTGTTTAACCATCTCTTCTTTAACTCTGGAGTTCTTTTAAGTATCTTCTAATTTCCATAACTCTCCAGCATAATACAGTGAGCCTGGACTTGAAGACAGTCAACGCATACAAATACAATATCCAAAATGTATATTTTATATCTGTGTTTGCTGAAGATGAACTGGACATTTTGTGTGATCAGATAAATGGTCATTTTTCAGGGAAATATGTAAAAATAGAGAACACTGTGCATATACACTGGATCTTATGGATAAGTTGGGTAAAAAATGTTTTCCTGCATATTCAATATTCTGCCTAGGAGGTTTTAAATACAGAGGTATAGCACAGAGGGAGTGCTGGATGGAAAACAGAAGCTGAGGAGATGGTGCTGACTCCACTTTTCCATAGAGTGAACGAGTTTTTGTGGCTGAGACAGAGATCCTCAGCACCGGCTCAAGCCAGGCCATCATCCCCTGTCCTGCTGCTCAGGAGTGGAGCCTTTGGTCAGGGTGGGAGAGCCTGAGGCAGCTCTGAGCTCCTGGGGTGCCTCTGTGGGTGTGTGTGAAAGCACCACCTTGATGTTCTAATGCCACGGGAATTCCCTGTGCACTCTGCACTGACAGTTGCCCCAGGTGTGTCCCAAGGTCTCTGGATAGCTCCTGTTTTTACCTGGGCTTGTTCCCCTCTGCCTGTTCTGCTGTCCTGGGGGATGTGCAGGTGTGGCAGCACTCTCTGGCCACAGAGAGCAAAGCACAGCTGTGAGAAGATCAGAGAAAAGAATGATAAACAATTCTTATCTTGACTTTGTGATAGATGAGTAATGTGATTGACTCTCAGAGTTAACAGGCAAATATCATGTATATAGGTTATGAAAAGTTTTATAGATTTTTAGTTACGTTGTACCCCCTCACATGGTTATCAAGGGCCATCTGGGAGGGCTGGCTTGTTACCATGGAGCTCCAATCAGGATTTGAGGAGGAGATCTCCACCACTGGACAGCAAAGAAGGGGTTGATGGACAGGACTTTGGGAGGGGTTAAAGGGTTAAAAAGAGAAAACCTCCACTGTAGGGGGGAGAGAGCACATGGGGGGAAAATCCTTTGCTTGTGGTGCCATAACCTTTTCTCTCTATTCAGTCTTCTGTTGCATTTTTGATGGAAGGTTTAACAAACCTTCCTAAACTATGAAAAGTTCCTCATAACCATTCCTCACAATTTGCTGCACCTGTTGTGAATGTGTGCAATGTGTTATGGAGATTTGTTTACCCAAGGGTGGTTTCTTAACTGGCCAATGGTGATGGTGTTTGGATTCAAGGACCAGTTGGGTCCACCTGTACCAAGACTGTCTGTGAGGGTGATGGGTTTCTTAATAAGAACAGTAAAATTAAGTGATTGATCAGCCTTCTGAGAAGCATGGAGTCAGTGCTCATTGTTACCTGGCCAGGGCTGCTGTGCTGTGGCATGCAGGGGCTGTAGGAGCACCTCTGCAGGCTGTGTCCCCTCTGTGCAGAGCCATGCTGGGCATCCTGGAGCCCTTCACCTGCCCTGCTTGCCTGCCCAGTGCCAGTGCTGGGTTTGGAAACAGAAAGCACTGCTGGACCTGCAGCTGCCTCTGGAAAAGGAGTTTATTGTCTGACAAGCTCTGATCAGCCACGCCTGGCTCTCCTTTGGCCAGGGTTGTCTGTTTGCTGTGTGTCATTCTCTGGATGCTAATACCCAAAATGTTTGTAGCTAATCAAGGCATTGCTAACTGCAATCAAACTGTTTCCTAAACTGGCTAAATTATTTTCTGACACTGTAGCTATTAAGAGAGTTATGACCTTTCTCACTCCAGCACTGGAGTATCTCAGTTCTCTTCCAGTCATTTGTTGCTATGATAAACTCTGAAGTGAGTATTGGGAATCTCCTGTACAGGCAGACACTCTGGCTCATGTTCATTTAAATTCTAACTCCAGACTTATAAATAAGAGATGAGGCTCAGGAGTCTCTCTGAAATACCCAATATGTTTTAACCTGCCAGGCCGTTGGCTGACACTGCCACTGATAAAGGCATACAAGTGGTGTGTAAGAATGAAAGTCCACTCTTAAAAACAATCATTTAACTGTAGGACCTTCAGCTAGTTACAATGTGGTGGTGAGTGAGGGGCTGGCAGTGTGGAGGCTGGCACAGCTCTGCTGTGCCACGATAGCACCCTTCCCCTTGAGCGGTGGTGAGAGCAGAGCAGAGCACACACACTGCTCTCCTTGCCTTTGCTCTGCTGCATGGTACATTACATCCTGCTGGATTTAGAATTCAATGACTCATGGCAGAGCAGAAAGGAGTGGAATTGCTGATTTCTATAGGCTGGATGACAAGTGGATGCAGATGAGGGGTGCAGCTCGTGGGTACCAGCGCTGCTGTGCCAGGGTGTCCCCATGGATGCTGGGCACTGCTGCTGAGCTCCTGGCTGGCTCTGAAAGCTGCTGAGTGCATTTGGGGTTTGCAGAAGGTTCTGTTTAAAATTGACCAGGTTCTTTCAGCCATGTGTCTGTTTAACCAAAGGTATTGCCTCGACCTAGGAGCCTCTTTTCACCTTAACTTCCATCAAAACAAGAAAACACAGGTGCCTTGGTATTCAGGCATCTAAAATCCATGGTGATTTTTTTTATATACTGTAATAAGTGTTATAGTGTTACTTAGGACATTTAAGATAGAGTTTAATAAATAATAAAAAACTTAATTTAGACTTACAAAATGTTCTTGGTAATGTGTCCCAAAGAATCTTTATGATTACTTCATACCAACTACTAATGCCTCTTTCTGCATATTGATCAGACAAGGGTTTTTCTGTGGCTTGGGGTGGTTTTTTTGTTTGCTTCTTTTTGTTGTTGGTGATTTAGTTTGGTTTGTTTGGTTTTCTACTGCTTTCTCACAGCAAGACCCAATTTTAGTCCTCTGTTGATGTTTTTTAGTTTCTGCAGGTTCAGGCACTTATAAGGGATGCAAGGGAGCTTTTAGGTATCTCTGTTCTTTATTCCTTTGGGGTCAGTCAGGCCCTGATCTCACAAGTACACCTGTAGTTTATTTTTATGTGCATGAGTAGTCTCAGTTCAGTTCAAATGTGTTTGCAGGATGAGGGTCTGTGATTTTCTATAAACACTGCCTCTGATAATGCTCTTTTTAGAATTAAGCTCATGATTATAAATTTGACGACAATGGCTAAATTTCCATGTGATGTGTATCTGTGAATGGGGAAGTCTTCAAATAATGTAAGGAATCCTTCTGAGTTATATTTTTTAACCAGCCACATCAATATCTGTAATAAATCCCTTCATTTTACTTGACTCAACAGTGATGATAAAAAGTTTTGGCTTTTTTCACTCTTTCTCCCTTCCACTGAGGAAAAGCAGAGCCTATTTTTCTAATATTTGAAACTTGTTGGCTTTTAAAAATTAGCTTGAAATACCTCCAGGATCATTACTTGGCCGACTTCAAGGCAGCTCCCAAAATACAGTAATGCTTTTGAAAGTCAAATTAAAGGTTTGTTTCATTTAAGTTGTATGGCTGGATAAGATTAAACAAAGTGCCCTACTTGCACACAGCAATCTATGTGGAATGGTTTTTTGATCGTCTTCATGCATATCTAAAATACACCTCCAATTTCTTTTCAGGATCTGGGCTTATTCAGCTTTTACCATAATGGTTCATTAGCCTCCTAGGCTTTTTCTTAAGAGTTGCAGTCAATTTCCCAGCTTTGCTGTTTTACATTAAATTGCTTCGATTTCCTAAATATAGAAAGGGAAGAGAGCAAGCAGGAATCGTGGCAAGAGGGGTTATTCAGTGCAGATACATCATTTCTGCTTCACAGAATACTTCCAATATTGCAAAGTTTTTGCCCCTGGCTGCAAGTGTGCTAAATTTATCAAGTATTCTCAATTCTTAGAGGGTGATTTAAGTATATGCTGCTGATATTGCTTCTTGTTGGTGCTTGTTATTTTGAGATCAATGGGACTTAACGTGTGGAGAGAGGCAGGAAAAGGGTGAAACCTTCATCTCTGTGCAGCATTCTGCAGTGTCCCACTGTAAATCTCTTTGAAAAGCCAGTGGTTACTCATCCAAACACTTCCCCTGAATGTCACTGAAATGACAAATCTCTGTAGTATCTATCTCTGGGACATGCTTGCTGGGCCCTGGGGCAGTGTGCTGTGCCTTGTTGTGGCAGACACAGATGGTTTGAATCTCTCTGAACTGTGTGTGTAACTGCATGGAGACTTTTTTGTGCTTACCTTCCCTCCTCAGGAAATTCAGGAGAGGCACTGCAGCCTCCTGAGCAAAGCTTTTTCTCCTCAGTTGCAGGGGGATGAATTCTGCCCTTTCTCCAGCCATTGCATGATCTGTTCCCAATCGATGATCAAGTTATCTGTGATTTATGCTGCAGCTCAGAGGCAGATCAGCTGGATCTGGAGGTGTTTTGTGGACTTGTGGGACTGGGGGATGAAGGAAGGGCTGGCTTAGGGTGGTGCTGGAGCTGTGGGAAGGGCTCTGTCCCTTCCCCTCCTGTCAGCTTTTTGAGTAGGAGTGACAAGGCAGGGGCAGCAGCACCATCACCAGGTACAGCTGCTCCCAGAGCCCCCAGTGCTGGGCAGACACTGGCATTTCATCCTGTGCCTTTCAGTGCACAGGGTTTTCCCCATAAATAACATTTTCCCTGCTATGTGCTCTGTTCAGCACAACCTTCAGCCCATCCAGCAGCTCAGCTCCCACTCAGCCCCCTGTTCACTCGGCTGGGATGGAGAAGAGAATTGAAAGAGCAGAAGCAAGGAAACAGTGAGTTGAACAAAGCTGAAGAGCAGGACAGAAAAACCCCCAAGAGGTGCTGCAGCACATCCCCAGCAGCTGCTGCCCAGGCAGTGCCCCAGGGATGCCCCAGCCCCTTCTCCCTGGGTTTCCTGCCCAGCTTGGCACCTCCTGGCCTGGGGTATCCTCGTGCTCAGGTCCTGGCTCTGTTCCCTCCCTCTGTGTTCTCCCTGCCACGGACAAAGGGAATTCCAGCCAGCCAGGCTCAGTGCAGCAATTAGGAAATGGTTCTAAACAGGTTCAGTCTTTCTTTTTTTTATGTTTAATTTGCTCTTTGAGTCCAGTTTTGCCACTGTGATTCCAGATGTTTGTGAGCTTGGTAACTTTGTCAGAAGTTTTGGAAGCTCTTGCAGAGTGGAAGAAGCTCAGGGACCCACTGATGTTAGCACAGCAGAGCACAGCCCAGCAAGGTTCATTTTTCCAGAAACTGCTCCTTTCAGATCTTACAATCTCCCAGTTTACATGGGGTGATGCATTCCCTCAACCAGATCTGTCCATAAACCCAATGTAAATGTACAAGGAAATTGCTGACCTCTTAATTAACCACTTCCATAAAATCTGCTATTAACCCTGCTCCAGAGAGTTTTAATACCTTTTGTACCATTACACTGAAAGGCAATTGAATGAATACATGGCTTATTTCTCCTGATATTTAATCTTTTAACACTTTCTTGGCAAGTATCTTTGTGGACTCAGAAGCAGCTCCAGGCTGTGGGACCTCCTGCATTTTGCAGTACCCTGTGAACTCCACCCTGGAGAGATACAGGGCATTATGTATTTCCTGTTAGGAGTAAGAGCTGGGCCATAAATATGATTTTCCATGTGGGAAACAAGACCAAACATTGGCTGCACAATAGTAGAAATGGTAGGGGGTGAAGGGGGTAACTTCTTTTGAAGGGTCATTGATGTTCTGTGTATTTCATGGTCTGCAGTGTTGTCCTGCCAAATTATTCCATGGCAGCACAAAATCCTTTCCTGCATTTCATGCCATGAAACACTGGCTGCTGCCATTGAGATGAATTTCTTTTATGCAGATGAATTTCTTTTATGCAGCTCAAGGTTTTGCCATGCTGGAGGAGTCTCTTTAATTAATGGCAGCCTGCTGCATTTCATTGTTTCTGCCTCAGACTGGTAAGAAATGGAGTTGAGTTTTAACCCATCCTGCTGTTACTTTCTGTATTGTTTTCTAAAGTTGTTTGCCCCGCAATTATAGTTCTCATTCCTCAGTGGCCAAGTAAGAGTGCCAAATCTCTCAGTGCACATGAGAATTACTAAATGAGATTTTTGCCCTCTGGAAATGTGATGGTGAGCATCCCTCCTTGCAGGAGAAGATGATTGTATCAGTTTGTGCCCAGAAATTCTTGTTTTGAGAAGCCAAACGGTCTCCTCAGTGCACAGTGAAAAGCAAATATCTCTGTGGGCAAATAAGCTGGGAGGATTGTGGAGGTTTGAAAGGTGATTGCTACCTTGTTGTCTTCTTTTTCCCATTCATGTATTGTTAGAAAAGCATTCACAGAACCAAATGTAAGTGCTGGAAAACAAATTGTTTTATTTCTGAGCATTTGATCTATACATGTTTTAAATTTATGTTGTTGGAGAAGTCGGTTTTCAGAGTTATGAACCATAAAGATGAAGAGGATGACAACTGGCAAGAGTGAATAAGAAACAAAAGATTGTGCTGCTGTTGAAATGAAGCAATCATTTTTATGGAAAGTTTCTGCACAACAGAAAATTGAGATGAATGAACACAAAATCTTTTGCATTAATGATTTACTTTCTAGTCTGTACATATTAGTCAGCTTTTAATTACAGTTAAATAGTTTTTAATCTTTCTTTATGATAGCTCTACAGTACATTCAGAGAGGAACACTGAAGCATGTGAAGGATTTAAGTTTTGTAATTTGTGCTTTCTAGTTAAGCAGAAATAGATGTATTCTCTGCCCATTTGGTTTCCTGCAGAAAGATATGGAAATATGTACATTTTGGGGCAGAAGAGGTAAAATATAGGAAGGACTGAAGCTGTAGCAGTGATTTGCAGAGGCTTTTAGGGATGTTTATTTTGTCAAGTGATGTTTATTTTGTGAAGTGATAATGAACTGGTAAATATTTAAGTTATAAAACAGTCAAACCTGTATTTGAGCTGCTAAAAGCTATTTTAAAATAGAGTGATCAGTGAATGCTGAACTATATTCTTTGATATTCAAAGATATTCTTTGACTTTAGCCTCTTGAATGGATAAATGTGTTGATAAATGGCCAGTCCTTATTCTCTGACATTTTTGATATATTTGTGAAGTTGCCCTGGCAGTTCACTCCCAAATATGATTTTTTATTGAAAAAAACCAAAACCATAAATTTCCTCATTTGCTACAGAATTGCATTTTTAAATTTTTTTTTAAGTGTCACAGTCATCCTCACTTTACTTTCCATTAGCACTTTGTTTTTTTCCTGGTTTAGGGGCAGCATGCTTTGAAGGCACAGTTAAAACGTTCCCTCTTGCAAAAGCTCCCAGCAGCTTTCACAGTGAGCCTGCAGTGCTGGGCAAGTAGGAAATGTGGAGCAGAGCTCTCCCAGCCTCGGCAGGCAAGAGGGGCTTTTGTTTTTCTGAGGGTTTTGTTCTGGAGGTGCTGTGCCTGGTGAGACTTGAAAGCAGAGAGAGAAGGCGAACCTGCAGCTCCTCAGATCTGTCTCCTGTATCCTGGAAGGCAGCATGGGGTAAGTGCAGGCTCTTTTGTAAATGTTTTCTTTTGAGCGTGTACCCAGCAGGGGACAGAAGGTGACACAGGCTGCTGGCAGAGCAGAGGTCACATCTCTGTAATGAAGGGGAAAGGAACAGAGGGTGAGCATGAGCCAAAAATAACTGAATTCATTGTTACTCAGAGCACAGAACGTGGAGGAAAACCTGTCTGCTTTAAGGAAGCTTATTCTGTAGAAAATTTGATGCTTTCCAAGCAATTGATAGGAAGGATATAAAAATATGGCATCAGATGCTCCATTGAAAATTCCTGTGGAATCTTTTTGGAGGAAGGAAGTTTGACAGTGCACTGAGAGCTAACTCAATCTGGTGATACTGTTGAACTGCCACAGAGAAACTATATTTGTGCTTGAGAGTTTTGATTATTTAGAACTGTAGGAAAGCTTTGTTAATTGGTTTTACCTCAGTTTCTGTCTGGCTCATTAGAGCCAGGTGAGGCTCCTCAGGCTGATGGGTTGGAAATGCCTGTGTGGGCTTTGGAGCTGATCCCCTCAGCTGTGGCCAGAGCAATCATTAAAGATTCTCACTGGGCTGGGGCACACTGAAATACCTGGATGCTCATCTTGTAGCTGAGTGAGGCTTTTTGCAGCATTTCTCCTGGGGCTGGCATTTTGGAGTTACAGGAACAATGGGGGATGAGGAGGACAATGCCTTGCAGAATTCACCCAGAGGTTTGTGGAGGAGGATGGAAGGAGCGCAGAGTGGACCTCGAGGATGTGAAATACTTTGCTGCAGCCCCAAGAGCCTTTGTCTCAGTGCAGGACTCAGTGAGGCTGTAGGAACCTGCAGCTGTACAAGGATATTGACCATGAGAATCTGAGAGGATCCTGACACCAGAGCAGTGCCCAGACCCAAGGTGTGCTCAGAGCTGGGCAGAATCCTGAGGTCACTGGGGGTTTTCAATGTGGCCTTCAGGTTCAAACCTTTCCAGTGAGTGCCGTTGGAAAGTCTGTGAGATTGTTTGTGCAGTGTTCACCCAGCTCTGTGGTTTTGGAGCACTGTGAGCCTGTGTCTGCTTCCCAGATGATGGAAAAGTTGCTTGCAGTGCCTGTGGTGGCAGACTTTTGGAAGTATGATGTCACACCCAATGTGATTTTAAAAATAGACCTGTCTCTCCTGCTGCCTTGTTTTGTGCAGTTTGTATCCTGTCCTTTAAAAGGCTACAATGAATAATTTACAAGGCAATAAACCTTCAAGTTTATTTTAGTTTCACAAAGTGATTTCTTGAAAGGACTTATTTGCATAATGCATTTTTGGTTGTTTTAAGATAAAACCACAATGAAACAAGAAATATAACTATCACAGCAAAACAGAGCAAGAGGCTTTTGAGTTGGGAGTGCAGCTATTTGCAGCAAGTCTGTGCTGGGATACAACATCAAAATTACTTGAGCTTGGGAGAGTTAAATGACTGTCTCATCTCCAAGATGGATTTGCAATGTAAATGTGTGAGATCCATATGAAAGGCAGTAGATATGGAGGAGGAAGCACAGCGTTTACTTGCCCTAGTGTGTCCTTTCTTGCAGGTATAAGAAGTTCTCAAAAATTAGCCAGAAGTGCTGTGGGATCACGAGCCTGCAATGCATGACAATTGTACATAATCTTGTGAGAAATAAAATCACTGCCTCGTTTTCTCAGCAGCTCTAAATTGCTGTGCAAAATTGAGCTGTTATGATAAATGGGTAAGAAACCCTTCTTGCCTGGTATGGCTTGGTGCCAGCATCCAGCGTGCCTTGGGGTGGCTCCTATTTGAGTTATCTCTGAGTTCTCATCGTAGATGGAGGTAGTGAATAATAACAATAATAGCAGTGAGCAGAATAAAACTTTCCCCCTGATTTTTAGGGAGTAGATAAATCCCAAGGATTCAGTGGTAGCACAGCCCAAAATTAGCATTTCAGCAGTTAAGACATGTTCTGGCTGCAGACTTGGGGATCTTGACAGCATTGTAGCAAAAGTGATGTAAATTGGAGAGATACTGAGAGCTCTTGAGCTTAAATTGATGTGATTATTCAGGCTCTGGGAAACTGAAGTAGTTCAGACCTTGTTTGTGGTGGAGGGAGGAGAGTAAACTGGGCTGTTTCTGGAGCATTTGTACTTGCACAGCTTTTGAAGACCAAATATTAAGTCCACTCTGAAAATCTCCCTGGAAATAAGCAAGTTATTTGTATTATCTGATCAGCAAGTTGTATGAGAAAATTTAATTTTTAAATCATAAATTTGGAGCGTGTGTTGCTTGCACTGCGTAGATTCTTAGCCAGAAATGGGTTAAAATTCGGGAAGAACTCCCCCAAACAAACCTGTCCTGTTTTGCAGTGTTTTGTCCCATGACACTTGTCCCCCTGATGCTCATTGTTTAGTGGCCATCAGGATGTCACATGCTTTGGAGGGTTGAAAATCAGTGAAGGTGGAATGCACAGGGCAGCCAAACCACCGTGGTCACTACCATCTCCCCCCTTGTATGTTCTTTCATGTTCTGTATCTCCCTTTGGTATGCTTTTACCTGATATTTTGGCTATTTATATTTATTTTGGGGTGTTGGTGTGTACAGACCTGTTAGGACTCCACTGTGCAGCCTAGGCAAGACAGAGATTAGAAAATGAGCAGAAAATTCTGCATTACAGTATGGTGATCATTGAGGCCAGTGCTTTATTTCTCTGCTTGGAAAGTGTTAAAATATTTTCTTTTACTGATAATGGTATTATAGCAACATTTTTTCAGTTTTTAGCATCTCAAAGTAAGTCTTCTATAAAAGCCAGAAGTTGACACAACAAGGCTGTATAAGGAATAAATAAAAAAAAAAAGTTGTCAAATACCTATTTCATTTAAATAACTGTCTGAAATAATATACATAGCATGTTAATGGTACATTATATCAGAAATATCATAAATATATGCCTGAAAAGTCTGTTTTGCTTGGGTGAGGAAAGAAAAAGTTCATCATTCTGCATTCAGGTGGCAGAAAATTGCTTATCTGGGCAGGGCAGTGCAGTTGGGTTTCTATTTTGGTCCCTTCAGAAGCAGAGTGCAGTAGTCCAGGGAGCAGATTATGCTGTTAATCACTGAAAGCACTTGAGCAGCACCAAATAAACTGTGCCCATGGAACTTCCAGGAGAGCTGGGGGCTGGCAATCTCCTGCTCTCAGTCATTGTGATGGGAAAGAAAGGATTGTCAGGTGACCTCTGGTTTTGGAGGCACAGGCTCCATCCCACAGTTTGGGGATGGTTTTGGTGTATTCCAAGCAGGACTTGCTCAGGTCTGCTCTGCTCCTGTGCGAGCTCCCAGTTTAGTACTGGTGTTACTGGTGTGGGGCCAGCAGGGTCAGGCTGGGCTGGGCTGCCAGGGTTCTGCTTCCTTGGAAGGGAAGGACCCCAGCCCTGCACTGCTGGGTTTGTGGGGTTTTGGGCACAGGGAATGCCCCCAGTCCTTCAACTGCTGGATTTATGGGATTGTGCACATAAAGAGAACCCCCAGTCCTGCACTGCTGGATTTGTGGGGTTTTGGGCACAGGGAAAGCCCCCAGTCCTTCAGCTGCTGGATTTGTGGGGTTTTGGGTACACAGGGAAAGCCCCAGCCCTGCACTGTTGGATTTATGGGATTGGGCACATGAAGAGAACCCCCAGCCCTGCGCTGCTGGAAGGGAGGGGAAAAAAACCAGAAAAATATAGAAAAAAATAGAAAAAGCCCCTATGTCTAAGAAGAGATGACTGACATGATCTTATCCAACTATTGATGTTTGATCCCACTGTTGCCCTGGTACTGAAATCCCAGGAAGAACAGGATTTGCGGGGTTTTGGGCACAGGGGAAGCCCCCAGCCCTACAGCTGATGGAGTTGTGGGGTTTTGGGCACACAGGGAAAGCCCCCAGCCCTACAGCTGCTGGAGTTGTGGGGTTTTGGGCACACAGGGAAAGCCCCCAGCCCTACAGCTGCTGGAGTTGTGGGGTTTTGGGCACACAGGGAAAGCCCCCAGCCCTACAGCTGATGGAGTTGTGGGGTTTTGGGCACACAGGGAAAGCCCCCAGCCCTACAGCTGATGGAGTTGTGGGGTTTTGGGCACAGGGGAAGCCCCCAGCCCTACAGCTGATGGAGTTGTGGGGTTTTGGGCACACAGGGAAAGCCCCCAGCCCTACAGCTGATGGAGTTGTGGGGTTTTGGGCACACAGGGAAAGCCCCCAGCCCTACAGCTGATGGAGTTGTGGGGTTTTGGGCACAGGGGAAGCCCCCAGCCCTACAGCTGATGGAGTTGTGGGGTTTTGGGCACACAGGGAAAGCCCCCAGCCCTACAGCTGCTGGAGTTGTGGGGTTTTGGGCACACAGGGAAAGCCCCCAGCCCTACAGCTGATGGAGTTGTGGGGTTTTGGGCACAGGGGAAGCCCCCAGCCCTACAGCTGATGGAGTTGTGGGGTTTTGGGCACACAGGGAAAGCCCCCAGCCCTACAGCTGCTGGAGTTGTGGGGTTTTGGGCACACAGGGAAAGCCCCCAGCCCTACAGCTGCTGGAGTTGTGGGGTTTTGGGCACACAGGAAAAGCCCCCAGCCCTACAGCTGATGGAGTTGTGGGGTTGGGGAATGTTTCCCACCCAGCTCTGGGGGCTCACTTGCAGTTCAGTGCAGGGGTGTAGATAAAAACAGTTGAACAGAAAACTGCTTGGTCTAGGGGAACAACAAATTAAAGCCTGCTGGACTTTGCCATCTTTTTGTGCACATGGACAGCTTAAAGGCCACTTTGTAGTTCTCATTGTTGTGAAAGTTCTCTTAATTAATCTGTGGCATATGGCAAGTTATAATTGTTGCTTATGAAATGGAGGACATGCAGGGATGAACTTTATTCCAAACTCTTGATTCCCAAGTAAGTCTATGACCCAACAAGTAGGAAAGAGTTGTGTTTTTCAATTCATGAGATAATCAAAATTTATTAAATGTCAATTGAGTGAGTGTTGGATAAATGGCTGTGTAAAAAGAGCAATAATTTATCTGTGCTTTGGAAGGGAATGGGTAGGAGAAGGCAATAAAACACCCCTGAAATTCACCTGTAGTGAATATTCATCATTCTAAACTAAAACTTGAATATTGGCTTTATGATGCTATGGTGATTATAGAGTTTTTGGAGCCACAGGATTTGTGCCCAGGTAACCAACTTTTTGGCCGTTGTTCAACATATTAAAAACCTGTCTGAACTTCAGTGTACAAAGGGTCCCTGGCACCTTTGTTTTAACTTGGCAATCTCATATCTTTTGTTCATGGTTAACTAAATTCTCATTTGAGATCTGTAAGCATTTAACTGGAATTGAGCATATCTTCAGCTGAGATTCTATTTTACTCAAGCATTCAGATGAAAAGGTAATGGATTTAATATTTTTACTGGACAGGACATAAAGCTATTTACATCACTGAGTGTTTCTCATTTTATCTTCCTTTCCTCACACGATAATGAATTAATGGATATCAGACAAGTGTGTTATTGCATACTGCAGGATCAATTTTCATTTGAAAGTGTAGCTTTTCCTGCAGCTGCAGGGGGATCAGTTCTGGTGGGACACTTGGTTTGGGATGTTCCTGTGTGGTGTGCTTGAGAACTCAGGTGTGATCAGCACCACCTGAGGGAGAGGTCTTTTTATTTGAAGTTATTTCCTTAGAACATGGGAGGCCTTGGGAAAACAAAAACCTTGTTCACTGTAGTAATTTCAGAAATTCAACTATTCTTAACTAATGAGGTAAAAGCAGCTGATTTTGCAAGTCAGCAGCAGCATCAATTCATCACTGAGAACTTGCTGGGAATTCCTGTTATTAATAATTCACCCTTTAGGTCGCTGGTTTTGCACAGCCAGAGTTGTTTAATCAGTTGTGCCTGTGCTGGCAGTGGGAAGATCAGGAGCTGCCACTCTGCCAGTGATTTACTGGGATTTCAGTACCAGGGCAACAGTGGGATTAAACATCACAAGTTGGATAAGATCATTTCAGTCATCTCTTCTTAGATATATGGGCTTTCTCTTTTTTTTCCTTCTTTTTTCTTTTCTTTCCTGTTCTCTTTTCTCTTCTCTTTCCTCCTCTCTTTTCCTTTTTTATTTTTTATTTTTTTCCTTTATTTGCTTGTGTGCTTTATCATTATTCTTGCTGTTATAAAGAGATCCTAAGAAAACCTGTGTGCCAATTTGGAGGGGTTTGCCTCAGATGTGGTTGGTGTTCCCAGCTCTATCCATGTCTTGCCCTGCTCCTATCAGCAGCTTTTTATACAGCTTGTAAGAACTCCTCAAAATTGATTTATTTTCCTGGATTTTATTTATGCTTCTCTGTTGCCTTAGCAATAGAAACACTCTTGTTTTACCCAAGTTTCTCTTTCCTGGATTCTTTCAAGTGTAGAATTTCCCAACTCTTGCTCTGCCTGAACTTAGAAGATACTGAATTTCAGTGCATTTCCAGATTTCCACAGTTTCTTTATAACTTTGTTCAGCTGGTTCTGTATATTGAGAAATGAGAGCCATTATTATTTGCAAGTCATTCTGAGTGTTCTTTCTCTATTTTTTGTGAGCAACTTCTAGACTAGACTGTCTGTGTATGGGTTGAAATGTTTTTCACCTATTTACTGACTGTCCTGTCCTACTGCCAATAATGTTTAGATGTTAACACATTGTTTGTTATTATTATTTATAAAAGAACATTTTAAACATTTGGTTTCTTCAAAGTTATTCTTTACACAGAATATTCTGAATATACACTGTAAAGAATAACACAAAGTTATTCTTTACACTTTACTCTTTTGCTGAGTAGCCCCTGATGCTGAATTTGTACTGAGAGCTCACTAAGTTGACTTGAGGAAATCTCATGAAATTCAACACCTGCCTATAAAAGGTATCTCTGGATTAAGTGTCATCTGTCTTTTCTCTCTAATGTTAAAACATTTCTATGGCTACTTTTTGCTTTGGGGTAGGATCTGATAAAATAAATTGCTGTCTGCTACGTGCAAGTCACCCATGTAATGGTTAATTTAATATTTTTGTCTATTTGGTCATGAATTAACTTGTCAGAGAAAAAGGAAAACAAACTATATTGGGTTCTTATCAAGTAAGGGAAAATACTTTGTAATTTTTTAATAGAATGACTGTGACAAAGTTCTCATCTGTGTCCTGCAGACTGCAAAGCCTGCAAGCTTCAGCAGCCCAAGGAGCTGCTCAGGAGTAGCAGGCTGAGGATGTTTGCTTTGCCTCCATCCCCAAGAAAGGACATCTCTAAATTCACTCATTGTGATAAATGCTTTGGAGTATTTAGTTCATGTATCTTATATTTTCTTTGTGAATCTTGAGGGCAGGAAAAACCATTCCCTTCCTTGCAGAGACTGTGTTTTCCCCATTACTCCTCACTTGTTTTAGTTTTCCAAGCTGCTGCTTTGGTTTCAGACCTGAAGAGAATGTTTTGTGGCCATTTTTATTTTTTTCTCTGTGTTTACTTGTGAGTTTAAAGCTGCCAATTACCTACATGTAAATCTGGCTCAGTCCACATGCTCTATAAGTATTTAATTCCTTAAATCCTATATGTGCAGGCAAATACATTGTTTCACTCAGTAATGGATTTAAAATGAAAATCCTTGTGGGGTTCTGCGATGTATTTCTATAATGAGAAAGTTATAAAAACCATAAAGGTTTGATACCAAATGTCTACTTTAGATCCTCCAAGAGTAGGATTTGCTCAGAGCATTGCCCAAAATGCATCATATTGCCAGTAAAATCATGATATAAATATGTTGCTAATTATAAAATGGGGGGAAAAATAGAAACAAACACCCAAAACTCAACCAAAACCACAAGGAAAATAAAAATTCTGAGCTCCTTACTAGCAATGGAAATAATGAGGAGCAACCTTCTGATGAAGTTCCCTCTGTAGCTCCTCTGGCTGCCAGCAGCACACATGGATTTGTTTCCATGGTTTTGTGGGGAAGTTGCTTGTCTTGCTGAACAATCTGCTTTGATGCAGAAACTCGTGGCTGTTTTCTGCTGAGTAAGGCTGGGCTGTCATTGAAGATGCTCAGAAAGATTGTTCATAAAACAGCTGGATCCTGTCTAAGTAGAAAAGGCTATAGTGACTGTATAAATGGAGTTTCTTGATGACACAACTAGTATTTATAAATTAACTTTTATCAAGGTATTTTTAGTGATGAATGATAAATTAATCTTTCACAGATTGTCTGCTAATACTGTTGCAACAAAACTCTCTTTTCTGTTCCACTGAAGCAGTTGCTACCTTATTCCAGCTTCTGCCAGAGAAACAATTTTTGCTGCTTTTCAGTAAAGTTAGACATGTCCACATTTTAAAAATACTCTTCTAAATAGGTGTAAAGTCCAATCTTTCCAGTAATTTTTTAATGTAATCAGTTCCTTGAGTTTTACGGGCGAGGAAGACTTATGTAGAAAGTTTTACAGACTTATGTAGAAAGTTTTAGTTGACATTTGATAGTGCAATAGCCATGTCAGTGTTTTATGGAATCAGATAATTCTCATTGTGAGCCGCTGCAGTTCCTGAGGTCTCTGATCTGTGCAGGCATCAGTGTGGGAGAGCAAAAAGGGGTTGGGTTTTTCATGTACCTTAATTTCTCTGCCAGATCTGATCATTCTCTGTCCCTCAGCAGAGCGATGTTTTCAGTGTGTGGAGAGCAGGGGAAGGGGAGAGGTTCTCCCATCAGGTGGAAAGGGAGAGTTTGTGTCTTCAGCAGGTCCAGAAACACCTGGATATCCAGGGCACCCAGCTGGAACCAGCATCTGGAGCTCTCTCTGTTGGCTTCAGGGTAAAATCTGTCCCCTAGCAGTGCAGGCATTTCTGGAGTGTTTGACCCGCTCAAATTTGTGCAGGAAAGAGAGCTCAGAAAGGAAATAAATGGTTCCTGAAATACCCAGGGCACTGGGAGGGAACTGGGGATGCTGAATTTTGTCTTTTGGAGAGTCTGTGACCCTTTGTCTTTAGCAGACTGTTGGAGTTGCTTTCCTTCCTCTTCATTAATTGGCATTATCTGTTCACACTCATTAATGCTATCTTCATTTTTGTTTTGCTGAATTTGGAAGCAGTAAAAACCTGCAAACTGCTTTTTTTCTCTGCCTCTAGTAAGTCAGAATTTGAAACAAAGCACTGTTGTTTTCTACTCAAACCAGTTGTTTTGGGCTTTAGTTTTTAATTTCTTTACACATGCAGGTTTACAAAATAGCAAACAGGGCTTCAAGGCAAATAGAAGGTTTCCTGTTTCCAGTAGCATATTAGTATATTTTTATATGAAAATGGCTTTTGTGTCTAGCACAGTAAGAAACAGACTTGCAAACATTGTCTTAGGGGACAGTTCAGGACATATAAAAATATCCATAAACATCTTTTAAAACTGCCAAGATATGAATCATTCTGGTATCTCTTGTAGGTTGTCAAATATTCTCTATGATCAAACGTGTTTTATTCATCCCTCAGTATCCTGAACTATCAGATTATAAATTCCAGAAGTTCTGCGTGTGTAAAGAAATCCATGATGTTCAGAGGGGGGACAATTCATTTTGATGAGCACAAGAGTGGTGCCATTAAAAAAAAAAACAACAGTAAAAATAAAGAAAATATGTAGAGTCTCTTAATCAGAAGAGCTGCAGATATTCTTCTATGTAAAAAAGAGGAGAGGAGAAATAATTTTTTAATGTTTATAGTAATTTTCTAACACTTTTATGCTCTTGTCCTTGAATTGGCACAAAGTTCTGCAATCAATATTGTCTGGATATTTGAAAACAAACCGATTTTATTTTATTGGATTTTTAAAAAATGTGAAAAACCAGATTCTATTTCAGCTTTATAGAATAATCATTCTTAATCATTTGCTTAGCAAAACAATTTATTAAGCAATGAAGGATAACGAACCATAAAGTTTTAATTTGCCTTTTTTAATTGAGTTGTTAATTAGGACCCCTCCGCAGTTGGCAACTCCCAACTTGCTTTTTGTTGCTTCTGTATCCAAGACAATTTAAGAAACCTAATCTGTCTTAGTTATTCCAAAAAGACACTTCCATGAATCAAATCTATAGGTGATTATGTTCTAACTGTGCTGAGGCTTCTGTGAGTGCATATTAATTATGTCAGTGGTTAATGATCAGGCAAGAAATATGGGAATGCCAGCCGTGATTGTTTAGCAGAAAGAGAAGAAATATCCTGTGTTCTCTGAAATTTTTAGTCCTTCCACCTCATTTAGGGTAGCAATTTAATGATCACATTATCCTGTGGGAGCACTGGGCTTAGCCTGGCATTTTTGATGTAGGAGCACTGTTGAGATCTTGTTATCCATCATCATAAACACTGAAGCATCTATTCTATCTAGCTGCAAATGCTGCTTGTGAGTTTTGTTTTATTTCTATTTTAAATTGTAAATTTTACCCCTAATTAAGAATTTAAGCAAAGAGCTCTCAACACCTCTCCTGAGCTTCAGGAAGCCAAGAACAGTTTATTGGATCATGGAAGCTCTTTGGCTGAATGGAAATGCCAAGAGAAAGATAAAATATACTTGAATCACCTGTAAAATGTCTGGGATTGATTGTAGTATTCCCCTTGACTGCTCTCAAAGAGACTTTATCCACTAAGAAACAAATTTGGGTTTCTACTCCCTCTATTTTGGGTGCCTGTCCTGTCTTTCAGTTTCCTAGGGAAATTTCTGGTGCACAGGAGGTTGTCCTAACTCAGTTATTTAAAAAGGTACAGATTAATTTATTTTAAAGGTATCCAGCAGCAATTTGCAGCATCTGAGATGCATTTGGGTGCCTTATGGTCTACTCAGAATAACCACGTGCTTAAAGAGCCATGAAAAAAAGCACAAAGGTGTTTCTGTAAAGGGCAGCATGGCCAGGAATGAGTGAAATTGAAACAGTCACAGATGTAGAGTACAGGGAAGCAGTAGCTGGTGGCTGTTGTCCTAAGGGAACATCTGAGCTGGAATTTTTATGCATTATATTTTTATTTTCTTTACCCAAAGCCAGTTCTTCATGGGAAAAGCACAGAGGAGGGATGGTAGGAAGGAATTACCTGCAGGTCCTCAGCCTCTCAAGACCTTTTACCCATATCCAAACTTCCAAAAAAGCAGCAGCAGCAGCTGATTAATTTACAACATCAGGTTCTGGTGCCTAAGGGAACACATGCCAAGCATGAGTTGATAAGACAGGCTGGTGAATTATGACAGACACGCTGATTTATACAGCAGATCTCCACTTTTTTCCAATTGCAGGCATGCCTTCCTATCACTTAGATGCCAGTCACTTTAGATGGGCCTGGGGCAGGAGGATGTAGGGTTTAAATTGTAAAATTATCCAGTTCAGAACTCTCTGGGGTGTCTTGGTTCACTTACATAGACACAGGCAATGTAGACAAGTCACTCTGACACTGTGTGAATATTTTGTGCTCTTAACAGCTTCAGTAGCTGGCCATGGCAGTGGTTTTGCTGTCACTTGATTTTATGCAAGAAATAGCCTGAAATCCCTCTCAGTTTAAATGGTGCTGCATTTTTAGATAACTAATATGGAAAAACGTGTGCTGAGAACATGCTGACTCACAGATTATTTAAATCCTGGAAACAAATGAGAGAAAATGCTAGGAAATAAATTTACTTCCCTCATTTTAATAGAAAGAGAAACTTAGACCTTGACATGTTTCCATTTGCAAGGTGGAATAGTCTTAAAATTCATAGAAATGTATTGCTGCTATTAGTGAATGATCAGAGCATTAACTGAGTTCCTGAGATGCTTTGTTATCAAGAGATTCATTTTCTGCTCAGTGAGCTTTACCTCCTTACTTTAGCATGCCCCAGCTATTTGCATTTCCTTGATAAATTTGAATACTCAGAGCCCAACCTCTCTCTTCCCCCCCCCTCCCCAGAGAAAGCTCTACACAGCTTTAATAAGCAGCAAATTGCCTCAAAATGTTGTTATTCCATAAAAAACCAGTGCAAGGGTGGTTCCTGTGGCCGGTGCAAAGCTGGGAAGGGGTGGCTGGGAACGAGAGAGAGGATGGGGATTTTCCCACTAGGTTCTGTGTGCTCCCTGCCCTGTGTCCTCTGGCCAGATGTGACAGCCCTGAGTAGGGAATGGGAGGTTGGGTGTTACAAATAGGTTACAAACTGTTTTAAAATAGTTGATAGATAGTTAAGCATGTACTGTCAGTTTGGTTATTATATTGTAAAAAGGGTTAGAAGGGTGGTTGTAGGAACTACGGTACTCAAGGTACCATAACACACCTCAGTAAAGTGCACCAACCCCCCAAGTGAAAAAGCTGATAAAAATGAGAGCAGGCTCCCAGTGCTGAAGTGAATTCAGCATTTATTATAAAAAGAAAGGCCCAAAGCAAGGGGGCCTGGGCTGAGCAGGAGCGTTCCCGTTGGGGATGGAGCAGCACTGGGGCTGCTCAGCAGGGATGGCCCCATGGAGCAGCACACATTCCCTGGGTCAGAAGCCCCTTTTTATCCTGTTTTTGTCCCTTTGGATTGGTTTCTGTTTGGCTCCTTCATTTGCATGAAGGTTTAAGGTGTTTGATTGGCCCATGACAGTTCTGTCCAGGCTGGCTCCTTTTGCTTGGGGGTGCTGCACTTTACTGAGGTGTAATTTCTTATAACTTCCCTTTTAACCCTTTTTACCATAACCAAACTAACAGTACATGTTAAAAAATGAGAGCAGGCTCCCGGTGCTAAAGTGATTTCAGCATTTATTATAAAAAAGAAAAGCCCAAAGCAAGGGGGCCTGGGCTGAGCAGGAGCGTTCCCTCAAGGATGGAGCAGCGCTGGGGCTGCTCAGCAGAGATGGCCCCATGGAGCAGCACACATTCCCTGGGTCAGAAGCCCCTTTTTATCCTGTTTTTTGTCCCTTTGGATTGGTTTCTGTTTGGATCCTTCATTTGCATGAAGGTTTAAGGGGCTTGATTGGCCCATGACAGTTCTGTCCAGGCTGGCTCGTGGTGCACTTCACTGAGGGCTGTTAGGGTACCTTGAGTGCTCTATTTCCTATAACTACCCTTTTAACCCCTTTTACAATATAATAACCAAACTAACAGTACATGCTTAACAATCTCTCAACTATTTTACAACAGTTTCTAACCTATTTTTAACATTGGGATGACAGGAGAGGAGAGAGGATGAGCCAGCAGCCCCAGTGGGGATCTGTACCAGAGCTGGGCACAGGGTGAGGAGAATTGAGATGCTCTGAGCAGAGAGAACGCAGCACAAACCCCTCTCCCCAGTGCTCACAGCAGCTCTGGGCTGTTCCCTGCTTTCCCTGCTGTGTCTGTCACTGTTGAGCTCAGTGGCTTTTTCAGCACAGCAGGGGTTCAGGTGGGAGGATGATGTACCTGCAATCCACAGGGGAAACGCAGGCGTGTTCTCCCAGGCACCCTTGGTGATTTGTTGGTATGGACACGTCTGCAGTGACACCTCAGGCCACTCTAATGGGATAATTGTAGGTAGCTGGCCCAGCCTTCCTTCTGCAAGAGTTCTCAGGTCCTTAAAGCTCACACTTCAGAAGCCTTAGGTGGGTTTAGGGGTAGGAATGTTCTCTGCACTGAATTGGAGGCAGTCAGCCCAGGAGCTCTGGAGTCAATACTAATGAAGTGTGTGTTACAGGAGCCACCAGGAAGTTTCTTTAGTATTCATAAATCTGTTACAAGATGTGATTTATAAATGCAGAATTTGATTAAAACCTTCCCATTTCTTTAACCACAAAGGAAGTATTCACAATACTGAAGCAATGTGAATCAAATCTCCTTCCTAGCTTCTCATGGATGTTTTTCCTTACTACTGCTGCTGCTTCCCTTTTGTGGAAGGGAATTTGGTTTGGCTTTTTGTTGCAGAAGTGTAATGGACTATCCTGGGTTAGTGCCTGCACCTGCCATGAGCAGGGAGGTAGGCAGGCTGTAGAGCTCTTCCCCAAGAATCTTTTAGCAGCAAGGAGCCCAGGAAGACTATTAAAAGCATAATGAAAACCTCATTCGGTTTCCTGTCAGTTTTCAGAGCTGTAAGTGGCTCTAATTTGCACAAGATTGGAACAGCATTGAGGAATTACAGTAACTAGGCGAAACACTCACTGGGTTTGCAATTTTCTGATAGCATCCCTTGTAATTTCTTGTAATGCATTTGTAGCTAAGTACAATGACAAATGTCAAGGCTCATTGTGTGAGTTTTCTGCACATCAGTGCCGGGCTGGGAGGTGGAATGTCAGCTGCTGTCTTGGGAAAAGCTCCTGGGACTGCTGCATGCTTCCCATCCCCAGCTGGGCTACAGACACAATCCTGGGCTGCAGCTGGGGGAGGAGTGCAGAAAATAATTGCTTTCCAGATATTTTTTATTCGGATTTATTTTTTTAATTTTGTAGAAATTCCACCAATAAAAAGGAAGCCTGGGAGGCCTATTAAGCATGTAGTTTGATATCAACACATGAACCCTGGCTCTCCATTAGGTGTGTACCCTGGCTCTCCACAAAAACCCACAGGGAGTTGGTGGTTATGAGTCAAAGCAAACCCATGTGGACTTTTCTGCCTGCCTTGAGTTATTTTGATGAACAGTGGGCTGCAATAAAACCTCCTAATACTGTGGTATCAAATGCTGGTCTGCATTTGAGATAAATGCAAATGAGTGATTCAGTGAAAATACAACCCAAATATGGTTCATTAAATGCTCAAAAAAGTGATTACACACAGTGCAGTTTATCTGGAGTAAATAAAAACTGCTCTGGCTGTTGATCTCTGTTACTCCCCTGCAGCACACCGTGCCTCTTGCATGAAGCTGAGAATGTTAATGTGGCTATGAACCAAGATTTATGAACATGGATAATTGCTTGAAGCTGATTTTTCTCTGTTCATGCAGTTGTGTTACTTGGATGGAAGCAACTATATTGATTTTAGTAGCTGGAAAAGAAAAAGGAAAAAATCATTTCCACTCTGTTCTGTAAGCCTGTAATAACTTCAGTGATGTGCTTAAAGACTGGTCAAAGAGAGAAGTCTTAATTAAAGCAACGTTTAGCACATTCCATTTGATTTCGTTAGCTAGCACTTGTTCTGAATGACGAGTAAATATTTGCAGAAGGTGTTTGTTTCAGATGTGCCAAAGTAGCAACAATACTCAGAGATCCTGAGAGACCCTGAACTTGCCCTCCCCTTGTTGTGCTCTGTTCTCCACTGGGCCGGTTTCATCCTGAATAATTCCATTTTTTTTGCACCATTTCTAATGTGCCGCTGCAGGAGTTACAGGAATGCTCTTTATGTATTTCACTTTTCTCACTCATGTTGTCTCCCAATTTTTTAGTCCTCTCCCATAAGAACTACAGAAAGATGAGTAGGCTCCAGTTTGTAATTAATAAGTTTAATAGATTAGTTTTGATTTTGATAGGCAGATGAGTTGCCTGTGTGTGACAGAATTCGTGTATGATGTGTGGCACAGTTGGTTGCTGTGTGTACATAGTTTATATGTGATTTATTAACTCTGACAGACTAATTTCACTTGTTTAATAGAAAAGCAAGAGGTATTGTAATTTTCTCAGTTAAAGACTGACTAGTAAAAATTACAGAAAATGCTGGTTTTGTACTTAAAATAAATTAGGTATTATTCATTGTGAAAAAAAAAACTCTGAAGAAAATAAAAAATGGAGTTTTTTGGTGACATTTAGAAATGTGTCAGATCTTTCTGCTCAAGGAAGTCCTTTACTTGATAGTGATCCTTCTTCAAACTATTTATTTAAAATGTAGATCCATTGCAATTCTGGTCAGAATTTATTTCTGAGCTCTACAGGTGAGAATTGACATAGTATGGAGGGTTGAAATGTCCGGTTCCTGTTAGATTTATTCAGACAACTACAGAGCACTAATTTGGAAGTTAATGAGAAAAGGGTTTCATTTTCAGCTTGCTGTGAAATTCTGCCATTTACCTACAAATTTACAGGTGTTGAGATTTTGGTGGTTTGGTTGTTTTTTTTATGAGAAGAACTGGAAGGATTTTTTTTTCTCATGCCTCTTTTCAAGGAAAGCTCTATTTTGGATTCTTTTTCTCATGAGCAAAATGCTTCTCTAACAATGGTCTCATTTTTCTATACAAGAGAATGAATTTATCTTCTGAACTAGACAGGTGGCAACTAATTGCATTTCAAATTTTCATTCTCTTTAAAACTACTTCAAGTATTTTAAAAATTGGCAATATGTTGCATCATGCAAGTAGGAACTCAGGCATAACACATTATTGTTTTTAGACTTAAAAGCGTGGTGAAGGAAGGAGCGTGGAGCAAGTTTAAAAATCTCATTTTTTGCAAGGCACGCTGAAGCATGGGGTGAGCTGAGAAATGTTCATTTTAACTGCAGTTGTTCTCTTTTAACCTCTGAAGCACATTGGGATAGATCTTCATCAGTCAGGGGCCTGCAGAGCTGGGCCTATTTTTTCAGTACAAGGACAAAGCAGAAGGTGTGTGCTAAGGTAGTTATTATAGCTAAAAATAACCCTAGGGATTTTTAATTTTCTAGTAATGTAAAAAAAAATGAAGCTGTCATCAAGTTGTAGAAAGGAAAACAGAAATTGGAACAAAGCCTTTTATGATGCCATCATATACAGATCTCACTAGCTAGCAAAATTAGTATCTTCTTCAGATGATTCTTGGTAAAACAATGCTCATCTCAATCAGGTTTGATGTCAGCAGGGCATGTGTGTGTCTTGAGTGACATTTGCAATGAGTAGATTTTAAATTGGAAATTAAAATGCCAGAGAATTACTGGTTCTTCATTTGAAGCACACTCAATGTGGAGGTGTAATTAAAGGAATAAATGTAATTATGGGGTAAGGCAGTGCTCCAGAGGATCAGCTGCAGGT
The DNA here is from genome assembly GCF_037042795.1 of Molothrus aeneus. Taxonomy (NCBI): domain Eukaryota; kingdom Metazoa; phylum Chordata; class Aves; order Passeriformes; family Icteridae; genus Molothrus; species Molothrus aeneus. Next base: position 3,739,777 of record NC_089661.1, read on the forward strand.
TCAGGAGTCACTGGATGGAGGGTGGATTTCAGGATTATTCTGTGCTGTTGTCACCAGTGCCTGGGGCTGTACAAACAGGACACACCTGTGGCTATGCTCTGTGCATGCTGACAGTGCCTGTGCCTCAGAGCTGGGATTTCTGCCCTGCTTTGGCAGATAATTTGGGCAAGAGCCACAGCCCGGCCCCTGGAGTGCTCTGTGCCCACTGAGGAAGGGGCACAGCAGCAGCTGAGCCACCCCCAATCCCTGCCTGTGGGTTCTGCTAAAGGAGACCCAGAGCAGCCCCAATCCCTGCCTGTGGGTTCTGCTAAAGGAGACCCAGAGCAGCCCCAATCCCTGCCTGTGGGTTCTGCTAAAGGAGACCCAGAGCAGCCCCAATCCCTGCCTGTGGGTTCTGCTACAACAGACCCAGAGCAGCCCCAATCCCTGCCTGTGGGTTCTGTCAGAGGGGAACCAGAGCAGCTCCAATCCCTGCCTGTGGGTTCTGCTACAACAGACCCAGAGCAGCCCCAATCCCTGCCTGTGGGTTCTGTCAGAGGAGACCCAGAGCAGCCCCAATCCCTGCCTGTGGGTTCTGCTACAACAGAACCAGAGCAGCCCCAATCCCTGCCTGTGGGTTCTGCTACAACAGAACCAGAGCAGCCCCAATCCCTGCCTGTGGGTTCTGCTACAACAGACCCAGAGCAGCCCCAATCCCTGCCTGTGGGTTCTGCTAAAGGAGACCTAGAACAGCCCCAATTCCTGCTTGTGGGTTCTGCTACAACAGACCCAGAGCAGCCCCAATCCCTGCCTGTGGGTTCTGTCAGAGGGGAACCAGAGCAGCCCCAATCCCTGCCTGTGGGTTCTGCTAAAGGAGACCCAGAGCAGCCCCAATGCCTGCCTGTGGGTTCTGCTAAAGGAGACCCAGAGCAGCCCCAATCCCTGCCTGTGGGTTCTGCTACAACAGACCCAGAGCAGCCCCAATCCCTGCCTGTGGGTTCTGTCAGAGGAGACCCAGAGCAGCCCCAATCCCTGCCTGTGGGTGCTGTTTGCAGCAATGTTTAGCCAATCCCAAAATATATTCAAAAAGCTAAATCAAGCAATTTATCGGATCATCCCCAAATAATCTCTGGGTTCTGGTGGGAGCAGTGGGCTCCTTGCCTTCCCAAGGCATCTTCTGAGCCTCTAGAATGAGAGATCCTTGGATCTATGTGCATGACCTATTGTGTCAAATGTAATTATACAGGGAAGGATGGATCTTGAGTTAAGAATATTACTCCTTTTCCCAGTATATTTAAAAATCAGACCTCATGGTGCAGCTAGACTGTGGATTCTGAAAGTCTGCTCAGAGAAAGTCAGATAAACTTTCCCAGGCCTTTCTCTAGGAAGTTTTGGACAGTTCAGAGAAAGAATTAAAACCACCCTTAATCTTTGCAGCTGTGTTTTGAATGTGTTGTTTTCTTGTATGATATTTACAGGGAGGGGGTTGTTCCTAATTAGCCAGTGGTGTGAGGGGTGGTGATTAAGGACCAGTCAGGTCCAGCTGTATCACAGTTGTCTATAAAAGAATGGGTGGTGTCTGATAAATGTGCATTTGCCTTCTAAGCACCTAGGAGTTTGTCCCTTCATTTAATACAAGAGTGACACTATCCTTCTATGATTCAGTCTGCATTCAGTTTTTCCATTCAATCCCCTCCTTTCCATTCCAGATGCTGGCTGTGCTGGCCCAGGGCTGATTGTGCATCTCCTGCTGCTCTGGAGCAGCAGCAGGGCTGGGCTGTGTGTGAGCTGTGCCAGGGTGAGGAGCAGGGCACGGGGGTGCCAGAGGGCAGCCTGGTGATGGATGGTGCCACCCAGCACAGGGGCTGGCATGGGGCAGCCCTGCTGGGGATGACAAAGTGTCTCCTTGGCTCAGGTCAGAGCTGCTCTGCCCCTCAAAGCCAGCTCCAGCCTTTGCCTGGCACTGGAGCCTTTGTTTGTCTGCACTGAACCGTGCCTGAGCTGACCTTACTGCAAGCAACCAAGCCAGACATGAAATGGCTTTTCCCTGCTTCCAGGAGGGTTTTATCTCATCTCACACATTCCTTGGGACTCCTCCTTTCAGCAGCTGAAAAAGCACAGTGCCAGCTGCTGTAACTCCACATGGTATGGTAGAGTTGAAATACTGTTTTTAAAAAAAATGAATTGATGCAGTTTCATAGAGTTTGGTAATGTAATCAGTTTTTAGTGACTTTTTTCCCTTGCTCAGTGATTCACATGCCATGAAATTATTTGATTAGACCACTGCAAGGGTCACCAGGTAGAATTTCTAAAGGACCCCGGATACCTCTTCAGCAGAATCAGCTCACTTCAGATTGGCTGCTGGCCATAACTTTAGTATGTAAATTGGTTAAATGGACCTCTGGATGTTTTGATTGTATATGAATTTAGAAAGTTAATAAAACAGGAACAAATATTTAGTTGAGGCAAGGAGCCATTCTTCAAGATGATGTTACTCGAGGTTCATGTCTTATCAGTGTCATGAATCTGGGGGGTAGTGCTTGCAGAAATTAAGCATTTGAGGTTTCTGTGGCCTGCATGGGTTCCATTTGGCATGCTCCCTGCCTCTGGCAATGTGAGGCTGGCATGGTGCAGTCCTCAGGGTGGGCACAAGCCCTGGTCAGAGAGGGAGGGAGGCCGGTCCAGCTTCTGTGTGATTGCTGCTGTGCAATGTGCTGCAGAGCCCTGGCACTGCCAGTGCAGCTGCTCAGGTCAATTGGCATATTTGGTCTAATTAATCAGGATTTTAAATATTTTTTTAAGGACTTTTAAAGAACTGTAGGGTACGTTTGCAGATTTTCTGCTCTTCCCTTTTATTTCTGGCTACAGCTGCTGTTTGCAACCACCAAGATACTGGGCAAAGTGCAGAGTTTTGTACCTCACTCTTCCTGTGAGTCCTGCAGTTTAAGAGGGACTGAAATTTTTGGTTTGAGATTTCAGGAGCTGGGTGGAAATCTATTGAGCAAAACGAGTGAGAAGCTTTAATTTAGTTGACTGAATATCAGCCCACTAATGAACTACTGTTGTGAGATATGTATAGCCATTACTTTGGTGTCCAAATTATTCTCACTTTCAAACCTTATTTAAATTCTTAATGACCTTTATTAGATAGAGGAGAAAAAAATCCACCCAGAAGCCTTCAGCCTCCAAAACTGATAGAACACCCTAATAAAACCATGTGCCATCCTAAAAGAGAGAATTATGCTGTAGTATAATAGTGTCTAAGCTAATGGAATAAATTAATATAGTTTTGATAATTGATTTGTAGGAATAATAATCTGAAAGCTGATTTTTAATTTTGATTTTTTTTAGTGGCTCTGTGTAATTGTCTTCATTAGAATGTTCCTAGAGAAATGTGAAGTGGGCGCTGGAATTTCCAGAGGAGTGTTTACTCCATGTGCTCTTAAACATCCATAATTAACCAGAACATATTTTTACTAGAGAAAATATGGGAACATACATATCCTTCAGAGTATCTACTAAAAACAGGCCCAGTGCATGGATTCTCTGGATAGTTCTCCACTCAGGTAGGTTAGAACCTGCAATTTAAAGAAAACAGAGTCTTTATTAGAAACTTAGAGGAGGAATGCTGGTTTTAAGCAATTGAGAAGTAAAGTATATTATTATTTCTCATAATGCATGCATTCTTTTGTCTTAGCATCATGCTCAGATCTCTGCTGACTCCTGAGGTTTTAATGCTGCCCTCTGATATTTACTGGCACCTTTTCCATCCAGCCAAGTCCCCTGTGACTGATGCACTTGAGGTTCCTCAATTGCCCAACGCTCAAAGCATTTGAAATGCACAAAAACATGAAGTTAATTTCAAATCAGAGATGTGTTACAGGAGTGTAAGTTCTCTCTTCCTTGGCAGAAGGAGATTCTGTGTGGGTTGTGAGGTCTCTAGGATGAGGTGAGAGAGGTGAATTTGACTTTATGTTTTCAGAAGGCTGATTTATTATTTTATGATATTATATTAAAAGAAATTATATACTAGAACTATACTAAAGAAAGAGAAAGGAGACATCTGAAGGTTGGAAAGAATGAATAATAAGAAAGTAATAAGAAATAAAAATAAAGAATGATTAATAAAAACTCATGATTATTAGAGTCCTGACACAGCTGGACTGGGATTGGTCATTAAGTCAACACAATTCACATGGAATTGATCAAACATGCACCTGCTGGTAAGCAACTTCTAGACCACATTCCAAAGCAATCAGATAATTATTATTTACATTTCTTTTCTGAGGCTTCTCAGGAGAAAAATCCTGACAAAAGAATTTTTTAGAAAATATCTCAGTGACAATTCTGATCAGAGGAAAAGCTGCAGCTTCCCCAGCTGAGGAATTTTGAGTCTTTCTGGACTGCATCTCCATCCTTTGTGCTGCAGGTGGGATCCTTTGTGCTGCTGCCTCCATCCTCCTGCTTTGCCTTTTCCAGTGGCATCAGTCAACATTTTCTGGGGGTTGTGGAGCAGGGTGGTTCCTGTGCAGCTGTGCTGTGCCACCAGATGTTGGGGAGTTTGAAGGTCACACCAGGGCACACATCACACCTGACCAAAGGGCTGGGCAAGGAGGGCTAACAGGCTCAGGGCTCAAGGTAAAACTGTGCAACTAATGACAACTGGAGTTTTTAAGTGTTTGGGATTTTCTTTATCTTGAACCTCTTGGGTTTTCATGTAAAAGCAGCCCAGAGCTGACTTAGCCCCTGATTATCCTTCAGCAAACAAGGAGAAAGTGAAAAGATTCATTAGGTCATCAATAGCAGTAGCATCTCCTCTGTTCTTCAGGGGAAAAAAATCTCTAAAGTGCCTCTTGTCTTCATTTCCTCCTGTTTTTCTCTGTGCCTATGTGCCTTAAAATGTTACTCAGACAGAGAAGGCTTTAACTGTAAATTCTGGCTGAGGTTTCAGTGCCCATGGGGCAGCACAGACACAGCTGAGGGGTTGCAGTGCTGGTGCAGCTGCACCCCAGGGAGATGCATTTGGTGCAGAGCAGCTGAGCTGCAGGGCATGGCTGGGGGCACCTATGGATGCTGAAGGTCACAGGATGCTTGGGGAAGGTGCTGGGGTCTGGATTTCAGGGTTCAGTTCCTGTGGATGGGTCACAGGATGTTTTGGGAGGACGCTGGGGCCTGGATTTGAGGGTTCAGCTCTTGTGTATGAAGGTCACAACACACTGTGGGAAGATGCTGGGGTGTGGATTTTGGGGTTCAGTTCCTGTGGATGAAGGTCACAGCACAGTTTGGGAAGGTGCAGGGGTGTGGATCTCAGGGTGCAGTTCCTGTGGATGAAGCACCCTTTGGGAAGGTGCTGGGATGTGGATTTGAGGGTTCAGTTCCTGTGGATGAAGCACCCTTTGGGAAGGTGCTGGGATGTGGATTTGAGGGTTCAGTTCCTGTGGATGAAGCACCCTGTGGGAAGGTGCTGGGGTGTGGATCTCAGGGTTCAGTTCCTGTGGGTGAAGCACAGTTTGGGAAGGTGCTGGGATGTGGATTTGAGGGTTCAGTTCCTGTGGATGAAGCACCCTGTGGGAAGGTGCTGGGATGTGGATCTCAGGGTGCAGTTCCTGTGGATGAAGCACAGTTTGGGAAGGTGCTGGGATGTGGATCTCAGGGTGCAGTTCCTGTGGATGAAGCACAGTTTGGGAAGGTGCTGGGATGTGGATCTCAGGGTGCAGTTCCTGTGGATGAAGCACACTGTGGGAAGGTGCTGGGGCCTGGATTTGAGGGTTCAGTTCCTGTGGATGAAGCACCCTGTGGGAAGGTGCTGGGGTGTGGATCTCAGGGTGCAGTTCCTGTGGATGAAGCACCCTGTGGGAAGGTGCTGGGGCCTGGATTTGAGGGTTCAGTTCCTGTGGATGAAGCACCCTGTGGGAAGGTGCTGGGGCCTGGATTTGAGGGTTCAGTTCCTGTGGATGAAGCACCCTGTGGGAAGGTGCTGGGGTGTGGATCTCAGGCCCCAGCAGTGCTCCCAGTGCCAGGAGCTCTGCTCCTGCAGTGTCATGGGGACAGCAGTGCTGTTTGCCCTGCTGGGGCACTGCTCAAACCCTGCCCACCCTGAGCTGTAGCTTTGGGCTTGCACAGCCCCAGTGCTCTGGGGAATCTGGGCAGGAATCCCCTCTGCCCAGCCTGGGGCCATGAGCACCCAGCTTCAGAGTCTGCGCTGAGCTCCAGGTGAATTTTCTGTCAGCTCTTGGACTTCATGCACAGCAATGAAGTTGAGTTTATGGAGTTATTTGGTGGATTAAATATAGCAATTAAATAGGAAAAATAGAACAGGTTGTTGTTGTTGTTTTGTGTGGGTTTTTGTTGTTGTTTTTGATTTTTCCCCCTGTGCTGGGCTCGGTGTGTGCAGACCCTGCTCATTGGAACAGCAACTGCGCTCTCTGCTGGGGCTGGGCTGTACCTGCCTGTCCTCCGGGGCCGATTTTGAGGAAAAATCTGCTCAAAGAGGATTTGGGATTTCAGGGCATTAAGTAATTCAATCTAGTTAATTTTAAAATTGAAAAATAATGATATAGTAATTTATACTATTAATATATCTTAAAAATATATTGAAGGGGTCTTCAATATATTTCACAATAGTTGTTTTTCTTGTGCCTTTAACTGGCAATTTGAATGTTATGGAGAAGGGGGAAAGTCATTCAATATGTTTTCTATACCACACATCAAGGGTGAATTACAGCCTATCTACTTTTTTATTTCTTGTTCTTTTGAAAGGGGCAAAAGTGAGGTTCCTAAGGCTTAACTGATTTTCCTTAACGTGTATAAGATCAATGTTATTTATATATATATTTTTTTCTGTATAAAAGAACTGTCTTTATTACTGTTTTAAACTGCGTCTTTGTTCACAGATTTTCTGTTATTTGGGAATATGTTTTTATTTTTATTCCCTCTTTTATTTTTATTCCCTCCTGCCAGTATTCTTGGTGAGATGTACTCAGAGGAATTAGCATTAACAGTTTGTTTGCCTTCTCAGTGTCAATGAGCTACTCTTCAATTACATTTCAGTAATTCAAATCAACATTCAGAATTGATTGTGGATGTTGTAACCACACAGGCTGATGTATTAAGACAGAATTGAACTCAGAATCAGCTTTGTGAATTTGAATGTTATGTAAATCCTATGCCATCCTTAGATGTCTTATGTACCTCAAATATAATTCATCATTATTAATTAGGACTTGTGCTGGGAGTGGTGGGCTGTAAAGCAGGCTGGAAGCACAGGTAGAGCTCAAATTTTACAACACTAAATGATATATAAAATGATATAGAACTAAATGATATATAAAATGGTGGCATACTAAATGATATATAAAATGATACAGTACTAAATAATATATAAAATGATAAAGTACTAAATGATATATAAAATGGCAGTGTACTAAATGATATATAAAATGGCAGTGTACTAAGTGATCTATGCTGTGCTTCTGAAGGGAGCTGCTGTTAGGGGAGATTTGGCATTCCCTGAGAGCTGTTCCCTGGTGTGGGGCACCTCTGCAGGTCCCCCCTCTGACCCTGCTGGGCTTTTTGCTCTGTCCCAGGCATTCCCAGGCCCTGCCAGCCTGGCTGAGGCTCAAGGTGCCCAGGGTGGTGCCCAGGACAGGCTGTGCCCAGCCTGGAGCATCCCCTGCTCACCCAGAGCCCCCAGTGCTGCACCCGGGCACTGACACTTGGTAACCATGAACACTAAAACCAGACACTAGATTGGGGCTTTTTTCAATTCTTGTTCCTCTAGAACCTCTAAACCCCATCATTCTTTGGGCTCTCTTTGGTTATTTCCATAAGCAGGGGCCAACAATCAGTGTGAGGGGCTGGGGCAGCCTCACAGGCTGGGCTGGGGAGTGGGGCCTGCAGTGAGCAGAGCTTTGGGGAGCCCTGCTGGGTGTCACTGGGCTTTGGGGAGCCCTGCTGGGTGTCACTGGGCTTTGGGGAGCCCTGCTGGGTGTCACTGGGCTTTGGGGAGCCCTGCTGGGTGTCACTGGGCTTTGGGGAGCCCTGCTGGGTGTCACTGGGCTTTGGGGAGCCCTGCTGGGTGTCACTGGGCTTTGGGGAGCCCTGCTGGGTGTCACTGGGCTTTGGGGAGCCCTGCTGGGTGTCACTGGGCTTTGGGGGGAGCATTGTGGATCTCACTGTGCTTTGAGGCTCTCCCTGTGCTTTGGGGAGCCCTGCTGGATCTCAAGGTGTTTTAGGGAGCCCTTCTGGCTCTCACTGTGCTTTGGGGCTCTCACTGAGCTTTGGGGAGCTCTGCTGGCTCTGTCTGAGCTTTGGGGAGCCCTGCTTGATTTCACTGTGCTTTGGGGCTCTCACTGTGCTTTGGGGAGCCCTGCTGGCTCTCACTGTGCTTTGAGGCATCTCTGCTGGATCTCAAGGTGTTTTGGGGAGCCCTGCTGGCTCTGACTGAGCTTTGGGGCTCTCACTGTGCTCTGGGGAGCCCTTGGCATCTCACTGTGGGCTGCACCCCCAGGGCACTCCCATCTCCCAGTGATGCAGAGAGCTCCAGTGAATGCCCAGTGCAGTGAGTGTGTGCATGTCTCCACTCTTCCATTTGTTTGAGAATGACAGGCCAACTTCATAAACTCAGCTGGTAATCACAGTTTAATTCTTACAGGTACTCAGTGCTGCTGTGTTTTATCACTGAAGTTATTTTTATGAGAAATCCATACCTATTCTCCTTTTGTGGTTTAATCTGGGGGAGCTCTCCCTCCCTGCTCCAGCTGTCAGTACTGCAGACTCAGCCAGGGAGCTGAAAATCCTTTTATTCCTCACTGGCAATAAAAGTTCAACACATCAAATTATCTCCCCATTTATTACTGTGCCACCTCATCAAAAGGCTACTGCAGGAAAATTTGTGAGAAATGATATATCCTGCAGATAAAGCTGAGCCAAGGCATAGCCAAGGGGCTCTTAAAATAAAAAATGTTACTCAAATGGGCCTGTTTTGTTCTAATCTTCACCTTCCCCACCAAACTGTCCTTCATTTTCTTTTCCCCTCTGCTGTTCTGTCACTTTTCTCTTTGATTCCCTCTTTATCCCTCTCTTACTCCAGAACAGGCACCAAAAGTAGTTCCCCAGTTTGATCAGACTTGAAAAATGAACCTTCCATATCTTGCTTTCTTGATGTTGATCTGTTTGGTGTTTTTAAGAAGGTCCTTTACTAAAGCAGGCGGGGAAGCTGAGGCTGCTGCCTTGCCCTGGGCTGTAAATCAGGGGTTGTGCAGCGAGGAGGGGCTGATTGCAGAGCTCTGGGGCTCCTGGGCACACACTGGGCTTTGCAGTCTCTGGTTTTTCATCTGGTTTTTCTGAGCAGTGCTGAAGCACCCGTGCAGTGCTGGACTGGGCTGCGTCGGTGCTCCTGTGCAAGCCAGAGGCCAGGAGCTGCAGGAGTGCATAGCAGCGAAAGAAAAAGGGTTTTTAACTGGCTCTGGTGCTTCTCTGGGCTTCTCTTGCGACCTGAGAAAACAATTGTTAAATCAGAGTGTTTATTTCAAGTTTGGATCCCACTGACCTGGATTTCTGTGCTTGTGCTGGTGTGTGCAGGCTGTGAAGCACTGACTTGTGTAACAGATTGAATCGATGTTGGATGAAATTTCACCACTGAAAAATGGAAGGATCCAGGCCACTTGGAGCTTAATAATGGCTGCTGCTCTGACACTGATCTGCCTGCAGTGACCTTTTGCAGTACGGTTCAGGTGATAAGGAGCTTCAAGTTATTTTTGTTTCCCCTAGAAAATGTTTGAGAGAAGCATTTAGGAGATAAACTTGCTCCTGAGTTTGTTCTGAAAACCACTGTCCTCTAGATGTGTTTCTGTTTGTCTGCAAAAAAAAGCAAAACAAAAAATTCAAATGTAATTCTACTCTTTGAGAGCTCAAAAAACTTCCTCATGTGTTTGATAACAGGACAGGAACAGCATCATGAAGTGTATCAATAGCATTTTACAATGCAGATGAGTTCCTTATGTCTCAGGGAAGAGCACAAATCAACACATAAAGTGAGCTGTTGGCTTTTCTTGTTGCATAGCAGATCATGAATTGTGTTGTTTCAACACTTGTGCTGTATTTATTTCTTTTCATTAACATCTGTCATGTTGCTTGGTTTGGCAGCATCAGCTCAAGGGATGAGAGCAGCTCCTGACATTGTGTGTCTGAAGGGGAATATGAGGAAATGGTGGAAATTGCAGCATTTGGGGCTCCCACAGCTTGGGGCACACACTGTCAGTGCTGAGAGTTCTGAAATTTCTGAAATCAACAGAAAAGTGGGAATGGACCTTGTTAGATCCTACCTCACCATCACAGGAGACATCTCCTTGCAATTAACCATTGATGATTTTTCTACTCACAGGCACTGAGTCAAAATTCCAGAGCTTCTCTATTTAACTGCACCCCTATTCCATTCATGCAAATGGATATAATTAATGGAGTCCATCAATAGCCCATTTATTACAATAAATTCCATTTTGTACTGAGGCAGTAGGGATTTATATAAGGTCATATGAAAATTATTTTCCTTGGCCTTACAGTTAGGTAAAATGGATGAAGTCCTTGGTGAGGATGGTTTCATACCACTGAAAGCAGGATGCTCAAAATGTCTCTTATTTCACATCTGCTGTTGCCAGTGGGACCTTCAGGTTCATCCCTTTGGATTTTGTTATATGAAATAGGAGGAAGCCTGTTCCAAAGTCCAGGCACTCTTGACCAGCTATTGAAATGTGTTATAAAATACTTTTAAGAGGTTTCCAAAGTTGCCCATATTTTAGAGTAAGCTAACTTTATGGTTCTCAGATGAAATTACCTGGGCAGTCAAGTGCTATAGACTTCACTCGTCCCAAACCCACTGATTTTCACCTTTCTGCCTTGTGTTAAGGGTAGACTAGGCTGAAAAGTGAATCAGAATTTGTTTTACAGTAGAAACTATAAACCAATATATATTGTTTTATATATTGTTACAGTATATATTGGCTATACAGAGCTATAAGAATATAAAAGAATTGATATAAGATTTGAGCAATTCCTTTACCTTACTCATCTGTCTGCACAGGTTCATGGTCATGAGCAGCTCCATGACCTCTTCCATGTGTATTGTTAAGGTGATTTTATAGAGGAAAGAGAAAACAAGGAGATTTTCAGAGTAACAGTCCTGTCATGTACTGAAAGCCATGACCTGTTTCATAACGTGTTAATTAACAAGGAATAAGTATGAAACAATGCACATTTAATGGAAAGGACAATTTAAACTTTAACAGTTTAGCAAAGTAATAATGAGTGAGAAACAAAGTACAGTATTTCACATGCTGTACCTTGCTCCACATCCAGCTGGCCTATCAATTATAACCTGGGCTCTACAGATGGTGCAATATATCAGAATTAAGTCAGTCACTTAGTTTGTTCCCAATTAAGTGCTAATACTCCCAGTGGAGGATATTACCCTGAGTTTCAGTTAAATGTCTGTCTCTAATGTCCCTTTATGGTCTTATTGTGGCTCTTTAAAGAGATGCCCTGTCCTGTGGGCCAGAACTGTTCCTGCCTTGCTCTTCCAAGCGCTGCCTGCATGGCACTCCTTGCTGTTATTAGGAAGTGCCAGACAGGATTTGGTATTTCATGGGGCTGGGAGGAGAGGTGTCATGCACAATAATCTTGGATAAATACATTCCCACTGCAGTGTGTGTGACTTTGCCCCTTATATGTGTACTTACCGTTGAAAAAATTGAATGTTTCAGCAAGAAACAAGTATTGCAGTGTCCAGCCTCTTGTTGTGTGGCTTGGAATCCTAATGACCTCATCTCCTGAGGCTTGCAGGCATTTCAGGGCTTGCTTTTCTCTGGCCAGGTGACTGGAGCTTGTGTTCTCCTTGCTCCATCTATCCTCTTTAACGTGGTGCTACAAGCCATTGCAGGGCTGCCACCAGCAGATTGATATCCAATTCCATGCACTTCTTTACTCTCTCTGGGTGTTAGTCTCAGCCCAGTTAATGGCTCATTAATTTTCTGACACCTTTGCTGCCCTGTATCTACATGTCAAGCTGGTGCTGGATTTGGTCCTTTGATCTAATGGAGTTGCTGTCTCCCCCTGTTAGTCTTTAAGGTGACCCTTCCCTGGGAGGAAATCCTTTGACAGAATTTGTTGTCTGAACTGACTCCAGAGATTCCAGGCAATTACATGAGCTCCTGAATATCTTTATTTAGAAGTTTAAAAGACATGTTCTTCCAGTGCTGCTTAAATTACCCTTGTGGATTTGCTGGCATGCTCTGGGAAATCTCTATTGTGGCGTGTTCAGGGAGTTCAGCAGTGCCTGAGTTATGCAGAGAAGCAAAAAATAGTTCCCAGATCCAGAGGGTCTGTGCTGAGGGGTTTCTTAGCAGCCTGCTTCATTGTTTATATCACAATGACCTGGAAAATTTCCTTCATCTACTCATTGTCAAAAGCATCTCTTTGGTATTTTTACAGCCACTCAATGAAAGTTTGGTAACTTAGATTTACTGAATATTGTTTAAGTGTAGTTAATTTGCTACTTAATCAATGAGCAGAAAAGAAATAATGTCCAAAATATGTATTTTTGTGGATGTGAAATATGGAATACTGTTAGGGAAAGAAAGCTTGTTTGTAAGAAGGGGAAATGATAATTTAGTTCTAGTCCCGGTATTAGACAGTGACAGACCATTCTGTACTAAGAGGTAAATTTGATAATGGCTCAGAATGCATACAGATTCAGATGGATCATAATTCCAGGTGTACTGGACAACTGCAGCCTCACTTTTCAGCAGAATTTGGACTGTTCTGTAACAGTTTGATTTCTGTGAGGGGGGGGGGTTTTGGTCAGGTGTGGTTTATTTTTTTCTTTGTATTTGGCCACTTAACATTTCACAAACAGTCCGTGACATAAAACCAGATGCATTGATTTTATTTGCATCAAGATGAACAGCCTCATTCTGAGTTTTCTTATTAAATAGCTTTAAAATAAAACCAAATTATTACGTCTTGCATATGTATAACAATTTTTTTATCTGACATCTGTTTTACTTTGCTTGAATTTTGTATTGTGTTGGGCTTTTTGGTTTTTTTATTTCCCCCTTCCCTTAAAAAATGAGTAGTGTTATGGTCAAGAGTCAAACCACAGTGGATTCCTATTATCTTTCTCATAACTGTGTTCTGAAAGATTTGCTGCATGTCTTTCCAGTGTGTAGTAAGTGAAGTTGCTTCTGACCTAAAGTTTGGAAAATGAGCTCATAGTTTCCTCACTAAATACAACTAGATTTTTCAGTTTTTGTTATAATTCATGGAATAAAACCAGTAAAAATATTATTTGAATCTTTAGTTGAAACATAAAGCAGTTGCAAGATTGCAAATGGAAAATTGCATGGAACGTTTGTTCCATATTCCAATGTTCCAATGCATGAAACATTTTAGACATTAGAATTTCACTTCTTGAATGAATTCACATTTTTAGAAACAAAGTTCTGGAGTTAGACCGGGGGTTAAATTTCACAGATTTTTAAATTAACAGATTTACACGTTGTAAATATAGTCAAATATTTAGATTATGCTAGCTTCTTATTGTCTATTTTTGCTTTTTATTGAGTCCTCAGGTAGAAATGTGTAGAAGTTTGGACTTTTGATGGAGGGAAGTGCTTTATTAGAAAGCTAATTATGATGCCAGTGTTGTCCTATCATGGAAAAAGCAGAAGGCAATGATGAGCTTTGTGTAGGGAGCATAATAGTCATTATGTGCCAAGGTGCAAGTCATGTACCTCCTAAGCTGCTGTCTCCAACCTTTCATTGTAAGCAAAATGTGTTTTTGTGAATGGTATGGAAAAGACACTGGTAGAATGCTGATAAATAACTTAGCAGTGTCTTGGTTTTATTTGTTTCTGTAGGACATTACTCAAATAGCTGTGCAAAAGAATGACTTGACAGAGAAAAGGGGCAAACAAACTGCTGATAACTGCTTGCTGCTTCATACCTAAAATATCAGCAGAGATAATAATTTAAATAAGTGCAATCAGTGCAAATAGAGAAATAAAAATAATAGCTGGGAAATAATTGCTCATATGGCTTTATACTTCAGATATTTTCCACCTTGCATAATTTTTAATGGGATCTGGTAGAGCTGACCTTGGATTTCCAGGCTGTGCTGCTGAAGGAGCAGATGGAGCCCAGGCTGGGCGTCCCAGGGTTGGAAGTGGCACCAGGCAGGCATGTTCAGAGAGCTGACCCCAGCCTTGTTTCAGTGCAGAGCAACACCTGGAGACAGGAGATGCTGATGGAGAAGGGTGAATGTGGCTCGCTTTCAGCTCGGTTAATGTCACTACAGAAACCTCCCTCTCTCCTAAGAGTTGCCTGTAAATCCTGCTCACATCCACCTGGGCATTTCCATTTTGTTACTTCTCTTGTCCCAGTCAGACTTTTAGCTTTGCCAGGGGAATGTAAAATATTTGTTTCAGTAGAGCCTTTGGCTTTGTGTTCTAGCAGCAGAGCATTCCTTCAGCAGTGCCACCTTGGGCACTCAGAGTGTGCTACATGCTGGTGGCTACAGCTGGAGTTTTCAGCTGGAATTTTCTAAGAACACTGGGAAAATTCCCTTTCACTGTCTTTGTCATTCCATTAAATCTCAGGTTTAATTGCTTGGAATGGGGCAGTAGAGTGAACAGGACAAGTGTTTGTGTAGGCTGTGGGGAAGGAGCAGCAAACATCCAAGGGGCATGGAGGGTCCCTTTGCAAACCCCAAGGCCTGCAGAGGATTTGTGGGAGTCTGCAGTTGCCCCCTATTTCTGTGGGGATAATTCAATTTACAGATCCTCTCCTTCTCTGGAGTTTTGAGGCACAAACCAGTGTGTGGGCAGCCTGGAGGGGACTGGGCTGGGTTCTGAGCACAACCCTCTGCAGATGAGTGATTCTGCAGTCAAAGAAAGGGCAATCAGATGGATCTGGTACAGCAACTGAGGAAGAAGATTGGAGTCCAGCTTCCCTGAAAGACAATTGAAATTGAGGGGCAAGGACAGGGGAAAAATGTATTGGTAACTTTATTTTTAATTTTAGTAGTAACTTGCAATGAAGCACTAAAAGGAACATGGGGGATATGATAACTGAAGTATAATTTATGTGCATTGACTGTACTTTATTACTCTATGTTTCTTCTGCTAAAATTCCATTTATTAATCCTTTGCAAGTAGATGTGAGGTAACTCAGTTACTTTGAAACTCATGATGATTTAACAATTGTAAATCATGTGACTTTCTAGACTCTTCCCCTTTATTAATGCTGTGGAAATGGAAGAAGTCTTGAGCAGTTGTAGATACTTTAAATATCTGGGTATTTGTAAGCCACAATTTGCAAAAGTAGTTACTCGTGTGTTGTTGATATTGTAGTGCAAAAAGGTAATAGCTTGAACATAAAATTGTTACAGGAAATTAAACTTTTGAAAAATTTAGCTTTATGCATCTCAAGGCTCAATTAAATGTTATAAAATGTAAATATACAAGTCTTAGCAATATACATGGAAAATTTAAATTCTTAAGTTTGTGGTATATGCTACAGTTATTAGTAAAAAATTGTAGATAATAATAATTGGGAATAGTAAGTTAGAAGGACCTGTAAAATGGCTGTGAGATAGGTTTTAGAATTTTTTAAAATATTTTCTAAAACCTGAAAACCAGAAGGACTAAAATAAGGAAACCCTTACCCTCAAAATGCAGCTTGAATGATTATACCTAATGGATTATAATTGCAAACTGTGATCTGTTGCATTTATTTATTTGAAAATTATGGGCAAAAAAAGGGGGAAGTACTGCAAAAGCTTTGCTGCTGCGGGTCCTCAGCAGAGGCTAAGCTGTGCAAGGAGATGAGATTATTTGTGAAAAACCTCCCTGTTCCAAGCCTTTTCTGCAGCATGAGGATCTCAGATTCTCTAGCTGGTCACAGTGACCCTGAGATATTTTAAAAAGTCTCTTTTCCCAGCTCGGCAGTTGAAGGAGGAGTCAGAGCTCTTCAGTTCTCATTCTCAAGGTTGTTTATTGTTCCTTATCTATACAATTCCTTCTCCTGTCCAGCCGAGGTCTGCTCAGCAGGACAGAGGCACTCTGCCTGCCCCCAGGGCAGTGTTGGCTTTTTATACTAAAAACTACCTGTACAATATTTATAATTATTTTGCAATTCCTATCACCTATGTAAGACAGTGAGCTTCTACTCTAAACCAATCTAAAAGTGCCACCATCACAGCAGAAGATGGAGGCCAAGAAGAAGGAGAAAGGCTGGACATGCCCAGATTCCTCCATCTTGCCCCCTGAACCCCATTCTAGAAACCCCAAGAATCTATTTTTTGTCCTGTGATCAATTCACTATCATTCTACTTCAACTTTCATGGCTTGTAATTCTTCATACAAGGTTGGTGATTGTTTTTTCCAAGGGCTAAATCAAAGGCACAGGGGTCTTGGGCTCTGTGCCAAGGTCTCTGAGCCCCCAGGGTAGGGGCTTGAGCCCTCCAGGGCAGCCAGAGGGATTTCCTGGGTTCCAGTATGAGGCGAGGACAGTGAATCATTCCGTGCCCATGTGGGGATGCCTTTGCCATGCAGACTTTGCTGGGAGTGTGTGCAGTGCCATGGATGGGGTTGGGGCTCATCCATCTCCCGATGAACGGCGCGATAACCGCGGCACGTCAGGGGGCTGCTTACCCCTGACTGATGGCTGCTGTGCACATTCAGGGTGTGTTTCCTCCTCCCAAGGAGCTCTGATAAGATTAGAAATGTCCTTCACAGCCACTGCATTGTCCTTTAGCCACCCACCCTCCCCAGCCCGCTCATTACAGTGGAGCCATGGAAGATGTTCTTATGTCACAGACATCTTTTATGAAAAATCCTTTCCTTAGGATTTTTCCTCCTGAGAAGCTGAGAGGCCTCAGGAACAAAATGTAACCAATGGTTATCTGCTGCTGTGGAATGCAACAGGTGCATCTGGGATTGGTCCATGTTGGAGTTTCTAATTAATGGCCAATCACAGCCCAGCTGTCTCAGACAGAGAGTCCGAGACACAAACCTTTGTTATCATTCTTTCTTTTTCTATTCTTAGCCAGCCTTCTGATGAAATCCTTTCTTCTATTCTTTTAGTATAGTTTTAATGTAACATATATCATAAAATACTAAATCAGCCTTCTGAAACATGGAGTCAGATCCTCGTCTCTTCCCTCAACCTGAGGCCCCTGTGAACATGGTCTCATTCTTACCAGGGGGCTGGAGGGAGAGGAGCTGCCTGACCATGGACCCAACAAGAAGGGTCTATCAGTGCTTATTTTCAGCTTATTTTCAGCAAATTTGCAACAGGTGAACTGTGGCTGAAGCAATACCTGGGTAGTGTTCTTTATTCCAAACATATTTTATTAATAGACAAGCAAGAGAAACCTCAGAAAGAATTTTCAGTGGTTCTGGGACATATGAAATGATGGAAGTTGGTTTGAGGTGAGCATTCTATTGTACTTTGATGGATTTTCTTTCCCCTCCCTCCCCTGCTGTGTGCAGGAATGCCCCCAGTGTGAGCCCTTTGGTGTGTGCTGCATCAACAGGAGAGAAAATGGATGAGGATTTTTCACACTGTGAATTCTGTGAGCTGTAATTATCCTCATTCTCAGCTAATGAAGATATTTAACAACTAAGAGTGACAGTTTTCCTTAATTTTCACCCTTGCTCTTGAGTGAGGAGCACATAGGTGTTGCTGTTAGTAGCAGTATTACTCCTCATGATCTTCCTTAGAGGAGATCCTCATGGTGCTGTGCACCGTTAAAATCTCATCTCCACATGCTCCCATCATCCTGGCATTAACACTTAAATAAGGATTCTTTTGTAGGACCTAAGGAAGGCCAAACTATTGCTCTTGCTCTCTTTGGGTCCTCTTGGAGCTGTGTCTGGAACATGATGTCCCATTGGGCATCAAAAACCCCAAACCCCAGAGCTAGGAGGGGTTTGGGTGGAGGCTGGAGCAGGTGGTGTCCCAGCAGAGATGTTGGGCACTGCTGTCAGACACTCCCAAAGAGGCTGGAGAGGAGGCAGGGGACACAGGGTAAGGAATAAAAAGCATTGGTTGCAGGCAGCACTGGGGAAATTCCCCTAGGAAATGGGAGAGAGCAACAGGAGGAGGACAAATCTCTTCACAGTGATTCCAGACACACTGGGGGCTTTGCACACCTGAAGGCACTGAAAGTGTGACCAGACAGGGCATGAGAAAACTGAGCTCATTGTCAAAGCAGGGCCAGTTTGATCAAGAGCTGCACTTGGAGCTCATTGACCTCCAGAGGCCTGTCCTCCTGGCCCCAATTATTCTGCAGCTCTGTTTGTCCTAGAAGGGTTTGCAAATACACACATGGACCTGTGTTTTTATTTTAGTGGGGAGGCTGAGCTGCTGAGCCCATTTTGCTACCTGAAAGTTGTAGAAAAGGCAGTAAAAGTGATAGTGTTGCAAGTAGGGTGAGTCATTTTTATTATACAAGTATTTACCCTGGTTATTTCCATCCCATTCAGAGTGAAGCTCTAAACTGACTGTGTTTCAGTGGCAGCTGGTTGTTTACTTTTCAATTTGTGATGCATTTTTAATGGTTTGACAAAATAAAATGAAGTATTTGAGTATGAGGCATATTTGATAAGCAGAATTAATAACCTGAAATAAGTTCTTTTAAGTAGGGTCATATTAAAAATGTAGCCCTCATAGTGATTGCTCCTTCCAAGATGAATCACAGCCTTTTATTTCTCTTCATCTTCTACTCAAACACTCCTGTGGACAGCAGCTGCTAAGCTTCTTCATTCCACCATGTTTTCCATGGTGTTTTTACTTTTCAGACCCTTTGGGAAGAAACAGTGCCTGGGTATCTTTTGGCAAACCCATGGCCATGTATTTACTGCTGTGAGATGGAGAAAGATACTTTTGCAATGATAATTTCCATGATGGAGATGTTTATGCCCTCAGTTGCAGTTCATTCTCTATGTGCTCTCCAGAGTTATTAAATTAAATTGTCTTTCAGCTGTTGGACAGAGGCAAACCCCCTAAACCTCTTTCTATATTAATCTAGTCTTTTATTACAAAATAATGCTTAGGATTTTTTCTTCAGCCTGAATTTAAAGAGAGGCTGAGAGGAGACGGAGGAGCTTGAGTTGATCAGTCAGGGGATGATGTGGAGTGTGTGAAAGCCCAGGCTGAGGAGCAGATTTGGGTTCTTCTGCCACTAGAAAGACTCTTCACAAGGTCTGTTCTCTCATCCTCGGGGCTGGATTTGACCTTTTTTGTGTGCTAACAAATTCCTCTGCTGTTTGGTCGTGTC
Source organism: Molothrus aeneus (assembly GCF_037042795.1). Classification (NCBI taxonomy): domain Eukaryota; kingdom Metazoa; phylum Chordata; class Aves; order Passeriformes; family Icteridae; genus Molothrus; species Molothrus aeneus. The sequence goes on from NC_089661.1 coordinate 3,759,092, forward strand.
AGGGATTGCTCTTTTTTTCTCTCAAAATGTTGTTACTGCTTGCTTTGAGAGGGAAGGAAAAATAAGCAACCCAACACTATTTGCATTCCTAAAACTCACAGTCCCCTGCTGAAACCATCAACACCTCCTGAAATTCCAAATGGAAAAGCATTGCCTCTTTTTCATGTTTGCAATGAAATGAGGATTATAGTAATAGTATAAGTATTAGACTGCACAAATTATACAATGAATGTAAAACAAAACTAGATTTGCTGGGGCAAAAAGGGATTTAAACAGCTGCTTGAAGTGAGAACAGATGATCCTGGGAAATCACTAGGAAACAGCATATAGTACTAATCATGGCAGTGTTATTTTTTTCACTTTCCTGACATGCTAGCATATTGTTTGCAGTATTTTTTCATAAAAAATAGAATTATTCAAGCAATTTACCCTTAATGTGTGTAGTACAAATAGTTTATATTGTGCTTATATATCATATTAACAGTATTTGATTTGTGCTTTCTTTACAAATTGGAACCATTGATTTTTCTGTGGTTCTCATTTTGCACTTAGGCTGGTGCTTTCAGTTCCCATTTTAGGTGCTGGGCTTTGAAAAAGCTGATTTCTCATAAATTTATTCTCTTTTATAAGAGGGCCTAGGTACCATATCCTTTTTAGGAATTGCTTGGCTCTCTTTTGGAGCCAATTAATGTCTTGAAAGTTTCAGCTTGCTCCAAAAGAGCACTAAGTGTTCTTCCCTTTGCACAGAACACAAACCTTCCATTTTTGACCTCAGGTGCCATTCACTCTGGGTTCTGACTGTTTTAATTCTCTTCTTTCTTGATTCCACTTTGTCCCAGTGATGGTGACCAGAAGTCTCTGGAGATGATCATCAAAAGTTTCCAAGCGGCTGCTGCTTGAAGGGAACCTCTGTGTGTGTAGAATCTTGATTCTCCTAAGTTCTTTTATTTAACTTCCCCATTTCAATTTATCCACTAGAAATGTATTTGAATGTGTTCATTAATTCCTGCTTCAGTGTTTTCCAGGTGCCTTGAGACTGTTCATGCCAGTCCAGCCACACACCCTTTTTCCTCATTTCCCTGACTCACACACAGCCTCTAGATTTATTTCCTGATGTTCCTAGAATGTGATAGGGTTTTAAAGGTTTTTGAAATTATTAAAAATGCTGGTTAAGACTTGGATCTCCATATAGAATGTTTGAAGTCTTGGTGAGCATAGAGAGACTCTAGGTATACACTGCCTTAATTTTATTTAGTTTCATTTTCTTGTTGATAGAAGTAGCCATCTAAAAATACAATGAAATCAATAAAAAATAAAAATTAGGCCTTTTTAATTTTTTTTAAATATAAGGACAGTTCTTTGGCTGCAAAGATGTAGACATCCTCAGCTAGAACTGCATGTGGGTGTTTTGCATCTTTCTTTATGTACATGGAATTGAATGTACTGTATTGTTCAGATATTTGTGTTCTTACTGAGAGCAAATAAATTTTGAGCAGCAAAAGACTGTTGAAAAAAACTTCATAGCTTTGTGAAGACAGCTTCCAACATTTTAGAAAGGAAATATTGAAAGCTGCTGATAGCTGAATACCTGGGCGCAGGGTGTGGTTTGCCCCAAGGAGGTGTCTCCATGATTCAGGTTAGTTTAATTAATTTATTTATTATAAATATTTATTTATAAATATTTATGTATTTATAATTATTAAAATGTATAAATATTTAATTTCATTTGTTTTTTTGTATTATAAAGAGGGAGGACCTTGGGTTTGGTGTGCTGGAAAAGTTAAATCTGATAAATCTGAGTTAGATCTGCTTTCTAAGTCTCTTGGGATGAAAGCTTTTGGGGAAGAGATCCCTTGATGTGTTTTGAATCTATTGATTTGCACGAGAAAGGGACAATTTAAACTCGAAGTCACCAAGTGAACTTGCCATTAAGTTGGGGAGCCTGTGGTCACAGCTCATTGGATCTTTATGAAGTAGAAAATGTGATGCAGAACACACTGGCATTCTCTTAGAGGAAATCATGCATTTAACCATGGAGCAAAATACTGTAGCCAATTACATGAACATACACCTATTTTACACGTGGCTGATCTTCTGAGCAAAAAGTCTGAACAATGTGCATGCTATCTTGTTTTAGGGGGCTATTTACTTTAAAGTCAGTGATATGGGATCAAGTTTAGAGAAGAAAATGATTAATTTATGATTTCTATCAACGTTTTCTAAATGGAAAGCAGCTTTGCATAGGAATGTGTGAGTGGTCTTCAGCTGGCATCAGCAAAGACTGATTATAACCCTGTTATGTGTTCATGAGTCCTGTTGTAGCCTATGTAGGAATGCTCACATCTGAAAGTGTATCTAGAAAAGAAAGAAAAATGTTCAGTGTTGAAATCAACTTCTTAAAACTGTTTTAAAAATGACTTTGACTTCATTAGAGGATATTAAAGTAAGTGCTGATTTATAACTCAGATTTTTTCTACTTTTGAGTATGAGGCTATGTAAAAATCCTTATTTTCAAAACATCTGTTCTTAAATGTAACAGGGTGAACTTTCTAGTAGCATTAGATATTTGCAGTGGAACATCTTGTTCAATGTTGCTGAGACTTGTGAATTGATCTCTTTTTTATATATATATATATGTATATAATGGATGTACTCCCATGCACATGTCCGTGGACATTTAGAAAATGCCTTTCTGCAGTGTAGTCACAGCAGTAACTTCCTCACTGTCAGGAAGTTAAGTAGCACATTGAAAGCTCATAGAAAAGTTAAGACCTAAATTTTACAATAGAATATCATGGGTGTATTTGAAAATGTGTAAAATCCTGATTTATTTGCCACTCCTTATGCCTCTGTCCAGGCTCTGGGCACTTTGAATGGCAGAAATTATTTTCTTTTCAACATCTTTTTGCCTTTACACTAAAACTGGGAGGAAGGAAAATGCTTACAGTGTAATTTGAATAACACAAACTCTTTTCAGCAGTACTTCTGACTAATTCCATTGCTGAAAATAAACGAGGAGCAGAGACATTATAAGCTGTATCATGATGGGTTGTTGTGTCTATTGGCACACATTGTGCCTATTGGTATATGAAGATTAATGTGTTGCATGCCAGCATGTCCTTCCCTATGCAAAATATTCTGAGAGTGTTGAGGGGATTGGGGCAGGAATTATGCAGAGAACAGCAAAGCTAAGTGGAAGTAAATTAAGCATCCCCATCTGGCTTTATTTCCTTGCAAATGGCCCCAGCTCTGGGTTCCAATGGCAGTGGCTGTTCATTCCAGCTCTGATTTACAGGGCAGGTTCCTGAAGCTCTGCTGGATGCTCCCTTAGTCACGATTTCTCCTGCAGGATTTCTGGGTGCTGAGGATGTGTGCACTGAGGGAATGACAGAACGTTGCACTGAAAGTACCCAGGATATTCTTAAAATGTGACATCAGCCTGGGAGTACTGCCTCTGATTTCAGTGGATGCACACACTTCCCTTTTTCCTGCCACCTCACCAACACTGTGGCTCATAAGAAAGCAGCTGCAGAGATTCAAATCCCATATTCCAAAATGTCAGGGTAAGGATTAGTCCAGCTAGCAGCTCTCTCACAAGGTTTGCTATAAATACTTGCATCAAGAGTGCTGGAATTTCACTTTCTTATGATGGTTGGTATTAAGTGAAGGTTTGATATTGATGGATGTGACTAGGCAGTCTCAAAGGATAGAAATAAAGATTGCAGTGGTTACAATACCCTCACTCTGTGTTCAGCTTTAGAAGTATAAGGGCAAGTAGTCAATAGTAGAAGTAGCCTAGAAAATACAAATTCACATCCATTTCAAGAGACAGATGGTATAAATCTATTTAGATTCCATTCAGGTTTTATTACAGAAAGGTGCAAAGATCCAGCATTCTCCACAGTCTTGTCATGTGTACTTAGCTAGGTGTCAAGGATTTTAGATTTCAATCTAATCTCTCTTAGCAGCATCCCTGTTTCCTCAGGCAGATCCCTTGATTGCAGTGTCACAATTCTGTGCCTGTGGCAGAGGAATCAGTGCCACTTCACCTCCCTGGGCTGGGCTATCTCAAATCCCTGATGTGCTGTGCTGCCACTGGGACTGTGATCCTGTTAGAGCCTCTCAGGGCTTGAAAAAATACAAATGCTCATAATCTTGATAAAAGGGTGTGTGGGGCACGCCACTAGGTTTAAGTGGATTTTTACTGATCAGATTGTACTAAGAATTGTTGTCATGGATAGTGTAAATTAACAATTAATAAATACAGGGTGATACCGAGGAAGAATAATGCAGGAAAAAGCTTTGTTGCAGGACAAAAAAAAAAAAAATAGCAGGTCTTCTATGAACGCTACATAGAACAGAAATGAAAGAAAGTGCAGCCAGTTGTGCTCTATGAAATCTGTGTGTGCATTGCTGGGTTCCTTTCATACCATGCTGAGGGCAAGGTAGAAATTCTTGTTTCTGGCCTGCTGTAGCCTGTTCACCCCAAAGTGGGTGGAAAAGATGAAAATTGATTCTCCACAGTCTCTGTTTTACATCTTCATGATTTTTTCTCCTGCTTTGGGCTGCAGACTGACTCCTTTTTCTTCTTTTTTTTTTTTTTTATTGCCTGCAAAATGTGAAACAGATTTGTTTAGAAAGACAGACACGGTTCTCCTGTGTTTCTTGCTTCTGCTCTGGGTGGCTGGGCTCTGAGCTTGGATGACGAAGCAATTGTGACTTAGGTCTTTGCATCCTTCTGTCCTTCCTTCCTAGAAAGCTGAACAATATGACCTTTTCCTTGAGCTTTATGTGTGACTTAAATGCCCTTGGTAAAGATCTGGAAAACTTGGGGCTAAACTTTAAAACCAGTTTTGTATCCAAACTCCTTCTTTACGATGAATAAATTTTTTTGGATACGAAATGTGTTGAAGGATGCTTAATAAAGGAACGAAATAGCAGCCTCCAGCTAAACTCAGCTTTCTGAGCAAGAAAGTAGAACCTTATTCCAAAAATAGGGAGCAACTATTGCTCAACAAAGTGAGTGGTGCCCACATAGCCTGAGCAGTGCAAAGGCTCCAGCTGGGAGTTTCGGAGCTGAGGAGACTCTGGTGCTGAAAGGTGCTTATCCCATCTCCTGAGAGGTAGGTCTGCATGTGCATTCCTGAAATAGAGCAGCTCCAGCCAGGATTCCAGGTGAAAAACTGCCCCTGACACGAGTCAAACATTTTGGTTCCAGCCAGAGGGAGTAATTGGACTTGTTTGCATATTGAACAGCAGCCAGGGAGTCCTGATCGTTCTCAGAAAAGTGCTCCAATTTCCTAAGCTTAGTATAGAAAAAATAAATAATTTTTTGTTTGTTTGGGTGGAGAAGTGGTGTTTTCTGGTGGGTGGTTTGTTTTTTATAGCTTTTAATTTCTTTTTTCTGAAATGCTGAAATACTGTTCATGTATCATGAAGTTGATATCATTGCAGAACTCGATATCATTCAGTTGTGATTCCATAGCACTTTTGCTGCTGATGGAATGGTGCTTGGATTCTTACTTTTCATACCTTCAAAACCTTCAGAGACCCTGTTTTATGCATATTCATTTACAGGAAACGGTAGTGCTAAAGTTTTGTAGTAAAATCCATCTTCGGCACAGTTGTTTATCAGATCTATGCATTCATTAGTAAAGAGTCCCTGCTGTTGTTGGCTCCAGTACAACTTAATTAATTACTATTTGAAATATGGATGTGGTAAATGATCCAACTTAGTGAAACAGGAGAGCAGCTGTTACCTCGTTTTATGTTTGAAGTCACTGGCTTTTCTCCTTATTTGTGTGTGTCATCCCCTTTTTCATCTTCTGACAATAATTCCATAAATTTTGGACTCAGATTCATCTGTAAACCCTGCCCCCTGTTTTGTTTTCCCACTGTGTCATCTTGTTCTCCTCTGTACTCCCCATTTTATCATCTCATGTTGCACCATCCATTCCTGTCTCTCCCTCTTTTCTCTGCCATAGATGTTCAGAATTCTGGTCTCCCTTTTCTTTCTGGTTCCTTTCTTCAGCCATTCTGCATTCCTGAGAGCCAAGTAAGTTGTTTCCTGCTCTGCTGGAGGAACTGCTGCTTTGGCCACTTTTCCTCAAGATGTATCTCCTGGTGACATATGCCTAAATGCTTTCTCAAAACAACCTTATGGAATTCATTAGAAGTTTTTCCTGATTGTTTCCATTTCCCCTGGAGCTGTTTGCTCTGGTCAGTTACTGAATCCGATTCATTTCTGCTCCAATGTCTACTTCCTTTTCTTGTTTTATTTTTTATTTTTTATTTTTTATTTTTTTATTTTATTCTATATTTTTATATTTATATTTTTTATTCTTTTTTTATTCTATTGTTTATTCTATCTTCCTTTTCTTATTTTTATTTTCTTTTTGCTGTCTGGAAGAGACCCTGAGAGCTGCTGTTTGCTGACACCTCAGCTGGCTGCAGGGTTCCCTGTCAGCATTTCTGTGCCATGCAGGGCTGGAGAGAGGGAAGGGGCACATTTCAGCCCTGAAATAATCAGTTCCATCCTCTCTGGCTTTTCGTGGATATCCTGGCACTGCAGGCTGTATTCTCTCACTTGCTTTCTTTTCTGCTGAGGATTTTTTTGGGGAGTTTTCTCAGGGAAGCTCTCTGGGTTTGTTAAGCCCTGCTCTGGGCAGGGGGGATGGACTGGGATCTCCAGAGGCCCCTTTCAACCTCAGCCCTTCCTGAGATGCTCTGAGGGAGGAGAGAAACAGGAATGGAGAGCAAAGGAATGGGTGCAGTGAGCACTGAGTGTTCATGGAAAGAAACAGCACACAGAGCTAACAAATGCCACAGCAGAAGCTGTTTAACCTGCTGGTCTCAGCACTGGAGATGGAAATCCCAATTGCAAAGTTTCAGAGAAGCTGAAACAGCCAGGGGATAAATCATATTTGACTTTATTCTGAAATAAAGGCAAACAATGAGTAGCATTCTAACTCATTTATTTGTTCTGTGAGCTGTGTGCTGTAGCATTTGAAATGTGCTCTGGCAATATAGTTTGAGTTCCTTTAATAGCAAGGCTAAAATGAATATATGCAGAAATGTGAGCACAATTTGAGTCTTGGCTGTAGCTCTTAGGTATCAAGGTCCAGTGTTTTATTTGTTCCAAAAAGGTTTCATTATTTCAGAACTGAATAGTTAGGGAGGATCTAGGAGTATTTATAGTAGGTAGAGCTACAGAGACCCCTAGAAACTGTCTTCAGTGTTTATGCTTTTAGAAATATGGGATGAAAAAATTTTATGTTCTCTACTTTAGAGACAGCAAACAGGAGTGTTTAATGAGGAAAAAAAAGGTTTGTATGAAATAATTGAAACAAAGGAGAGCATGAGGTAGGGAAAATACTGCAAACAGCATAAATGTAGGACTTTCTTTTTAAGGAGTGTGATTTTCTTAGACTCCCATTATAGAATCAGACATATCAGACATGTACTTTAAAAAGCATCCAAGTCTCCAAGCTATTTCCTTTTTGAAATGAGATGTTGGATTACAAAAAAAAAGAAAAAAAAAAGGCTTTATTTTCTTCATAGAAGTAGATGGAAGTCTCTTTATTTCATTTATATTCGATTCTCATTATCCTGGGACACAGAGGAAGGGCTGTGTGAAAAGGAGTAGGAGAAAGAATAAAGACAGATTTTTTTCATTGTCCAAAAAGTGGTTTTTTTTCCCTATCCATAGGAACTAAGAAAGCCCTTGTGCTTAGAGGAATGAATAATGATTTATCACTCTTGAAACATATGGAACTGAGGAGGTTCATGGAAAGGTTGTGTGTTGGGTTCAGTTTGCTGAATGGAAAGATGTCTCAAGGAATGATATCAATCTCTGGTTTTTTCCTGCAGCTATTTGAGGTTAGCTATTTAAAGGAATTGTATGAAGTTTTAAAAAGGCAAAGTATATCATGTGTTATTAACATGTATTGCTCATTATTATGCCTTACACTAAGTGTCTCCCTACTAATTGCTATCCTAATAAGTTTTTTTTTTATGCCTTCCTGCTGCCCCTTCAATCTCTTCCTTTATTTTATCACTTTACTACTAAAAGCACCAGATTCAAAACTATGCATGCCTGGGCTATAAATGTTTATCAACTCTAAGCATTCCCCATGGAGCAGTACCCATTCCCCAGTCTCTTCTGTGTTTGTTTTGTTTGTGGAATTTTTGGGTTTTCGGTAGTTTTTTGTTTGTTTGTTTGGGGTTTTTTTTGTTTGTTTTTAAGGTTTTTTTTCTTTTTTGTTTGGTTGGGGTTTTTGGGTTTTTTGTAGGGTTTTTTTGTTTGTTTGGGTTTTTTTGCTTTGTTTTTGTTTTCTTTTTTGTTGTTGTTGTTATTTTTGGATTTTGTGGGTATTTTTTTCCACAGACTTTATTTCTTCTGTTTTGTGCACTGTTTCCAGAGATTGTTTATTTCTTGTGTTTTGAGCATGATGTGAGAGGCTCCCAGCTCCACACCCATGGATGAGGTGCCACAGGTGCCTGAGCCACCTGAGGGCTGGGCAGAGCTTTTTTCCTTTCTTAAAAGCATCTCAGCAGTATCCAGTATAATCTATATTCTATAAATAAAATTCTCCAGGTGCTTAGGGCAGACTAAAAGAGCTGCAGGGTCTTTCCTCAAGCCCTTTAGTGCAGGTTGGAATAATCTTGGTCAGCAGACTGGCAGAGGATGGGGAGGGGTCACAGCTGAGCATCCTCAGCTCCTGCAGAACTCGGGTGAATCCCATCAGGCCCTGCTGAAGGTGTTTGTTTATTTCCTTTCATAGAAATCTCCCTCAAGGTGTTTTGTGAGTGAAGGATTGTCCTGATTCATGGTGTGATAAACAAATACAGCTCAGGAGGCGCTGGATGCCAGAGAGCAGAGTGTTCACCACCCAGGATTGCTTTCATTTGCCTCCTGTACTGATGACATGACAGTTTGAATCTCATTTGAAGTGAAATGTGAGTTCTACCTGCAGTTCAGATAATGAGGGAGTAACCCCAGATTTTCTGTGCCTGTTGGGATCTGCTTGGTGCAGGTTTTTGCAGTTCTGCTGTTTCCAAGGGCTTTGTTCCAGTCTGGCAGTGGCAGCTGAAGCCGTGGCTCTGTCACAGGGCTCTAGGATAATGCACAAGGGTTTTTGGGGGTTTGGTTCTTCTGGCTGAGGCTCCTGGAGCTCTTGGGCAGAGATGACCACTCTGATCCCCAAGCCCTCAGCACGGTGCGTTTCCATTGCTGTTTCCACAAATCCACATTCCCTGCCAGTCAAAATGAGCAAGAATTCTCCTGTTGAAAAGGAGCACCAAGGTGATGTCAGGATCCATTGTTCACTATCCACAGATCTGTTCCCACATGGAAAACCAGGGGAATCATGAGCAGAGATGACACAGCCATGGCAGTTCTGTATTTGGGATCAGTGTTTGAAGTGTTTGCAGATGAAGTGAGGAATGCAGGCAGTGCCTTATCCATGGCTGTGATTACCAGCAGGGTAACAAAGCACAGTGGAGGTGGTAAATGATCATTATCTGCTACAGGGCAGGCAGTGGGACGTGTGATAAATCAAAACAGTGTTTGTGTATGACTAAAAAGTGAGAAAAACCTGTTCTTACAGGGTACCCCAGTGATCCCTGGGCAGGGTGCTCAGCTTTGGAGGCTCACAGGCTCCCTAGGGCTAAGAAAGAGTTATCTCCATGTTTTCCTATGAATTCTGATTTTCCTTTAGCAAACCACTGTTGTGATGTTGAATATTTCCTAAAGAGAAGGTCCAAACCTGTACAGCTGATGGAAACCCTTTCATGTGTCTGTTGACAATCACTTGAGAACAGGTAAAACTGCACAGGGCTTGTAAAGAATGCAAACGTGGCTTTGGGAGATTGGCACAAACATTTCTGAAAGCCTTGGCTGGTTCTAACACAGCACTTGAAGCTTTTCTTTTGCTTAAGATGGGAAAAAAATGCGGTTTTAAACACAATTTTCATGGTCTGTATTATGATTTTTTTTTCTGTCTTTATTCACTTGAAGACTTACAAAAAGCCCAGAGAACACAATTTGCATTCTTGTTGTGGTCTCAGTTGAGAAGTTAAACATTGTTTCAGGTAAATTCCCCCCTGTCCAGGAGCCAGTCTCTCTGGTCAGAGTGGAGATATTCCACTGTGTCAGTGGGCATTACTTTTATAGATGAAAGGAGGTTTGGGGTTGAGAATTACAGAGCCTTTGTTGAAAACAAATGTTCCACGGCTGACTAATGAGGGGAAAAAAGTGGGAGTGGAAGAATATTCCAATATAAATTCATGATGCAAAGTGAAATTTAGTGATCTGGGTACTTGTGGCTACAGCAGGGAGATGTCTTCTGCCTGGGATATTTATGGAGTGCCACTGCATTTATTTTGCAAAGCCTTGGCCATGGCACGTGGCATCATGGATTGCCTGACATAACCAAACCACTCAGACTAGGATGCAATTAAACAGAAAGTGATGATAGGAAAAGTTTGGGGATTTCCAAAGGGGTCTAACAAAGATGTTACCTGTGCTGTGATGAACCTGGCTCCTTTCAGTGAACTCACATTTCAAGAGTTTCAATTTTTTTTTTCAATAAAGTGCTTTAAAATCTCTATAATAGGAAAAGGCTTCAAAGAGGAAAGATTAAAAAAGAAAAGTAAATAAAAAGGAAATAATATAATTAAGGTTTGACCCTGTAAATTGCTAACCTTCAAAGCTAATGCTGGAGAAGCACACTATTATTAGCAATAAAAAGAATTTGCTTTGCCCTTTTAAAATTACCATAAACCGATTGACTGAAATGGAATGATGTTAATATTTAAGAAGTAGGACACTAGATTCTATTATCTCAGAAACTCTGTCACCTGGTACACTCTGTAGTCCTGTTATCTAATTATTGTCCTTAAATTGCATTAGTGTGCCAGCAATTTGTCTGCTGTTGGGAAAGTAATTGACATTTGAGTTACTGCTTCATATTTGGGAGACTCACTAGGTGGTTCCAAAGAGCCCTCTTCTGTCAAAGCAGATTAGCTTAATTTTACCTAAAAGAAAAGGGAAAGTCTGCATTTTTGAGTGTGCCATTTACACAGTGCTCTTGTAATTTGGTATTAAAATTCAGGTTATGTATCACAGCTGATTGCCAAGAGAGAAGAGGATGAGGAGGGGGAAGTGGGAAATTAATAAATGAGGGGTTTTTTGCCTTCAAATTCACTTTAGTGCAGTCTGGTCCTTCAAGGAGGAGTCTGCTGGTGGGAAGGGGCAAAGCAAATGCTGCCATGTGTCCAGGGAATGTTTGTTTGATCCCTGGGCTCTGATCTCCAGGGCTTTGCTCACTCCCTGGGCACCCACAGCACCTTTCCCAAGCCATTGGAAGGGATGGGATGCTCCACTTCACCTGCAGAATCCTGACTTTCTGCAGGAATTCCCGTTTCCTCTTAGTGCTTGGAGGAAGAGCACTCCCAAAGTCCTTTTTATGCAATTTTTTGATGAAAATTTAAAGGATAGTTGTAATTCCTTGTAGCCTGGGAAGGGGAGGAGCAGCCTCTGTCCCACCTTGTATGAATGTGAGTGTCCACAAAGGTTTGGTTTCATGACTCTGCAATCCAAAGCTTGAAACTTTCCAGACAAATGTAATTTGGGATCTAAAGTTGATTAGAGACGCATGATTACAAAATGTGCATAATAGTTTATGTGACAACTGGAATTACATTTAAAATATATTTGAAATTAACATGAGGAATGTAGCTGTCTGGTAGTGGTGATAATTTTGCTAATATAATTTGTTTAGAGATTTTCAGTTCATGTTTAAAAACAAGACAATCTTAGATCTCTTCAAAATATTTATTTCTTTTTGCAGGGCTGTTGCATAAACCAAAGTGCATTGCCTGAACTTATAAGATTGTGTCAGTGCAATCCAAGTGAAGCATTTAAGAATGTTGGCTGAAACTGGAAACCTCACCTGGATTTCTCTTGACAATAACTCTAAAAAGAGATTTAAAGCACTGGTTACACATCTCTAGAAATCTCTCTTGATATGTCTCTAAAATATTTCATTTTTCACTGACAGGAATCAGGATTTTCTCTCTGCTCTTGATGGTTTACATAAATAATTGTGGTTTTTCAATCAGTATTATGAAATTGTTAAGACCTTTTGCAGACCATGTAAATTGCTGGACTGTTTTGCAGAAAACATACTTTATCTCTTTCATCTCAAAAAGTACCAAAAATTAGAAAAAAGGGTAGAAAAATGTAAGCTTGATTAAATCATCAAAGTATCAAAAGGCTGCTGCAATCCTTTGTGGTAATTTAATTCTTCATTTAAAAAGTAGATTTCAAATCCAAACATTTTGCCCAAAAAGTATTTGAAAAGAAAGGAAAGGTTGAAAAAAACACTCGAGTTCATTTTGCAGGCAAAGTGGTGAGGGAGCAGAAGTTTGTAGAGCGAGAAAGGCAACATCTATTGCAAAGAAATCCTGCAAGTGAAGTGTTCCAGGAGAACAGCTGATGCCTGTGCCCTGTGCTCCCTGTGATTCTGTGCTGCTGCTGCAGCTGGAGTGTCTGCAGAGCACGGCCTGCCCAGCTCTGCACAGTTTCATCTTTTTCTGAAATGCCCCTGGTGTTATTGCTGCCCAGAAAATTAATGGGGTATTGATAATGATTGGCATTTCTGTATTGGGAAGAATGGGGCACTCTCCACCTGATCAGAGAGAAGCTGGCTCTGTTCTCCAGGCTGAGGGCTGTACCTGGGGAGGACAGGTGAGGTGACACCTGGGGTGACACTGGCAGAGCCCCCTGAGCCAAATGGGAGCATTATTTCAGTTTAAAATTCTAATGGTGCCAGTAATTGGAGGCAACTTTACCATTAAAGCAGGGAAAGAAAAATAACCTTTCCTCCCTGAAGAAGGATGTGCTGCAAAGGTCAGAGCTGCTCGTGGAGGCAGCCAGGGGCCTGGTGGCAATAATGGGAATGCAAAGTTCTTGAAATGCACTGAAAGTGGAAGTTTTCAGCAGGACAAAGGACACTGCAGAAGGAACTGTAATTTCCTAGATTTAGGATTCTTCCTTAGTTAGGTAAGGCCAGGCTTTTAGAGAGCTCAGAATTTCATATTCTCAACCTACACAGCAGCTGCTAGATGTTGAAAATAGCTCAGCTCCTCACAGTTCCTGCTCTGCCAGCCACCGAGCTCCCAGCAGAGTCTGGCTCTCCTTTGGGTGCCAAAATGAGAGCTGAACTCTCATGAAAACCTGACTCTCATGAAAATCTGTGAGTACACTGATTTCTTGGGGGAAAAAAGGAATAAAATAAAAAAAATCCATCAATTGGGTATGAAAATTAGTTATAGCAGTATATTTATTTCATGGTAGTTAACTTCTTGGAATGATTGTCATAGTACTCTGATAACCATGAGTCTTGTTCTCTGAGTAGTTGGTAAAGGTACATATATTAAAAATAAAAGGTGACCTGTCTAATTATTTCTAAATATCTCTCATCAATGGCCCTCTTCTTTACATTCTGTGGTGCCTTTTTTATTTTTAAGGCACACAGAGCAATGATCATAAGGACTTTTCCTCTAAAGTTTAATTCAGACAGGGACAACTGCATGTACACTGTATATTTAATGCAAATATGATGCCAACAATAGATGCAAACAATTCTAGTCTAGAGAAATGCTTCTTGCAAGTCTGTTGTCTCCTGTGCCTTCTAAATGGAAAAAAAATGAATTTCAGTAGATGGGAAGAGGGAAATTTGCTCTACCATTGCCTAGAGGGAAACTGAAAGGAAGGGAACTGCTAGAAGAACTCGTGTCTTCACAATGTTAACATAATTCAAATATAAAATGTTACACCACTGTTTTTTTTCTGGAGTGGAGCTGGTTTCTAGTGAATCTATGTTTAACAACATGGATAACTGGGTAACACCAGAAAGGGGAAGCAGTTGTTGGATCTAGAGAGATCTCTGAAATGTGCTTCTCACATATGTAAGACTGCTGCCTTACAAAATGGATTTAACTTTTCCTGCTTTCCAAGCATAGTCTCTGCAGCACTTTTGTAAACTTTTCTGTGCCATCATTCCCTTAGAGATAATGGTTTCCAGCAACCTGTGGGGTACAAAGGGAGAAAATAAGACTTGCCATGAATGTTGGATTTCACAATTCCCAGGCTGTTTTTCTGTACTTTGTCTGACAACCACCAACACACATTTCAGCGTGGAATGAATGCTCCTCTGTCCTTCCTGCAATAAATGTATCTGTGCACACATCCTGGCACACCTGTCTGTGGGTGCTGTACAGGTACCCACACATCACTTATTGGAGGCATGAAACACCTCCTGGAAGGAGGAGAAAGCTCTGTACCCAGGCAGCAACAGAGACAGCAGGAGCACCACTGTGCTCCCAAACAACATCAAGGCTGAGAACAAGCTCACTACCCACAAGAAAACAACTATTTTTCTTTTTTTTTCCCCCCTTTTGTAGCATCTTAATGCAAGCAAAAAAGCCAGGAAATCAAGTTGTGCAGCAGATATAAAAGCCAAGGCATTAATTTATTGTCAGCTTGTCAGTCGAGCTGCACTGTGCTGTTTTTAGCATTATTCCATTAATGTAAATCTTATGTCACTGGATGTGTGCTGTGTTCTGTGTGTTGGGTTGTCAGCAGGAAAAGAGAGAATGCAATCCAGCATGACTTCTTCTTTCTCCCCTTCTGAAACCCTCTTTGGGTGTGTTGTGGTTCTCTCCCTGTGAATCTGTAGGCATTGCAGAAAGCAGAGCTGTGGTTTCCCTGCACTTACCCAGGAGTGAGCCTTGCATTAACTTGGCTCTCCTGCTGCCTTTTTGGGGTACCTAAAAACAGAGGCCAGACAAAATTAGGGGATTAAAAAGCAGTTCTATTTATTGAGGGGCCTTCAGGTACATTTAGGGCAGATGAAGCCCCCCAGGGCCTACACCCAAAATGAATGAAGGGTCACAGATTTCACACTTTTATAAGTTTGGTCCATTTGCACATTGGGGGTTAATCTGCCAATTACAGCCTCGGATAATGAAGTCATTTACCCCAGGTTTGCTCCCCCCAGCTCCCTTTTGTTTCCATCTCTCAGGCCTGAGGCAGTGAGGTGTCCTTGACTGCCAGGCCTGGAGAGGAATTGTTGTGTCTGCCCCAAATGGGGAAGCAGCAGCTCACACTGAGGGTGGAGCTTGGAGTTACACACTAAAAACTGCAGGATCACAAATACATGAAAAATAGAAAAGCTGAAATACTGAGGCATCACTCTGAAAGGAAGGATCCCATTGTCCTGGTGCAGTGGCAGAACCATGTTTGCTCCCAGGTTTCTCTCCTTTGGTCCCACAAACAAACCAAAATGATTACTTAGCAGTGTGTTTTCCTTTTCATCATTTTTACAATTAGAATATTTTCCTCAATACGTTTTTAAAAAAAATTACAGTATTTTCATCCATCTTCCTTTTATTTTTAATTTAAAAATCCATCCCTAATCCCAGCTCCTGGCAGGGTGGCAGCCCCAGGCCAGGGCAGTTGGCAGCTCTGGCTCTGAGCCCCTCTGCTCTGCAGCCACCAGAGCTCCTGCAAACCCCGCTGGGGGAACCAAGGCAAGGAAAAGGGGGAGCCTGGAACCTCCTCTGCCTCTGCTGAGCTGAGCCCAAGGCTGACCTCAACATCTTGTCTAGTTGAAGCTACAGAGCAAATTTCCCGTGACATTATCTACAGAGGAATTTAGAAAATATGTAACTTCCTTTCTTTTTTATTCCCCAACTATTTTTAAAAGCAGTAGTGGCATCTTTTTTTTTTTTTTGCCTTTTACACAGACTTACTCATGCAAAATGAATATTTTTTAGGATAAGTGCCAGAAGGCAAAAATTGTTATCTTTGAATTGAGCTGTTTTAAAGAAAGTCACCTTGAAAATGTATTTATTTATGAAACTTTTATGTCTGTAGGCTTGCGTGAGTGGACATCTAAATGTAGCACAGAGCTGCTAGCACAGAATTGCTGTTGCTGAGCAGCACCTATAAAACTATAGGCACTTCTATTCAACTGAATTGACAGTCAATAAAATGTGAAAAGGAATATGTGGTCTGCCAGAATTCAAATTTACAAATAAAATGTCAAATCTGGATTTTTTAGGACAAGCAGAGTAGCTTAACTTGAAAACTGAAGTCAGAGACACTGAATTTTTATGGAATAAATATGCAGACATTAAATGTCTGAAGTGTGGGCACAGTGGTGGTTTCTGAGTGCTCAGAGATTCTAGGAGGGTTTAATGGTTGAAACAGGAGAATGATTTTACTTCTGAAATATCAGGATGCAAGTTTCTGGTGCTGTTCACAGTCTTACCCAAAATCATCATTTTTATGTCTCTGAAGAAAAAATTGAAAGACAGTAGGATGTAAATTAAAAGTAATTATTTCAAAAATGTTTTTTAATAATTTTTAATTTTTCTGGTAAGTGCTAAGGGATCCTTGTTAAATGTGTTTTCCTCCTTATCCTGTTTCTGTTTGTCATTAAATTTTTGAAAGAATTTGCCTTTCAGCCATATTGGCTTTACATAATTGATCCATCCAAGAGCTGAATTGTCTGTGGGTCAAATGTGAGTTAAAATGTAATTTTTTAGATTTTTTTTTTTTACTATGACATTTTTCAAGAGCTATTCTTGCCTTGCACTCATCAAGCAGAAGGATCTGTGGTGCAAGATCCTTGTCACTGTGCTGTGCCCTGGAAATGGGGCACTGTGTCATTTGGTGTGGTGACAGAGACAGAATCAGGAGAAGAGAAAACTGAGAATTTTGGAATGCAGGCAGGGGAAAAAAAAAAAATCAGAATCTTCAGCATTTCCATGTGTAGGCTGCCAGTCCTGATGCTTTGGGAGAAAATGTTTGTTCCCTGCTCTCTCTTCCCCTGTTGCCATAATAAATTAATCCTGGTGTGGGCAGTTAAGGAGGCTCCTCTCAGAGCTATGGTCGTGCTCATGGAATAACAGACTTTGTGATAAGCACAAAAAAATGAAAGAAAATCCTTGTCTTGGCATAGAAAGGACAGGGTTGTGTGGGGCTGGCAGTGGGAGGGAAGAATACACCCTTTCTGATTAGTTCTGTACTCTCAGGAGTGAAATCATAAAGACTTTTCAGTCTTAGACCTGACATAAGGGTTTGTTATTTTTTAATGTGGCAATTCCCCTGCCTTGCAGCCTCAGCCCTCTGCTCTCTCTGAGTCTCTGTTCCTTTGCCAGCAATGCTCCCTGGCTCATCCTCTCACTGCTTTTTGGGCAGCTTGGATTAGATACCAATGCATGTCTTGGTGATTTCTCCCAGTGATGGCTGGATTCAGGCTGCTGGATGCTCTCTTTGATTTGGCATTTTAAGGGACACTAGCAGAGAGCCTCCTGGGGGCTCCAGGAGAGGATGATCCTTGCTTTGCCTCTCTTGGGGGTCAATCTGTGCTTGCATTTCATGGGGTTTCTCCAGCTGGGCACTTCACAGCCTTTAGTGAGCTGAGCCCCCAACTTTGGTGCCAGGGAGGGAGGAGCTGCTGTGCCTGGAATGAAAGTACACAGACACCAATGAAAGCTCACAGACACCAATAAGAGCACACAGACACCAATGAAAGCACACAGATGCCAATAAGAGCACACACACACCAATGAAAGCACACAAACACCAATAAGAGCATACAGACACCAGTAAGAGCACACAGACACCAATGAAAGCACACAAACACCAATAAGAGCACACAGACACCAATGAAAGCACACAAACACCAATAAGAGCATACAGACACCAGTAAGAGCATACAGACACCAGTAAGAGCACACAGACACCAATGAAAGCACACAAACACCAATAAGAGCACACACACACCAATGAAAGCACACAAACACCAATAAGAGCATACAGACACCAGTAAGAGCACACAGACACCAATGAAAGCACACAAACACCAATAAGAGCATACAGACACCAATAAGAGCACACAGACACCAATGAGAGCATACAGACACCAATAGAAGCACACAAACACCAATAAGAGCACACAGACACCCATAAAAGCACACAAACACCAATAGAAGCACAAAAACACCAATAAAAGAACACAAACACCCAGGGATGTGCCCAGGGTTTCTTCACAGTGTAATAGTGAGTGTCCCACATGGCTGGATCTCATCTAGGGGTTTTTGCTTTAAGTGATACTCGCTTGTGAATCCTCCTTCAAAACTATTCAAAACCATTCAGGTTCTGAACAATGCAAGTTCCCTTCCTACCCTGCAGTGCTCCCAGGCCAGGAATGGGAAATGGAAAGGGCACAGCAGCTCTGGGGAGTTGATTCCTGCCTAAAGTCATACACAGCAAAAGGATGACGTATTAACCATTTCTTAAAATAATTCCCTTAATTGAATTTTTTCCTGGATATTTCCCCACTCCTTGTTTGTCTGATCATTCAAAGGGGGCTTTTTGTTTTGCTTGTATTTCAGAAGCTCTGTTTCAGTGACATGTTTAATGGGAATGGCTTATTTGGAAGTTAATTTGAATTATGGCTTAATAGGATAAAGAGCATGTTTAACAATTTATAAATATTAAAGTTGGAACTGTGCATTTGGCCTGCCTGCTGTGCTGGAGAGGGGATGCACACACAGGATTTTTGTGACTACTGCTAAAATGCTGGAGGATGCTTTTATATTCCTGTGGGTTCTCTGAGGTCTGTAAACAAAATCCATATGATAGAAACAATGTTGGTTTTGCAATAAGCTTCAAAGTTCTGTTTTTTTCTTTTCTTTTCATTTATTGCTCAGTCATGAATATCAAACCAACAAGAACGTGTTTCCCCATAGTTGTATAAAATAACCATATATGTCATACTGTTGTTTAATGACAGATACTTTAAAGAATTATTCTTTTTTCAAGAAGGAAAGTAATTTTTTAGGTCTTTAGAGACTGAAACAGAGAAACTTGGATTTTTTAGAGAAGCAGGAAGCTGAGAAGAGAGCTAATGGCAGAAAATAGCTGGCTTTCTATGTGTGCTCGGCTAAGAGATTGAGACGTTCTGAACTCCAGAGATGGCTGAGATGTGGCAATAGGAACAGTAGGTGTTCATGCTTGGTACCTGGCAGGGTCTGAGAAGAAATGTGATGTAGCCAAAGTTCATAGTTAAAAGCATTGGGATAAGATTTTAAATCCAGAGCCTCTTTTGGGAGCTTTCTCTGAAAATGTTCTGATTCCTGCAGCAGGAATAAGAAAGTTAACAGTCTAGTTAGATGCTTGAGAAGGTGGTAGAAGACTTCAAATATAGATTTTACTGAAACAAAAATAAACTATTTTCATTACACTTCTGTCTTTTTATATTCAAAGAAGAATCCAGGCCTTGATTGCTTCATCAGTTTGACTCAGAGAGATTACAGTCCCCTAATTGTGCCAGGGCTCCAATGGCTCTGCTCATTCCCAAAGAATTTCAAAGGGAAATTCTAGATGGTGGTCAAATAGAATATGTGGAAATCATCTTTAGGAAAGAGATGGATAAAGGAAGCAGCTAAGTACTGAATATGGAAATGAAGTCCATCTCTGTTCACTAGGGAAAGGCTCCAGCCTGTGACTGTGGGAATTCAAAGCTTCAGCAAAAGAAGGCAGAGCTGCAATATGTTCTGAGTGAGGGCTGAAATTCAAAGCTTACACAGTGAGCAAGCAACTCCCCCTCCCAAAAACGCTGAGAAAATCTCATTCTGCTCCCACTAGATTGAGACTGGAAATAATGCAGTTCATCTCATCAGTGCCATTTCGTTACCTTCAGCCCTGTGTTCCCTGTCCCAGGCTAATAAAACTGTTCTTTTGTATTCTTTTTTTCATTAAAGAATTTACTGAGGACCAAAGTGGTCATTTCACATGGACAGCAGAATAATTTCAAACACTAAGAAGAAAAATTGCACACAATTTTTTGCTCATTTCTCCAGGAACTGGAAATACTGTGTGGATTGTTTCCAGCTCTGCCCCAGGGGGGGCTGGGACACACTATGGAGGCACTTGCTGGATTTAAAAGGCTTATTTGTGGAATTACAGCTGAGATATGAAAAATGGCTCTGTGAAGAGCTGGTGGCTATTGCAGGGTTATAAAAGAAATTCCTGGTTTCCTTTGAAGGATGGCTCAGGTGTGAGTGGAGGGCTCAGCCTGCTGTTCTCAGAGGATGCAGGAGCCCTGGTGCCTGGCATCATCTCTGGCAGGGAGCAGGGAGCAGAGGAGGAGTGATGGGAATGATGCATGGCTGTGTTTGTGCTTCCAGCAGCCCCTCTGAAAGCCTTGCTGGGGTACCTGGGAGGGAGATCCAGCTGGGTGTGATAGTGGAGCCCTGGAAAATGTTAGAAATAGTCTTTGAAAATATTGGGGTTTGTGTTTTCTCAGATCACTGCACCTGAGTAAGCAGTATGATAAAAGATATAATTGTTAGATGTGGTGATTGTTTAGTAATTAAATATAATTATTGTATAACCATAAGAAGAATCATGAGAAACTATGTTGGAAATTTAAAGGGGGCTATGTTTAGCTGAAATCTGTGTATACAATAGAACAATATAAGTTTGATAATTATCATGAAAGTTATATAACAATAGAGTATAAAACACGTTCACCTTGAATGTATGGTCGGAATCAGATTTGGGTGGAAACTACCCTGATTCTCAGATCTCTTTAAAAAGCACCGCATATAATCGCTTCTGTGATTATGTGTTTTTGAACACTAACAGTTGTGGATGGTCCTTGGCACCAGGGAAAGGAAGTTTTGCTGGGTTTGGGAGCAAGAAGTGTCCTTAAGGTGAAGGGCATTAATCTTTTCCTGTAAATAAAAAACATAAAAATGCACTTTGTTAATTGAGTGTGAGGGGGAAATAGCGCAAAAAGAGAAAAATGAAATATCATATACTTTATTTTTGATAATACCTAGTGCCAAGAATTTTTTTCTGCAGTAGTGGCTTATATTTCCATGTTCTGTCATTCCAAACACATGGGATATTTGAAAATTGCTATATTAAAATCTTTTAGCCATGCAGAAGTGGAGGGTTTTAACATGTGATTTCAGTTTCCATACCCTTGTGTCAATTCCATTCACACACTTATCTTATGTATATCAATTACACATTCTCAGACGGTAATTAAAAGTTTGTGAAGTGTCATACTGGGCACATAAACCACCACGGTAGGAAATCCTGAGCGAAATGTAGCAGAGGGGATGTGGTTTGTGTGTGTTCATCAAGCCCTGCAGCTCCAGACCCAGGCTCATGTGCCTAAATGTGCATTTAACTGGGGTAAATACAGAATCCTCTGGCCACTGCCTGTATTTTGACAGGCTGTAGCATTGCCTGATGCAGCAGCTTCCCAGTGTAGGGGTAGAATAGAAGAAAATAAAGACAGTGTAGAAAGGAATCTCACCCCTAAGGAGCTGCAGCTGGGCCAAAGATCAGGAGCAGGCCTGACTTTACCAGGCCCCAGCTGTAAGCAATGAGAAGAAGATGCTATAAAAGAGTGGGGGTGGCTGGGCGAGAAGGGCACTGGAGTCAGTGGCTGCTGTGTGAAGAGGAAAGAGTCAGTGCTGTGAGGAGCTGCCCACGAGAAACACCAGGAAGGTATGGAACTTTTGTGATAAGGAGACAGCAGCATGGAACCCCTGCAATGGGATGGCAATGTCCCAGTGCTTTAATTTTCTTTTGTCCAACTCCACCCAATGATTTGCTATCTTTATTTACTCCATTCTTGCTTTTTGCAGCAGTTGAGGAAAATCATTGAAACCTGTTCCTGGGTGCTTGGTGGGAGTGCTGTGCTTGGGCTGATCAGGACCCATTCACTGAATTAATTCTCTCTCAGTGGGACAGAAACACGTGGGAAGCCTTTATGTGCCTTTCTCTGCTCCCAAATCCTCCAGGCAGATCATTTGCCCTCCTTAATGATAACCACAGAAAGGATGAAGGGGGACTGGGCACTGCTGCTGCCCTGGGAGAATCTCTGCAGGGTGTGGTGATGGAGCAGCATCCATCCCAAAAATACCAGGATTCTGGTGTTAGGGAGGACTGTGCTGTGTCCCCAAATCCCTCTGAGGCTCAGTGGTGCCATTGGGTGCATCTTTGCTGGAAGAAGGTTGCAGTGCAATTCAAGGTTTTTATACCTTGCAGAGTGGAAGCTTGTGAGATTTGCATAACTGGGGATGTTTCTCGTACAAATATTATGACTGTTCATCAAGATAACTTACATAAAATCTCTTAGTGAGTTAGTTTTAAGGAGAATGAAAGTAAAATGGCCAAAGGATAACAGTCTTTAATGAACATTTGGCTTTATGAATTGCTTTCAATGTTTTAGTAGACTGGGGGATGTTCAAGGGGAAAAAAAAAATCCTCATTGCCATTATTTAGCCCAGGTGCTTTTTGCTTCTGGTCCTTGCGTAGTTTAAATAAAATGGATTTGTTTACAAAATAATACCAGGTTGTTTCATAAGTTTTAGTAACTGTACTAAATTTAGGAGATTGGAGAAGAAATTATGAGGTTTTCTGCTTGTATAATGTGGCTTTATTCTCTTTCTTCCCCCCTCTCCAGTTTGAGTTAAAAAGTGAGCTGTAAGGTGACTTATCTGCATGTGATTTGTCTTCTTTCAGTGACCCAAACCTGACCATTTATTTTTGTTTCAATCGTAATTTTGGTCCACTTGAAATCAGTTGTTAATATAACACTGCACTGTTTGCCCAGGTTCTCTTTAAGTGCAGAACTGAAGCTTCTTCCCCTGACTCCCGAGATATCTTGGCTGATATTTTTCTGTAGCTCTTCCCTTACCACATTCTCTTATCATCTCCTCCACCTGATCAGTACCTCACTGAAGCATTATTATACTAAAAATATCTATTTTTAATATATTACCAGGCAAACTTTTCAAGCTTCTTCAGAGCTTTAAAAACCTTGTGCCTTTGAACTACTTCTGCCACAGTAGTTTTAATGAAGCTACACAGAACAGGGACCATGATTCCTTTAAATATCAGCATTTCTTGACAGAATGGAAAGATGAATAGATAAAATCCCTTGGAGGCCATGGAACTTTTTCCAGTAATTGTAATGATTTTGGATAGAAAGCCCAGAAAGAGAAGAAATAAGTGTAACAATCTATATAATTGGATGTAGAAAGGGATGCTAGTAGGGGTTCTGTGAGAAATTCTTTCTCTCAGGAGCAGAGGGGCTGTGATGGATGCCTGATCCCTGGGCAAACAGCACGGTGCAGCTGCAGACTGCAAGTGCAGCTTTTCAGAATATTATTACAAAATAAAATTTGTGTTGATGAAAGCCCTTTGAAATCCTGTTGCATTGTACCAGAGAAGAAGTATAGCCAAACTTTTTTTGTTGTTCCTGCATGTATCAGTATATTAATTGGCATGATCTAGCAACAGGAAAAAAAAAGCTTTTTATGAGGAAATAATACTGGAATTTTCAGGTAATGCTTCTGTGTTTGGTCTTTGATAAATCCCATTGATTATTTTTGCATTACTGATGGGTCAATATACTTATGGAATAGACAAAAACCTCTTTTTCTTCATCTATGAATAACTTGCATAATTAGGAAAATAAAATGGATATTTTTGTTTGGTTGTCTACATCAGAGAGAGGGCACTATTAACCTGGGTGTGGACTAACCCTGCAAGGCTTGTTAATGAGACACCAAGAGCTGTCTCCTGCCCAGATCTCCAGGGAGGTT
Organism: Molothrus aeneus; assembly: GCF_037042795.1. Lineage (NCBI taxonomy): Eukaryota > Metazoa > Chordata > Aves > Passeriformes > Icteridae > Molothrus > Molothrus aeneus. Next base: position 3,782,801 of record NC_089661.1, read on the forward strand.
TACAGGGTTTTGATGAATTGAAATCAGTGTTGGTAACATGATATAAACTCATGCCATAAACCCAGGAGCTGACAGCAATTTGCTGCAATTTGTGTGTGTTTTATCTTGTCTGTTTTGTGTGTCAGGGTGTTTTCTTACTGACCTTCCAGAGATGATAAAAACAAAGGGGATAAGCATAAACTGTGGCCTTTGTGGAATTTTCATCTTTTTTGGCCAGTGGTTCAGTTCATTACATGTCGCTATCACAGGATTATTCTGTCCCTTTTGATACCAGGCAAAGAAAAAATGTAAAATGTATCAGCCAGAGCCATTGAAGCAGGTCTGTAGTCTTTGGCCAGTGGTGCTGAAAGATAAAGTGCTGTGTTTACAATTCCAATTTAAAAAAGTTTATTGGAGTTACAGAGGAATTGCATTGATTTCAGTGCATTGGTTTGAGTGAAAACTGAGACTCTTACTTAGGACAAAAACCCACAGACCTACAACACTGCTGGCAATGACTTTCTGAAACTTCCAGGCAATATTTTAAATAGGAATCACCTTCTTGCACAGGTTACCCCAGGGCCTCCCTGATAGTACATGAGACTAGAAACTACTTGAATTTGAGACAAAATATAATTTGTAATTCCTGTGCATAACACAAGGCCTCACCATCAGGAGCTGTTTCTGGAGATACTTGTACATGCAAACTGAGGTTGTGATTAATAGATGGTTCCAGGCTGTTTCAGTGTAACAGTGACTGTGCTATAAACAGGACTGGGAAAAAATGATTACCTTTAATAGGGTAGCAGCTGTAAGGGTGCCTTTATATTAAGTGACTTAATGAATACTGATCTTGAAGCAATAAATCAAAATGCAAACAATCTAGTCTAATCAAGTAAGCAGAATATTTCAGATACCTAAATTATATTAAATGAGCACTTCAATCAAGGTCCGTACCTGCACGTGTTTAATCTGGTTACTGTTTGTGTAACATCACTTTCAGGATATATACATTTAACACACACTTGTTTCTTCTGTTTTTTTTTCCCTTGGTTTTGGATTTGGTTTTTTTTGTTAGTTTGACATGAAGAAATTGCTTGCAGAATAATTATTAACTCCTCATAAATCCTGTCCTTCTACTGAAGGATTTTATTCTAAACAGTGGTCAATGAGGCTCTTCTGAAAGGTGTTGCAGCAGTTTCTTCAGGTAGGTGTAGCTCTGTCAAAATATCTGCAAATATTTACAAATTTATTTGGTGGAAATATGTGTGAGCACCCAGCGTGTGTGTGCCAGGCTGTGCACACCCAGGGCATGACAGCAGCTCCTAACAGGGCAGAAATCAACACTGGCAGCGCCATCATCTGCTGGCAAACCAATATCTGTGCTCACCCTGGAAATACACCCCATGGGAATGAAAAGGACTTTACATTTTGTCTGCTGAGGTTCTGATTCTGGAGTCCCTTGCAGGATTCTGGGTGTGTCTGTCACAGTTCCAGTGCAGGTCCTGGCCCTACAAACATCCCTGTGCATGTAAAAAGGGAGAGTTTCTGAAAAGAATTTGCAATGCAAAGTCAGGAGTCTGTTTGAAGGTGCTGCTCTCACCTTGTTTAGTAAATATTTGTCCACCTTGACTTTTAGTTTATTTACTGACCAAATTCCACACCTGCAAGCCGGAGGGAGACAATGGTCCAGAGGGGCACTTGTATTTCTGTTCAGGCACTGCCTGAAAATCCACCACTGAAGAATTAATAACTATCTGTTATATTTACTTGATTTATGCTTAGGATTTGTTAGTTCTAGTTGTTTGCTTGGGATTTTTCTGTGGGTTTTGTTTTGAGATTCTTTTAGAAGTGGAAAATAATACCTATGGGGCATCAGGAGCTGATTAAAATATTCAGAGATCCTTAGTATTTGACTCTTCCCTTGATTTTGGGAACAGACTGCTGGTTTTGCCTCAAGAATCATTCATCTCTGCTTCCTGGTGTGTCCAGTTTTGTCTGGGATCAGAAAAGTGCAGCTGATCTGCTGCTTGATAGGTTCCCAACAGCACACTTGCTTCAGAACAGCAGAAGTGGGAAAAATCAAAAGCTAATTCCATTTTGTAGGCAGCTGCTCAGGGCTGTGAGTGGCTGGTGAAGGTCTGCATGGTCTGTTAGCAGGCTAAGTGTGAAAAACACCAATCACTTGTTTTAAAACTTTTGAAGTTTAATAGTAATAAAATAGTTATAAAAATAGTAATAAAAGTTAGAGCAATAAGAAATTGGACAATCAGAGTTAGGACAATAAAGGACAATAAAAACTAAAGAAATATGAATATCTGGATTCTTTACTAGGGCAATTAAGCCCTGAAAGCACACATGCTAACAAAGGATTGACCCTTAAAAGCAATATGCCTGTTGCATATTCATATATCCCATACATGATGCATAAATTCTTTTCAAACAAGGGTGTTCTCTGGTTATTCTCAACTTCTCCCCTTTAATCCTGTTGGCTCCTCAAAGCAGGGAAGGAGATGGAAGAAAGTTGGTCTTTTCCAATAAGGAGGCAATAATTCTTATCTTAGTTTAGGTGTCTTGTTGCTGTTCTCTCTGAGAAAAGAATTTCTTGATTATCTGTTGGATTTGCTGGGAAATGACCTGAGGAAGGCAGGAATGAAGTATCTGACTCCATGTTCTTAGAAGGCTGATTTATTACTTTATTACATAATATCACATTAAAGAATACTCTACTAAAGAATACAGAAAGGATACTTACAGAATGCTAAAAAGATAATAATGAAAACTCCTGACTCCCTCCAGAGTCCTGACACAGCTTGGCCCTGATTGGCCAAAGAGTGAAAACAACTCCCAGCAGAATGCAATGGAACAATCACCTGTGGGTAAACAATCTCCAAACACATTCCACATGTGAGCACAACACAGGAGAAGCAAATGAGATCAGAATTGTTTTCCTTTTCTCTGAGGTGTCTCAGCTTCCAGGAGAAAAATCCTGGGCAAAGGGATTTATTCAGAGAAGGTGAATGCCACAATTATCTCATCCCTTTCTTGAGCTAGTTAAAAAAAGTATCTTATATTACATAGTTTCTATTTTAACATGATTTTATAACCTAAAACTACTTGAAAAAGATTAATATACGTTATGTTAGAAAGTTATACTATATAATATTCATTTTAATATTTGTGAAAAGCCAATCATAAAATAGGCATTTTTCCCAGTAAGGAGGGTGGAAATGCAGCTCCCTTGGAGCTGGGCTGCCCTTGCATGAACAGCCCAAGAGAAGGGGCTGTGTTGGAGCCCCTTGCAGGGTGCAATTCCACCATGCAGCTGCACTGGCCTTGCAGAGCAGGCAGGGTGGAGGAACAGTGAGTGAGAAATCCAGACCAGCTTCTGGGTTAGGCAAGCACAGATCTTAAACCTGAGCTCCTGACAAGTACCTGCTGAGGTTTTGGCTGGCTGGGTTTGCTGAAACACCTTTGTATTGGTCCAAAAGTAAAAATAAATGTCATTAACTAAAATTGGTACAATCTTCTTGGCTGTGGTTGTCCCTGAACACAACATTTCATGGGACACCCTTGTGGAGATGTGTGGATATATGTCAGGGGTTGGCATTCAGTGTGTTTAGTTAAAAAACACCTTGAAGGAAACAGTGGCTCTGCACTGGACTGATCTTCCTGTGAATGCAGCCCTACAGATATTAAGCAACAGAAAGCATAAGAGAACTTCAAGGTTTCTGCTTTGTTTTGAAACAGAATTGCTCCTGGGTGTTTTCCTGTTGTTCCAGTGCCAAGGCACCGGCACAAATCCTGTCAGAGTTCAAGCAGCATCTGGATGATGCTCTGAGTCATGGGAGGTTGTTTGAGGAAGATCTGCAAGGAGCAGGGTCTTGGACACGGTGATCTTTGTGTGGGGCCCTTTTTTATTCAGTTCTCTGATTCTAGTTAAACTATTTACACCAAGGGTTCAGGCTGTGGTTTACATCATTCTTTGTATTAAAAACTGATAGATAATTTTGTTCTGGGAGCAGAGCTGATCCTCCACTCTGCAATTCTGGTTAACCCAAACTGGAGGCCGGTATAAAAAATCCATTAAAATTGCCCCAGCTTTTTAGCTTTCATTTGTATGAAATAAAAGATGCAGCTGTCAGTCACAACTTGCAGTACTGTAAACTCTGAGAGTCCCTTTCATGTCACTTCTGAGTGTTGCTCACTTCCACTTGAAAAGAGAACAAAAGCTGTTTTACTGCTTTTAAGGGATGTTTCTGCAGAGCCCAGAGCCAGCCCCAAGCAGTTGGGAGTGCAGGGAGCTGTTCCTGTGGAGCCTCTCAGTTTCTGGGCAGTGATGTTGATGTTCCTGCAGCTGACAGGGAGCTTTTATGGCCAATCTGGGGAGGTGCAAAAGGCCAGGGGCTGGAAACTGCCTTTAGAAGTGCCTCTGTTCCATAAAAGCTGCACATCCTTTGTGCTCTCATGATGGAATTCCCCCAACAGACAACACAGGCCAAAAGTTAAGAATGTTGCCATAGGAGAGAATGTAGGTTAAAGTGCCTTTTTATTTGATAATCCTTTTATTCTCTCCAAATTAAAGTCCATCTTAAAAAAACCAATAGTTCACTTAGTGGAGTTATTCCATTTGTGGTTTTTGTCATCAGAAGTCACACGTGGCTTGCCAGCCTGATCTCTCAAGGTGTTTCAGCACAGTTATCTGTTTATTTGAGTAATGCATCCTAAATCTCATCCCTTGGAAAGTGTGGCACAAATGTTGGCTGCTTTGCTGCTGCTCCCAGTGCAAGGACTGGCATGATAATTGTGCAAATAATCCTGAGAAGGGACAACTTCTTCATGTCTCGGGCCTGAGGGTCATTTTCAGTTTTATCCTAAAAGAGAGGCAAAGTCCAGGCATGGGCAGAGATCCCACCAGTAAAAAATTTCAGTTCTTCTGTGAACTCCTCTGCATTTCAAAACCTTGTGGTAAATCAATGTTAAATGAACATGGTAAAGTTGGGAGCTGCATTTTGTTGGTGTCTGTCCTGGCTGGGGCTGTTGTGTACCCACAGAGCTCTGTCTCAGTCCTGTGCTCTGCAGCTGAGACAAATGAACATCATTAATTGCTTTCAGTAATATGGGATTAGTGACCTGTCCAAAAGATATATTTGATTCTGAATTGTGGGGATTTTTTAACCTGATGATGTGTAGAGTGCCCTTTGTTCTAACTCTCTCAAAGGATGGCTGAGGAGAACAAGGTTTGTCAAATCTGTTGCATTGCTATTACTTGATGGACCAAGTTATTGAATGGGATTGTAAAGATGGAGTTTGGTTTTTTTATTTTTTTTATTTTATGCTTTTGTATTTTCTACTAGCTGCATTGAAAATGGTTGTTTCTGCTGAATTTTAATATTTGAAATTTAAACAACCCTGTCCCTTCTCAAGTAACGTCTTTGTGAGAGCAGGGAGAGAAGGTCTCAGGGGAGCAGTTTGTGGTCCCTTAATGGTAAATGCTTGCACTCAGGTTGGAACTATATTTAAAAGGTTCCTTTTCCTCAAGACTCCTCAAGCCTGATCCAGGCAATCTGGACAGGAGGAGGAAGGATGTGTCTCTCAGAGCAAAAATCACCTGCTGAATTAACAAAGTTTCTATTTGGTTTTATTAATTTATATTTTTTTAGCCATTCTTTCATTGTTTTAAAAAATCTGCATTGAACTGACAGCAAATGGAAAACCACATCCTAGTAGCATGATGGGAACAGATGCTGAACTTCAAAACCTTTGAATGCATGGATTCCCAAGTGAGCCAGGAATTTTCTCCTGAATACCAGAGGAAACTCTGCATTCTCTGTGTGGAGTTTCCATTTGTTCTGTCAGAGTCTGCCCAATGCACTGGGGGTGAGAGGAGGCTGTGTGCCTGGAAGGATATGGATATGCTTTAATAAATTAAACACATCTGTTTTTCTGCCATTATAAACCCAATACTTTTTATTGATTCATGCAAGCCTCAGAGATGCTTTTCCTCTGAAGGAAAGAGAACTTAATGAAAATACATAATTTGGCAGTAAGGATGTTTTCTGCTCTCCCCTCTCTGTTTTTTTCCCTTATCTAGCAGTTTTAGCAAGTGTGAAGTTGTGGCACTGATTAGCCTGGCAGCAAAAAGGGTAATGGTTTCTTTCTGAATGTGTGAGAAGGTGGCAAATAATGCAAACAGAAAGCAGCTTGAAGCAATTAGGTGAGTTAGTCTGGAATAAAGGGCTGCAAGTTCACCTCCAGCAAGACACAATTTCTGGAACAAGTTACAGATTGAAGACAGGCCCCAGGAGATTTCACTTCCATTATTGTTCACCTGTGCATCCAAGGAGCTCATAACAATTCTATTTCTGGAAGGGAATCTCACTTCACTAGTATATCAATATACATGGCACCTTGATAGAAATAACATTCTATGCATCACATGTTAAATAATTTATCTATTTTAAGTAAAACTGTTTATCTGGGAACTCAGCAGGTTTGCAGATTGGTGTCACAAGGCACTGAAGAAATAGCATCAAGCAACTCACTTTATTCTAATAGTAATTTTATTTTTAACTTGGCACAGATGAATAAGGGGAACTGAAAATGCTAACATATTCCTTTCCTCTCCCATTTTCTCTTGAACCATACATGAAATTGAAAAAAAACCATTTTCTACACATGTGTACCTTTTAAAATGGTAACAGCTGAAACTAGAATGAGAATGTGAACAGTGACTAGTTACAGATTTCTTAGGCAGAGTTTCAGAAGCACAGTCATTTGTTTAGGCTGAATTGTAATTGCTCATCTTATAATGAAAGACCTTTTTTCCTTCTTTGCAACCATATTTATTGATTTTGAGGCTATTCCAAAGTGGTTTGTTCTGGCAGTTTGGTGGGGTTTGTTCTATCCATGTACCTTTTCTAATATTTTCTAAGCCATTGTTTCATGTGCTCTGTGGTAGGTATTGGGAAAACCATTGGGTCCTTACAAATTAAAATTGTGCTTGGTTGCAAGAGCAGTGCCCTGAGGAAAAGGCTGCACTGAGATCTGACAAGACCTTCTTAAAACACCAGAAAATTCTGCTGAGTGGTGTCCTTCCATAAGTTTTTGATGGCAGGAAATGTTTTTTATTTTCTTAGGCACCAAAGCTGATCAATTACAAGTAAATTCAGAGGAAATCCAGACTTTCTTCTTTCTAGACTTTATGTGCTATGGAGGTTTGTGATTTCTCCTCTCCATTCATGACTCTGAGCATGAGGACTGTCAAATTTTACTGTGCTTCAAAGGAAGCATTCCCCAACAATAACCAGGGCTGGCTTTAACCCCAGCAAGGGCAGATGGTTTTTACCTTCTGGATGAGATGGGGGTGAAGGTGAGAAGCTTGATTAACCCAATCATTCGGCTTATGGAGGTGTTGGTATCCTGTTCATCCTTGGTATTACAGAGAACAGCTGCCTAGGGGATAAATAGGAAATCAGGGTGCAACTTGAAGTCAAAATATAGAAATTATATATAATTATATAATATGTATATATATTCTCATAATTATATATCTAATTATATACAATGTATATAAAATCCAGTATTTTATAATATAAATAGAAAAAAGAAATTCTGTAGTATAAATAGGAAAAATAGGAAATCAGGGTGGAACTTGAAGTCAAAATATAGAAATTATATATAATTATATAATATGTATATATATTCTCATAATTATATTATATATCTAATTATATATAATGTATATAAAATCCAGTATTTTATAATATGAATAGAAAAAAGAAATTCTCTAATATAAATAGGAAAAATAGGAAATCAGGGTGGAACTTGAAGCCAATATATAGAAATTATATATAATTATATATTTATATAATTAATGTATGAAATATATAAAAAGATATATTTTATAGATATAATTATATATATTATAGATAATAGATATTAATTATATATGTTTATATATACAATTATATATTATATATATAAAAAGTATATTTTATATACTGACCTCATAGTTGCAAACCCAAATACACAGACAGGATCTGTGAAAACAAAGGGGAAAGGGGCACTGGTTTGATTTGCTTTGCTGAGTCAGGACTCTAAATACAGCAGAAGTCTGACCTAAAACCAACTTGACTACAGCAAAAGTGGGTGCAGGTTGTGCCTCACCTCTTCCTCACCTGTGGGATCTTTGTTGGAGCCGGAAAAGGAAAAAGGCTCTCAGCTGTGCCATACACTTCATTTATCTGCAGAGGCCAAAACCCTCCCATGGGGCCAGCCAGCAGGCAGAGAGGAACTCCAAAATCAACAGCAGCACCTTAATTAGCCAGTGATCCATCCTGGTGAGTTTATTTTCACATTTAGAAGGGCTCATCTAATTCAGTGTATGCATTTCTGATGTCACACCACATTCATGACTTTGTTGCAACTTGAAATGCAAATTAAGATGCCACACGTAACCTTGTAACTATTTGTGTTTCTTACTGGTTTGAAATAATTTGCTGTGGCATTTGGATGTATGGAAATAAAGTCTTTTAAATGCCATCAAGTGATACACTGATGAAATACTGTTTAATGGTAGTTGTAAGTGATTTGGTGTTGATGTTTAGGGATGTATTTGTGGATGTAGGTAGATTATAAAATAGTTCATCACAACAGGAGTTTAAGGGAGAATGCTTATTCTTCTTGATACCTACTATTTTTATAGTTAATTTACCTCTTCTTTACCACTTCCATACAATTAAAATGAATGGAATCCCTCACTCAGCATGTCCTGGGATCAGGGAATGGGACCCTTGAAGAGCTGAAAGGGGATTTGTGTGCAGGCTGCTGAGCTTCCCTCCCTTTGGAGCCTTCTCTCTCCTTCCAGCGCAGAGGGAAATGTTTCCCGAGGTGAAATTGGGCTGTTCCTCTCTGAGAGGGCCACGTCCTGCTGGTGCAGGGCTGGGTGCTGGATTTGGGGTGACAACAGTGCTGCTCACACCCCCATGTCACACTTGAGCTGGTGCTGAGCAGGGCTTGCCCTGAGCCAGGGGCTCACAGCCTCTCACACTGCCCTGCACTGAGGAGAGGGGGCACGGCTGAGCCCAGCCATCCCAGGGGATGTTCCAGAGCACTGGGAATCATGCTCAGCTGGGAGGGAAAAGCTCAGGAGCTGGCTGGCACTGCTCAGTTAGTGGGGAGTAAATTTTTTTTATTTTTTTTTTTGTTTTTCATCACAATTTCTTATTCTCTTTCAGTTATTAAATTGTTCTGATCCCAATTAATGATTTTTCCTGCTTTTACCCCTCCTATTCTCTCCCCCACCCCCTCCTCTTTAAAATCTTAATTTGGGTGACTTCTTTTGGCTGTGCTTTGTCCTCCACTGTAGCCATGATATTTTCTGCAAAATCCTTTCCTTAGGATTTTTCCTCCTGAGAAGCTGAGAGGCCTCAGGAACAAAATGTAACCAATGGTTATCTGCTGCTGTGGAATGCAACAGGTGCATCTGGGATTGGGCTCATGTGGTTGTTTCTAATTAATGGCCAATCACAGTCCAGCTGTTCAGACTGTCTGGGTCAGTCACAAGCCTTTGTTATCATTCTTTATTTTCTATTCTTAGCCAGCCTTCTGATGAAATCCTTTCTTCTATTCTTTTAGTATAGTTTTAATATAATATATAACAGAAAATAATAAATCAAGCCTTCTGAATCATAGAGTCAGATCCTCATCTCTTCCTGGGACCCCTGTGAACATGGTCACACTCCACTACAAATAGAATTTTACCTGTGACGTCTCTTTGAGAGAAGGGGTTCTCAAAGCTGATAAAAGTTTGAAGTTAGATACCAAATACAATTTTTTGTAACTTCCCTAGCATAATCTGGTCACTTTTGGAATGTATAGGCTGGGTTATATTGGAATGTCACTTTTGGTCACTGTATAGGCTGGGTTATATTTCCATAAGTGAAGCACAAAAAATATTTCTATTTTTAGTAGCCAGGCTGGGGGTTAATGTTTGGCTGTCACCACAGCAGGCTCAGGGACCCAAAATTCCAGCATTTCCTTGATCCAGTGGCCAGCTCCTGTATTTCCTTTCAGTTTTAAGCCTGTGCTCCTCAGTCCTCTTGGGATACCACAGTCAAGCCAGGGTGGCACTGACAGCCATGGGGATCCTCACTGGAGTAAAGAAATCAATTGAGAGGAGCAGAAACCCAAAGCCAGAACCACAAACCTGCCCCAGCTTTGGAAAACTGACACTGCTCACAGGGGTTTCTAATTTAGTCCATGGCAAGCTGCATTAACATGCTGCATAATTCTTAGATAAAGGTAAGCCAAATTTGGCTTTCCATTTCTCACAGCAAAATAAGACACTTGATAATTTAAAAATATCACATCATTTATTATGGTGAAATCAAGCATTAAATACAGTGGTGAACAGATAAAATAACTGTCTTGAGAATTAATGGAAAGTCAGGTAGGACAGGGATCATAATATTCAAATTACTTCCAAATGCCTTCTCTTTATAGTTGGGTTTATGACATAATGCAATTTAAATAATCTGCGAATTCTTTATCTGTTTTTGATGCCAAAGCTATCACAGATCTCTCCAGACCCTCCCCTGGTATGAGTCTGTGATTTTGCTGTAGAAACCTTGATAGAAATCAGTATAAATATGTTACTCTATATGTGTGCATTTGTGTTAAATGCCTGATTTAAATTTTATAATCTTCTATTGTAAGAATTTATTTATTTTTCCTTCTTGTTCTGTACATTTTGAAGACAAATTTATTTTCAAGATACACAGACATAGATCCCCTCCCTCCACCCCCAAATTAAACTAAACCCATCAGTTCTTACAACACCAGTCCATGCAAATAATTTGGGCCTGGATTATTTGAGGGTACTATGATTATGATGGTGAGGAATTTTCTGCTTCCCTTTTTATACTTGAAAAGGTTATTCCTGCTGATTTTTACAGCCTAGATGATCCATTCTTTGTCTTCTTTTATTATCACTTAACATTGTTTGCAGATTTTTGTCTCTGTTGCTGTTACTGATAAGGAATTTCTTTAGACTGGGTTGTGTTTGCATCAGCAGAATCTGTGAAATTCATTATATACACAGCTAAAAAGAAAATGGAAAATACACACTTGTATTGGTTCCAGGAACTATAAATTTATTTGAGCTGTAACGTTATTTCAAAGTGATTTCTTGTCTAAGATAAGATTATTTTAAAAGCACGTTCTTTCCTTAAAATAGTTGAAAATTGTATTTTCAGTAATATATTACTATGACAGCAAAAAAAAAAAAAAATCTGAACCTGATGAAGAGGAAGGAAGGAGCAGGGTAATTTAGAACTGAAATTATTCTGGAGCTGGTCTTTAAATATTTCCAGGGAAGGAGCTTGCTGTGGGATTGGAAGCTGCAATGCTTCAGGCAGCTGTAGAATTGATTTCTCTGAAGTGACAATGCCACTGGATTCCAGCTCCTCACTTTGGAATCAAGTGTGTAACTGTGTTTTCTAGAACTTTCCCCTCAATGGTGAGGATCAGAAGCAGTGGTGTGCACTTCTGAATAGTTGATAGATCAAGCTTTTCAGCGTGTTTTATTTAAAATAGTGCCCTACAATGCCTTGCATCCTGTGTGCTGCAGAGCCTGGTGCACGTGTGTCGAACTGAATTCAGATTTTCTACTTACTCTGGGACAGAGGTGAATTCTGTTCACAGCTGTTGCTGCCTCCCCTCACATCTTGTTCCCCCTTTTTGATGGAAAGGCTTCCTTAGCTCATGATTTTCATTCATCCTCTGGATCCTGAGCACATGACCGAGTGCCTTTCTGAGGAGCACAGTGGTGAAAGCCAAGTTCTTTCACCAGCAGTTGGTTTGGAATTTTGTTAATGCCATCAAACTTCTCAGGCACAAATTATTCACTTCTGTGCTGAATAATGAGCTCAGCTGAGCTAAACGAGTTCCTTGTAGAGCTCCCATTAGCAGTGAAATTGTGCTCAGATGAGGCCATTCAGAGCCATTCGAGGCGCAGGTTATGGTCTCACACGTTAAAATCAAGTGCTAAGATCTCCTCTTGGACTGAGGGATAGGATTTGTTTGAGAACCAAATGATTTTAACAGGATGCTGTCTTGCTAATTGGTTTTTTGGTGTTCTGGGGATGTCTTTGCCTGATTTACTGTAGCATCAACCAGTTCAGCTTTTCACCTGCTGGATTTGTGGAGAGGACTTGGCCAGAGGGCAGGAGGGATCATTTTGGGAAGGGTTGAAGTTTGTGGTTTGTTTTTGCTGGTCCACAGGCACAGCTTGTGGGGTTTTCCTGAGGTCTCTGAGTCTTGGGGGCCTTTCCTGCAGGGAGAAAGGGGCACCTGGCTCAGAGCTGTGGCACTAGCACACAAAATGAACCACACACACACACACACTGAGGTGTCCAAGGCAAAAATGGTACCTTTATTTTTGGACTTGGATGTTTATAGAGTTCTAAAAGTGACCATGGATTGGACCATGAAATTGTTACTATCAGGAAAATTAATCTACAAACACCAGAGGTTTATGTCCAACAAGGAGACAGAGGAGTCCTTTTTGGCTATATTGGAATAAAGGCAGAGGCCATGGGGCATTTCCCTGGGATCTCTCAGATTTTTGGTGGACACAGCCTCCTTTTTATCCCAGTTTCCCAGCCACATTTCCCTTCTCTCTTTCCCCATTGGCTGAGGTACTTGAGAGGTTCGGGCTTCCCAAAACACCTGATCCCAAAGATTTCCCTCTAATGTACAACCCTCCCTTTTAATTTTCAATTCTTATGGAATTTAGGGGTTTTTCTTCCCCATTGTTTCTTTCATCTTTCAATGCCTAATTTCATTTATCAGCAAACCTACAGTTTATTTGTAAAAGCAAATCTCTTTTTCTATTCATCAATCAGTGCAATCCTTCCCATTGCTTCTTTTATCTCCCAGTGCTGGTTTTATCCACCAGCAGACCCACAGCTTGTTTGTAAAGACAAATCCATCATTCCTCTCACTACCTCTCCAACCACACTGGTCAAACCAGCAGTCTATCAATTCCCTCTTCTTCTAGAAAGGAATGCAAAACAATTATTCTTTACATGAAAGCTCCATGACAAACATGTAAACATCAGAAGGTTGAGAAGAACTTTAGAAGAACAGGGGGACACAGAGCAGCACTGGGAGTGCCTCCCTGAGCAAGGGGTGAGGGTCTGGGGGGATCTCTCTGTGGTCAGGATGACCCCAAGATGGGTCAGAAATTCTCTTTTTCCCAGCCCAGGAACTGAAGAAGAAGTCAGGATTCTTCTGTTCTGGTTCTGAAGGCTGTTTATTATTTTCTGTTATCTGTAACCTTCTTCCCCTGGCCTGCTGAGGTCTGTCCAGCAGGTCAGTCCATGGCACACTAACCACCCTCAGGGTGGTGTTGTCTTTTTATACTAAAAACTACCTGTACTTTATTTACAATAACTTCCCAATACCTATCACCTATGTTAGACAGTGTGTTCCTCCTCTAAACCAATCCAAAAGTGCCAACATCACCCAGAAGATGGAGGCTAGGAAGGAGGAGAAAGAAGGACAGGGCACGCCCAAATTCCTCCATCTTGAGACCCAAACCCCCATTCTAAAAACCCCACAATTCTGCTTTTCACCCTATGACAAATGAAATATCATTCATGGCTTGTAAATCCTCATATAAGGTTGGTAATTGTTTCCATGGGTTCAAATCCAAGGCACAGGGCTCTTGGGCTCTGTGCCAGGGTCTCTGAGCCCCCTGGCAGGGGCTGGAGCCATCCAGGGCACCCAGAGCAATGTCCTGGGTTCCAACAGCTCCTGGTGAATAAGGAGCGAAATATCCTGAGGTTCTCCTCCAGGAAGGTAGGGAGGTCTGTATTAACCCAAAATATCTAAGAAATGTCTAATAATTTCTCAATTTCTGTTAGCTTAGGGTACTAGCAGCTGAGTTTAGCTATTAGCAGTGGTGTGTTTTGGGCTGTGGCCATTGGCCCTCAGGTCCTGTGTGTGCCCTGTTGGTCACTGTCCCCGAGGCCATGGGCAGACACAGCCTGGGTGTTGTTTCCATGGGTTCAAATCAAAGGCACAGGGCTCTTGGGCTCTGTGCCGAGGTCTCTGAGCCCCCTGGCAGGGGCTGGAGCCATCCAGGGCACCCAGAGGGATGTCCTGTGTTCTGACACGAGGGAAAGCTCATCCTGTGTGCCCCTTGGTCCAGCTGCAGGCAGCAGTGAGCCCCTCATGCCCAGGGCTGTGTGTGCAGCTGGGCAGAGGTGGCCCTGGTGGCAGCAGGGAGGATGGATGTGCCATCAGGGGGATTTGCTGACAGCACGTGGCTCCCTCCCCAGCTCAGTGCCTGCATCTGTCACCTTCCCAGGGAATGAGGCAATAATTTACACTGGGAGCAGCGCTGGGAAGGTGATGGCAGAAGGAAGGTGCCATTCAGCACAAAAGCTGACAAAATCTGATTGTTAAGTACCAGCCAGTGCATTCAGCTTCATCTCTCTCTAAAGAGCGAGGAGGGAGAGAAATACCCTGTATTACACGGAGACATGTTACAGGAGACAAATGCCAAGTGAATCCTTTATAAAACTGCTGTGCTTTAAAGCATTTTGCAGTCAACAGCCTGTCTTTTGTCTGCCCTTCCTTGTGACAGCTGCACTGTGCCACAGACCTTAAATCAACAAAAAGCACTGGAATATCCTGCTCAGGCTGCTTGGCAAGGAGCTGCTGTTCAGGTTTGCCTTCTTTAAAGAGCCTGGCTCCCCCAGCCCATCTTCTGCCTTTTCTTGACTGTTCTGAGACTTGCACTTTTGTCTGCACATTTCCTGTCAATTCAGGAAAATGGCACTGTGGTTAAGAAATGAATGTAATTCTGATACAGATGTTCTGTAGCTGAAAATATGGGCAAAGGTAGTAGTGGAAGGAATGTGGTGTTTGTGAGGGTCCCCAGGATGAGGTGAGAGATGAGAATCTGACTCCAAGTTCTCAGAAGGCTGATTTATTATTTTATGATATAATATTAAAGAATGGTATACTAAAACTATACTAAAGAAATAGAAAGGATGCATCAGGAGGCTTGAAAAGAATAACCATGAAAACTCATGACTGACTCCTCCGAGTCCAACACAGCTGATGGTGATTGGTCATTAATTAAAAACAATTCACATGGAACCAATCAAACATGCCCCTGTTGGTAAACAATGTCCAGACCACATTCCAAAGCAATCAGATCATTATTGTTCTCATTCCTCTCCGAGGCTTCTCAGCTTCCCAGGAGACAATCTTGGGCAAAGAGGATTTTTCAGAAAATAAGAAAGAAGAATTGAACTCCTGATTATCAGGTAGAGAAATAACAATCAGATCTGGTGAGCTGTGATTTGTGTAGTGAAGGCAGCACTTGGAGGCAGAGGGAATGTGGCATAGAAGAGTTTGCTGGAATTCCTTGTGCCCTTGGTTGGAGAGTTGTGTTTAGAAGGTGTGAAATACTTTCAAATGCAGTCAGAGCCTGGGCCCAGAGTTGGTTCTGCTGATGGTGTGAGCAGGCAGGGACTTCCAAAGGGATTGTGGATGGTTCTTGAGGAGAATATTGTTTATGTAGAAGCTTTTCCTCCTGGCACTCTGTGCTGGAGATGAAGGACTGAGCAAAAAGGCTTGGTCAGAAACACAAGCAAAACCTTCTGAACTGAGCTGAACTATGTTTTTTTTTTTTTTTTTTGGTCATTCAAACCAATCTAAGAATCATTAAAACCAAGGTTCTCAAATAAGTCCCACTCTAGAATTGGAGGGATTTTTAAAGCATGGCAGTTTGCAGTGAGCTGGGACAACTATTAATTACTCCATCAGAATGTGAAAAAGGAATCATTTTTTCTGTCAGTTTACACCATGCAGTTTCCATTAGGTTCAAAACCTACCTGGTCAAATGTGGGGGTGGGATTAGGAGCTTCAATACAGTATGTAGGTTATCACCCTTTTTAGTTTACCTAGAAACAAAGGTTGAAATTAAGATTTACTTTATCCTTGTCCACCAGGTTGAAATAATTAACCTGAATGCCTTAAACATAAGGATTTTCTCATTTGGTTCTTAATTTCTTGTAAAGACTCCATTAATACTTAAATTTCTCCAGTCTCTAGTGGGCTCTGTTAATAGCCTTACACAGTGTCAGGGAAAATCATGGGTGCAGTGTTTGGAAGTGGATTAAAGTCAAATGTTCCACCAGTTGCCCTTTGTTAAAATAATTGACATGTCCATTAGTTAGTAAGAAACCTTCATTTGTTTGCCTTTCCTATAAAACTTTTCTCCTTTTTTTGTTCCTTTGGGATTGCCTTAAATGATTGGAGTCAGGCAAAATTTTCCCATTATCAAATCTTTTTTTTAAATATATTTTTTTATATTTTGGAAACAAGAAGAGAAATTATTTCCTTGACAGCTTTTCCACAAACTAGAGCAGTGTGTGCTTTCTTCCTCCACGTCCTGCCCCCACTCTGAATGGCAGTGTTCATATTTCAGCCTCTAATGGGAAACTCCTTTTTTTGTGTGCTTTCACACCCTTGTGTCATTCAGGGAATTTTTATGCAGGTGAGATGAGAAAAAAGGAAAACAACTTTCAATTATCTAGTGTTGCTTTATGTTTAAGTTCCCATTATGGATCTAATTGTGGTCTATTTGCTGCTTCATGTTCTGGTGAATTGGCATTGGGGTCACAAACCACATTGGCTTTTTCATCCTAAGCAACATCAGGAAACATAAACCTGAAGCCTCAAATGATATTTATAATCTCAGAAAAAAAAGCAGTGATTGTGTTCATGTGTTTTTCAATCAACAGCAAGCAAATCAAATCTCCATGCTGGCTAAAAATGCTTAGCACAATTGCAGTACAGTGCCAATTGCTGAAAAAGTCAAATTACTTTTAAAAACGATATTTAAACAAACACTTCAGAGATGCATTAACAGTTCTGCAATGACTCAAATCATGTTGTACATATTTAGTACACATGCTCTTCATACCAGGTTCCTATTTCTGCTGTGCACCTGTTTTTATGGACATTTTTGCCTTAGGATTATACCCTGGAAGCCCCAGGAAGAGGGGCAAGTGAGGAGGGAAAAGAGTTACATCCAGTCCATAGTGCTGACTTCTGTTGTTGGTACAGTCAGAACAGATAATAATGGCAAAAAAACTCAGCTAATCTCAGTTCTCAGAACATTTACTTCTTTTTTGTTGTTTTTTTTTTCCCAGCTTGAGCCCCTGGTTTTGTGTTCTGTGCACTCTGTAGAGTGTTGCATCCTACTTGTTTTTGGTTTTTTTCTCAGTTGGTTAAGTTTTATGTCTCTGCAAGAAAATGCAGTTGTATTGAGCAATTGAGAAGAAAGCTCCAGAGAGGTCTTAATGTATGGAATTTGTCATTGTTATTTCAATCTGTGAGTAGAAAATAGACTTTGTTTTGAAATTCAGTTTTTATCTCAGTCTTCTTCACTACCCAGCAGAATGTTGGTGGTTGTGGGGATGGGGAAAAGGAGGAGGAGGAGCCCTTCTGTGTGCAGGGATTTCTTGGGGCTGCAAAAGCAGAGAGGAGAGGGCAGAAATGCTGAATATTCCAGCGTTGCTGCAATGGCATGTCCCTGTTTCACATCAAATACCTCAGCAATCCCCTTGAATTTATTATTTGTAATAATTATGATATATAATTATTACAACTATTTGTATTGCAGCCAGGGTTAGAATTAAGCACAGCTTAATTCTCAGTTTGGGCACTAAGGCTCTGAATGTGTTTATTTCTTTGGGATGTATTTTCATACTTGCCTGGCTCACTTTTATATGTTATTGTTTATAGTGTAATTTCTGGACTGCAAACATGCATTGTGCTTTTTAAAATTCCTTTTCACAAGTTCAGAAATAAAACTCTGTGGAAAAAAAAAAAAGCTGTGAAATGAGGCAGGCCAAGCTTTACAAATTGCAGAGTAATCCCAGACTGCTGTTTTACTACAATTTCCAAGTTATCTCTGCCTGGAGTAAGAGCAAAACTCTTTAATATAGGGCTGCTCTCAAGTTTTATTAAACCAGTTGCTTAGTGTGAAATTAATTTGCTCAGGAAGGAATATAAATCAGCTGAGGTGAAAGAAAATTGATTTTTACACCACCTTTCACTTGTTGCACTCTTAGTAGTATGAGCTTCATTAGACCCTTGGAGTGTTTATAGGTGTTATAAAATGTTTAACACTTGATGGATTGAGGTGCTTGAAGGGGTTTCAGGCATTAGAGGATTATATTGAGATTCCATTGCTCTCAGAATGGAATTTGGCACACTGGGAAGGGAAATGTGTGTGCTCTGTGTTGTCATTTTAGCCACAAATAGAAACTTTTGTCTGACACTACAGGACTCATGGATGCAGTGAGAAACTCCAAGACTTGGAAACAAGGCTGTAGCATCAAAGGTAAAATTGGTGTAAATAGTTTCAGAAATATCATAGGAGTCACAAAAAGAATTTGGAATTATGCAGGAATTTATAAATGCTCCAAATGGGCATTTTCCATCTGTTTCCCAGCTGTCAGTCCAAGTTGCCAGACATGTGATACTTGAGGTGTTTCTCCCTTGCAGAGAATGCATGATTATATTACTGTTATATTACACATGCTGACATGGCAGAGTGTTTTGCCATGAAATAGGAGAACAAGGTAGAAAATACAAAAAATACAGAGAAATCCAATCTTGAGAGCTATGAAACAGCTCACTTTTACGTTGTAGGTCTTACAAATTTAGCAGTGTCGTGTATTACTGTGTTTTCAGAACTTTTTGGGAATGCAGCAGGTTTTACCTATGATGGCAGTAATTTTCCTTCAGACTGTGCAGTAGATGTGTGCTCTCCTAAAGCCAGGTGATGTATGGAATAAATGGAATAATGCCTGTGTTAGGTTTGTGGGCTTTGAGCTTTTGCCTCATGTGCAGCAGTTGGAATCAGCAGCCTGGACAGAGGCTTTTTGAATCCAGTCTAACTCTTGATGAGGTGCAAATAGAAATAATATCTCAGATATTATAGCTGGCAAACAGCTTGGGGCACTTGGTGGCTGCTCTCCAGCAGTGCATTGCTGAGCTGAGTTCTGTTAAGGGATGTTAAGTTTGGAAAATATGCCCAGAATGCTTCCATGTAGTGCAGATCCTCACTCACTGTGTTCTTGGAGCTGTGTTTGAGCCAGCTGGGAATTGCTGCTGCTGTGCTGGGGCAGCTCAGAAATGTTTTCCCTCCCTGCACACCTGGAGCAGCAGCCAGCACTGCTCATGCTCGCTGGTCTCCTGCCAGTGGGGCAGGGACAGATGCCACTCTAATTGATAGTCAAAATTAATATCCTTCATGAATGGAGATGATTGAGGAAGGGCAGAATGGACAAGTTAATTTTCCCTCTGTTTCCAGAGATGGATTTTTCTCGCTGTGTCCCCATCCCTGTTTACCTTGAGAGGTTTTGTGAGTGTGGAGAGCAGACAAGCACAGCTCCTGGAGGATGTTGGTGTACAGTGCAGAAATGAAGTTTATTTCAGCAATACAAGCTGTGGGTTGATTCTTTATCCTTCTAACCAAAGATGGGTATTTACTTCATGAAGTAAAGTTTTTTAACTCTTCACTATTAGCAAATCAGAAATGCTGTAATCAATCTTTCTTCATATTGGTGGATTAATTTCAAAATTGTGAAAGCATGATACATAATTTACAATGCCTTGGACAGAGGTTTTCTCTGAATTCTTATTTGAAAACTCAGGGTATGCTTTAGTTGTTGTTTTCTTACGATTTTATGTACCTTTAGTCACCTCTGAGATTTGTAACTGGGGTGCTGCTGTTTTTCTTATGCTTGAATAACAGCACATCATCTCTGGTTTGCTTCAGCATGCCAAGGAAAACAGGCAAAGATGAAGCAGGTTACTTCCACCACTCAAAGTGTATTTTGATTCCAAGGAAGTACAAGCAGTGCCTTCTTTTTGCTATAAAAATGCTAGCTTGATGTGAAAAAATGTTTCCTACTAAGAAAGAGCTAATTCCATTGATAGCACATTAGCAGAATATGTAACTTGAGTAAAGATGCAACAATAAATCAAATAAATCAATTACATAAATTGGAGCATCTTTGGAAAGTAGGACAAGTTAGCTGAGTGTGTTATTTATTTAATACCAACTTAATATCACAAGAGCAAACAGTAAGACAAGTAAAGTACATCAAAATATTAATTATATGGATCCATGCTATAACTTGTAAGAAATGCTTACTTAGTTCTCCT
The DNA here is from genome assembly GCF_037042795.1 of Molothrus aeneus. Taxonomy (NCBI): domain Eukaryota; kingdom Metazoa; phylum Chordata; class Aves; order Passeriformes; family Icteridae; genus Molothrus; species Molothrus aeneus. The sequence continues at coordinate 3,803,045 of NC_089661.1, forward strand.
CTTCAAGGGAATTGCTGATAGAAGTTAAAGCATAACATCTTGAATTATTGACAAGTATCTGAATTATGATGGGTAGCTCTAAATGATACCCAGGAGAGCTTTGATATTTAAACAGGACAAAGACATTTTACCTGTTCTCTCTGACTTGTGGCTCTGAGACTTGAATCATTCCTTCCTGCACAGATTTTCAAGCTACAAACTATGAAGGTATATTTTTGAGCAAAGAAAATAACTTTGTTTTGGTTTAGTAGGCTAGATCTTAATCACGATTTAAAATGTTTAATATTGCTTTTCATTCCAAAAGCATTTCCAAAATGTTTTATAGGGTAAGATTAGGGGAAAAAACCCCAAAGTATTGCTATGATTCCTCTAGACAAACTGTTTGCTGACAGCAGTGAGTTTCTGATGCTTTTGAAGTGATTGCCTTCTGTAACAAGATCCTGAGTAATTTTTAATTTGACTTGGAATAAAATTCCATTGGAGCAAACAGTTATCTCCCAGTCCTTCTAACAATTTCTCTTAACACCTGCAAAGATGAAGACACCTTTCAGTGCAGCCAGGCAGGATTTGGTTATTGCCCAGAAGATTGGGTGACTCAGGCTGGGATTTGCAGCTTTTGGTAAATGTGGCAGCTTTTTGAATCCAGTCTAACTCTTGATGAGGTGCAAATAGAAATGATAACTTTGATATTATAGCTGGCAAACAGCTTGGGGCACTTGGTGGCTGCTCTGGAGGCTGTGGCTGCTCTCCAGCCCTCATTGCCCAGGTCAAGGTCAGCCCCAGGGACTGAGCTCTTGGATGGAGAAGCCAAAGAGCAGCAGAGCAGCTTTCAGGAGGATAAATGAGCTTGGAGAAGATTCCTCTCCCCTGAGTTGCCAGCAGTGGGGAGTGCACTGAGCCAGAGGCAGTTTTGGCAGGAAGGATTGCACACACCCCCATGGGGAGGGCAGCTCTGAGTAACATCCAGGTTCAGTGTTGTTTCAACAACTTCATCCTCAGTTTGAGCTCAGGTTACAGCACTTCCATGTCCACACTCTAAAGAGAAATGATGATCCGTTGCTTAGCATCGGAAATGATCTTTTTCTAAGGCTCTGTTAAGAATCCATGAAGAAAAATATTTTTATGGGAATAGAGGAGCTCTTGCTTCATTTCTCTATTAAGTCTGAGGAGTGAATGCTGATTGTGAGTGGAATCCCTGAGAAATGTATCTTTGGTCAAGAAGAGAGTAAGGATGAACAGCACTTTATGCCATACTAATCATATTTGTATCATCTGGAGATTCAGCTGCTTATTCCCTCTGTAGATTGAAACTAGTTCCCTTTTCATGGTATAAGCCAGACTCCACTGTGCCTCAATCCTCTGTATCTTGTGTCCTGTGGCATTCACATTCTCTGAAAAATTCCCTTTGCCCAGGAGTTTTCTCCTGGGAAGCTGAGAGGCCTCAGAGCAAAAAGGAACCAATTCTGATCTCATTTGCTTCTCCTGTGTTGTGCTCATGTGGAATATGTTTGGAGATTGTTTACCCACAGGTGATTGTTCCATTGCATTCTGCTGGGAGTTGTTTTCACTCTTTGGCCAATCAGGGCCAAGCTGTGTCAGGACTCTGGAAAGGGCCATGGGGTTTCATTATTATCTTTTCAGCATTCAGTAAGGATCCTTTCTGTATTCTTTAGTATAGTTTAGTATAATATTCTTTAATATAATATGTCACTGTCATATTTTCTGGAAAAATCCCTTTGCCAGGATTCATCTCCTGGGAAGCTGAGAAGCCTCAGAGAAAAAGTAAAACAATATAATCTCATTTGCTTCTCCTGTGTTTTGCTGCTTTGAAATGTGCTTTGGAGATTGTTTATCCAACTGGTCATTGTTTGATTGGTTTCATGTGAATTGTTTTAACAATGACCAATCACTATCCAGCTGTGTCAGGACTCTGGAGAGAGTCACAAGTTTTCATTATTATCTTTTTAGCATTTAGTAAATAGCCTTTCTCTATTCTTTAGTATAGTTTTAGTATAGAATTCTTAAGATAATATAATAAAATAAGAAATTAGCCTTCTGAGAACACGGAGTCAGATTGATCATTCCTTCCTGCCATGGGGCACCCTGCAAATACAATAGTGTCCCACAAAACCTCTGATCCTGGGGGATGTGGGCACAGGGATGGAGCCAGAATTCCCCACGGGCAGGTCCAGCAGGCAGGAGGAGCTTGGTGCAGGGCTGGAGTTCAGGGTTTATCTCTTGGTTTCTGATGCAGCAAATACAGCTTGGCTCCTTGTTGTAGTGCTGACGGTCCTGGTGCTCATGAAATGTAAATGGAATTAAGGGGTAGGACTGAATGTTCAAATTTGGGATTGTTTTGGAAGGCAGATCTGCAGGAAAACTTGCAGGGAGAATGATCCAGTGTTAATAGAGGGAGTTCTGTGAGGGTGCAATATGAGGAATCCCTGCACAAAGTGAGACTTGTCATGTTCAAAGTATTGTGAGGAGTAGGGAAAGAAATGGAATAATTTAAATATGAAAGGCAATGAAATGTAACGAATCAAGGTATGACTAACAAGGTGATTTAGTGAGATGGAGCTAAGCTGGATGCAATGTGGTTTTAAAAGAAAAAGGTAGATTTAGTAATAGAAGTGTAGACATCTGAAACAAAATACAAAACAAGCAAAAGTGTCTAAGGGGAGCTAATGTTTAATAACAGTATTTTCAGTGTAAAAACTATCAGGAATTTAATTATAATTTTGTTCATTTTACACCACTTCCTACATCTAAAACATTTGCATAACAAACAACAACAAAAAAAACCACCCCAGGAGCAAGTTGCCAAGTTGTTGTAACATAAAATAAACATTAAAAACTAAAATAAAAAAAGGGGCTATGACTTTACAGTGCCACGGTAAAATAAAGAATTAATATATTACTGTACAAAGCACAGGACTAAGCAGTGTTGGATAAAATATGAACTAAAACATGACTAAGACGGAGTGGTAGAATGAAATTTAAAACAGCACCTAGAAATTTGTTCATTGGTGACCTAACATGGGACTAGTGAGACCACTGTTAGATATCATGTTCTGGTGACATATATCAAGGTTTTAAATATTTCCAGTGATTTTGGCTTCACAGCTGACATGCTAAATACAGGGCATAAATTGCTGGAAGTGTGGGCAAATTCTTAAATGGTGTAAAGTAGTGTATTTCTGGCTGAAAGGATTTTGCCCTGCAAAAAATGAAACTGCATAGCTTATTTGATGTATTCCTGTGTCTGATGAGCAAGAGAAGGACTGGGGACAAAGTGTTCTGATATTGAAATAAAATATTTATTTTGGTACTTCTTTACCAATATCTAAATTTAGACTACAATTGTGTTTTCTCCTTCCATTGTTTCCCTCACTAAACGGCAAGTACTGTTGTTTCTTTTATAAGAGGAAAATTCCTGATTCCTTTTAAGATTAAAAAAGAAAAAATATTCAAAGTGAGCTCTGCACTGAGAATTTGTATGCTGAGCCTGTCAGACTGTGAATCTTTATTATTACTGAGCTTTATCCTTGAGTACATAGCTTGCAATCCAGTGTGAATATTAAGTGTCAGGCTGAGATGCTCTGTGAGGGATTTGCAGGGGCTGGCAGGCTCCTGTCCCAGCCTCTTAGAGCTCTCCCAGTGATGGGTGGCTTCATTCCCCAGGTGTCCCTTGGCTGGGCTGCAGCTCCTGGTGCTGGGAGGGATGGAGGGGGTTCCACTGCCTGCAGGCTGGGGTTCTGCTGGGGAAGGGCATGGAGGAAGGAAAAAATGCATGGAACTGGTCACTCAGAAATGTGTGATGTTTGCAAATCTGGTTCTTTTCCTGCTGGAAGAACTCTAGTTAAAAAAACTCGCTATTGTATTTGCAGGGAATGCCCCAGCAAAGGCAGGAATGATGCATCTGACTCCATGTTCTCAGAAGGCTGATTTATTACTTTATGATATATTAACATTATACTATATTATACTAAAGAATATTATACTCCAGTAAAGAATACAGAAAGGATACTTACAGAATGCTAAAAAGATAATAATGAAAACTCCTGACTCTCTCCAGAGTCCTGACGCAGCTTGGCCCTGATTGGCCCAAGAGTGAAAACAACTCCCAGCAGAATGCAATGGAACAATCACCTGTGGGTAAACAATCTCCAAACACATTCCACATGAGCACAACACAGGAGAAGCAAATGAGATCAGAATTGTTTTCCTTTTCTCTGAGGCTTCTCAGCTTCCCAGGAGAACAATCCTGGGCAGAGGGATTTATTCAGAGAATGTGAATTCCACAAACTCACCTTTTTTGTTTATCCACAAATAACCAATTTAGCCCTAAGAGTTTCCCACTGGTGTCTATGGGTTGCATCATTTATACTTTTTGATCCTTTTTTCTCCCATGGACAGTCGTGTTACTCTTAGGGAAAATCTGCTGCTTGACACAGCTGAGCTTCCTCCTTTGTTCCTTCTGATCAGAGGAGAGAACTTCAACTCCACTGTGGGATCTGCATGGACTTCTCCCTACTTGTGACTTTACATTTTGTAATCATTGTCAAATTGCACCCAGCTGGGAACAACAACAATAAATAATTCTTTCAGCCCAAGGCTCTCCTGTGTTGTATAAAACAAACACTGACTTGTCTTTTGAAATCAGTTGTAGTCATTTTATGTAGCAGGAATAAATCTCCAAACATGCCAGGCTTGGATTATTTTATTTTTGCCTTTTTTCAGAGTGAAATCATTTTTCTGCATAACCAGTAAGAACCCTTTTGATAAAACTGCAATAGCCCCTGTGCCAAGGGTGCAGTAACCTCTCCCCTCTGTGCAGCAGTGCCCTGTGCTGGGTGCCATGGGCTGGGGATGCCCCCAGCATGGGTTGTGATACCTGGAGGAAGGCTGGACCCCTGCAAGCCCTGATGGCCTTAGAAAAGTCCATTTTCCTGGAGATTGGTGTTTGTCAGCTGATCCATCCCACCCCCTCTCTGTCTCCAGCATGTGAATTGATGGTTTTATTTTGTGTGGTGATAGAAATGTCTTTGGATCAGAACATTTGGTGTGTCTCCCCAAATGAGATTTTTTTCCTTTGCTTTGTCCACAAGAGACATGCTCCAGTCTGTGGAATGTGATGGACCCTCTAACTGTAATTTTCCTGTTAGGGCTCAGAGATGCAGCCTAGAGTTGTTCTGTTTCTCTAAGAATAATTATGTCATAAATCACTAAGTGTTGGATAAACTTGTGGGCTTTGATTTGTTTTTATTTTTCTTATTCTAGTCCTTGATTTCAAATGTTATTAACACCTACATTTCTTAAGCAATGTCAAAATTTCTGTTAAAAATAACAACAAATAGTTAAGCTTCCCATTCTTCTCTCTACATGGGCTATTTCTCTACAAACTGCATTGCTTGTAGAGCTGTGATTTATTTCCTGACCTGTGATAGATGAGAGAACCACTAGTTTAAAAATGCAGAATGCAAAGCCTGTGTTCTGGAAGTGTCATGTTCCTGCTTCCCAGTGCTTGTCAGGGCTGACTTCTCACCACTGGAATTGGTGGGAGGACTTCTCTAGTGGCAGATGAGGGCAGTTAAGCCTTTTTCAGATGATTTTGTTATTTCTGCACCTCCCTTGAGCCTGTTGCTCCCTGGAATGAGTGGTCTCAGTCTGGCAGACACAGCTGTGTGTTGCCATGGCTAACATGGGAGCAGCACTGCTGCTCTTGGTGGGATTTTCTACCTGCTCATGGGGCAGAACAGTCTGTGCTGCAGGAAAGTGGGGAGAAACAAACAAAAAACATGAGAAGATGAGCTCTGGGACTCCTAAGAGTCACAATGGCAATAGGAATGGGGAAGCTCTGTGCCCTGGGCCCTGCCCCTTCCCTGCATTGGCAGAGGAGCTGAGGCTCTGCCTCTGAGCTGTCTCTGCAGCCAAAATTCTGAAAGGTTGTTTTGTGGGAGACCCACATTGCTTTCAGCTTCATGATATGTTTGGTGCTGTACTCAATCCTACAGGTTTTATGCTGAGTAAATGTGTAAACATTCACATGGCCTCAGTCACAGGAGTAACCCTTTTAAACTCAGTGGCTTTACCTTCTCTTTTAGGTATTTATTTAAACCTTCTGGAAGTTTCAGTCAGGTAGGGGGATATACATGGTAAATGATGGTTTTATCTCAGGTAGGATATGGAAATAGAAGCAAGGATAGCTCGAGGTTATCACAGTCTAGTTCTGTGCAGCAGCCCTGCTGCCCTTTAGGGCTCAGAGGGGCACAAGGGATTTCTCACACAGCTTGTACAATAATTTAAAAGTAATATTTTAACAGATCTGTGCCATTTTTCCTCTGTGCCACCATGCAGCTGTGAAGGCAGTGGTGGTCACAGACTCCACTGCACAGACCTTTCAGTTGATGTGTTGAAGTTCTCCTCTGTTGCCAGTCTTTTGTTGCACAGAATATGCACTGTGGGGCAGAGCCCTACAAAGGAAGCACCTGGAGGGCTGTGCCCAAGGTTCAGGGCAGAGCTGAGACTGAGTCTGTTCTCACCTTTGCAGTGTTTGCCCTCACATACAGATACAAACAATACAGAGTAGAGCGTCAACCAGCAACCACAGTGCAAAGCATTTGCATTTAATATTTCAAATCAGTTCTTATGCCAAGAGAAGCTATTCAATTATAAGTGCTATTTGGACAAATCCCTTCTCATATTCACCATATTTCAGTGTTTATCCTCCTATCACAAAGAAGACTTCCATGATACCTTTGTTCAAAAATATGCTCTGCATCCCTTGGATTCCAAATGTGCTGTGTGCCATTTTCATTTTGAGACCAAAAAAATGACTTAATTTTGAAAGATCAGAGACTGAGACTTCACAGAAAGTTTTTTTTTTCAGAGGATTTTACAGTATTCTTCATTTTGGAGTGAATATTTGCTTCTAGCAATATCTGCAAGTGTCTTGTTTAATATTCTTCATGCAGTACCCCATGTGCATTCCTACACCTGTACTTGGTTGTGCTTTTTCCTTTCCACTCAAAGCTCCATTTCTGACATTGTATCAGGTGTTTTTTCTCCTCCTTGAGTCTCTTCTGTGCCCTCTTCACAGGGCACAGCCTGTGCTTGGTGCTTTGTCCATCCAGGTTCTGTGCCCCAGGGCACCTTGATCCCATCCTGCTCCTGTCACGCAGAGCATGCCCTGGGACATGGGGCCACCTCTCCATCACTCCTAGGAGGAAAAGGGAACCTGTGGGGTCTGAACATGCAGCCAGCACATCCCTGGTGGCTGTGGCTGCCCTGAGGGCCAGGTCTGAGCCCCATGGCTCCCAGTGCAGTGTCCCAGGGCTGGGGCAGCACAGCCCAGCTGGGTCTGGAGAGAAGAGCCAGCTCCTGAGACAGGAGCTCCACCTGATGCCTCAGGTTTGAGCTTTTCTGTTTCAGATTCTGTGCTGCTTTAGTGTGTGGGTGTGGGCTTCATATCAGGGGATGGTGAGCTCTGTGCACAGAGCAGGGAGACAAAACAATTCCTGCTCCAGCTGGGCACCAAGGACAAATGATCCAAATCTCAGCCCAAGAGCACAAACACCGTGGGCTGAAGAGAGAAAAACAAGGATGGGACTGCAAGGGCTAAAGCTGGAATGGGACAATGAACTGCAAGATGCAAATGGAGCAGAACTGATCAAAGGGAGAGACCCCATGGCCTGTCACCCATTTTTGTGACCATTTTGGTTCACCTTGGGTGCAGCCCTGGCTGGGCTCTTGTGCTGCCCAAGGTGGATCCATGGAGGAGATGCTTTGAATCAATCCCTGCTTTATTCCTTAGCTCTGCCCAGCCTCATTCTAGGGCAGCCTTCACAAGGCATCCACTGACAGCCCCAGAGTCCACCTGGGGGCTCCAGGAGCAGCAGCCCCCTGGGATGGAGGGGGACAAGGGGACCCTTGAGGTCTGGAGTCCCCACAGGAGCCCAAAGGCTGGAGAGGAGGGGCACTGTAGTCAGAGTGCCATGTCTGAGGTTAGCCAGGCTGCAGATGGAAACCCCATGGCACAGCTGAGGCCAGGGCCCAGAGCCTGAGGAATAATAATTCTTTCCATAGTGATAGGAAATGCTGTTCTGTAAAGTATTCATTGTAATGATTGAATTAAAAAAAAAATAGCCATACTAAGGTGATGCTTAAGATTCAGGATTAAATTTAATGGTAATAAAGTGCAGCTAGAAATGCTCAGTAAATGGTTTCAGTCCCCTTTTCTAAGGCTAATCAAGGCAGTGAGCTGCTCTGTGTTGAGTATCCTGGCATAAATATCAAATGTGGTTTATCATATTCCAGTTGCATTTCATTTTTTCTCCTTTTCCCTTTTTTTAACATGATGTTCTGAGGATTTCCTTTTAGTGCCTACAAACATCTCCTTTTGACAGACAGTGCAAATTAAAAGATATGGCTGGGCAAAGGGAACTGGAACCTAAATATGCCCCCTGGGTTTTCATTTACAGTTAGAAGCTACAGACACAATTACTGCTGACAGAAATGCAGAAGCCAGTGGCAGAGTGCATGTGGCAGTAGAGTTGTGCCAGGCAGTAATTGGGAAGATTATTTTTAATCAGAGCATATCCTACAGCCCAAACATTAGAAATCTCTTGTAAGGCTGACAGGAAATTAAACTGAGACCAAACAAAAAAAGCCTCAAAATAGAAGTAATATGGTTAGAAGTCTAATGATGGCAGAACTCACTGCTTGTTGTATTTGGTTGTTATCTAAAGGGAATGGCTTTTAACTTGCAGCAAGAGATATCATTGTTTAATTGCATTTTTAGAACAGAATTAAAAAGTATCAGATTAGATCAATTTAGACGTAGGCTTTTGATAAAGGTCTGAAGCAGTAGATGTTAAGTCAGACTTAGTAATTGTATATATGTGTTTGTAGTGATTTTTATTATTGCTTTAGGTAATTTTATTTTCTTTAATATAATCCTTAACGAAACCACTTCTACTGGAAAATAACATCATGTCTGGGATACTCTTGGAATGCTTGGCTCTGGTGATATTTTTGAAGCCTGGATGGGCTGGGGCTCTGTCTCAGTGGCCCTGCAGAACAACCTCAGCTTGTTGGGGCTGCCTGAGCTGCTGCCCTGAGGGAGAAGCCCTTGGAGTGTCTCAGTACTGGCACTTTCACCTGGAAACGCTTCTTCATTTTTAAGTGAATCTTAATAGATCATCATCTGTGCCAAACTTCTCCCTACACGCTCAGCTGGGCTTCCTCCAGCTGCCTGTGCAGTTTCCCTGGTCCCTGAACAGAGCAGGTGTGGTATTTTCTGGGGCAGGAAGCAATGAATCCAACTCCATGTTCTCAGAAGGCTAATTTATTATTCTATGATATTATATTATATTAAAGAACACTATACTAAATTGTACTAAAGAATAGAGAAAGGATACAGACAGAAGGCTACAAAGAATGATAATGAAAACCCATGACTCCTTCCAGAGTCTGACACAGCTGGACAGTGATTGGTCATTAAGTTAAAACAATTCACATGAAACCAATCAAACAATGACCAGCTGGATAAACAATCTCCAAAGCACATTCCAAAGCAGCAAAACACAGGAGAAGCAAATGAGATAATATTGTTTTCCTTTTTCTCTGAGGCTTCTCAGCTTCCCAGGAGAAGAATCCTGGGCAAGGGGATTTATTCAGAGAATGTGACAGTGACAAGCAGGAGCACTGTGGTCAGGTTCTGCTGCTCTCGGTGTGCCTGTCACGTGCAGATGTTGTAACACCAGCTGCAAGGAAAGCTTGGCTGATTGGGAGTTTATTTCTCGGTCATAGGAGTGCAAAACTTGCCTGTTTCGTGTTTTGCCACAATTGATGGCACTTGTGGAAAAGGAAATTTAGCACTGGCCATGTGCAGGTGGTGTTTCTCCACAGGATTGCTTGTAGCTGTGTGGGCAGCTCTCAATGGCATTTTGTGTCAGTGTGAAGAATAAGGTGTAATGCCCAGTTTCAGAGACAGCCAGGTCACCCTGGGGCCTGTAAATAGGATTTTATCACAATTTCAGTAGAGTTTTTTTCACACAAAACTACTGGCATTTTCCAGCTCCTTCTAGCATTTCCTTGTACTGCAAGTTGCTTCATAAAATCATGTGAATATACCTGAAATCCTGCTAGTTGTTTAGGTATTGCCAGAGTAGCTGGGTAACAAATTCAGTGTGCTTGCTAAGGCAGATAATTTCAGCCCAGGGATCTGTACACGCCCTGGAAATTGTGACCTGCAGTGGTGGAATGTCCCCAGTGCTGTGGGGTTTGCCCTGAGCTGACTGGTGCTGCCAGGGGGCTGCAGTGCCCAGCAGGGCTGGGTGTTCCCTTGGGTGGGCAGAAGTCTGTGCAGAGGGACAGTTTCTAAGAGTGCCACTCTTGCTTTTGCCCAAGAACACATAAATGAAAAGAAACCTGCGTGTTCAGCTCAGGAATTGGTTGTTGGGAGGGTTTGGGCAGGCAGGCAGTGCCATTGCTGCTGGGAGCACCAGTATGAAGCTGGCTCCCAGCTCCAGAGATGCTCCCCTAGTGATGGTCCCAGCCCCAAGGAGACAGAAATTCAAGTGTTTGCTGCTCCTGCTTGTCACCTTCCCAAACTCTGAAGTTCTTTCATCAGGGTGTCTGATCATTGCAATGCTGCCTGACATGTTTATAGAGCATGTGCCTTTCTGCTACTGGTGGTTCTTGCTCCCATTTTTCCTCAGTTTCATTAGAAAGGAACTCCCCTGATTTTTTTTTTTTAATTTTTATTTATTTATTTATTTTTATTTAAAATGAAACCACATATAATGGGCAGGATATTTTGTGAAAAAAAAATGCCCAATATACTTACTATTAGGAATTTTACTGAAGTGGATAAAAAGTATATTAAATTTACTGACAGATTGATTTGGTTATACTCTGACCTAAGTGTGTATTATCTTTGGAGACTCAAAATATGGACAAAAATTCTATTTCCAGGAGTGTTTGTATCAAAGAATCCATAATGCCCTTTGCACGTGGAAATGAAAAATGCACATAGGGAGAATGTGTTAGGTAAAACATGGCTGAGCTTACTGTACCTACTAAAATTCAGTGAATATTTCAGTAAAATGTTGCATGTCACAGCTGCTCATTAATAAGAATGGCATGGAGTAGAGTGCTACCCTATTGGAATTCCCAAATATATGCTTGTACAATATATTCTGAATGCCCCCCTTTTGGTTATGCATTTTATCACAACTTTTCTTTTGCAAAAATGCTGCACATTTTCAATTGAAGGATACACAAAAAACAAATTACAGTGGTGTGTTCCTATTGAAACAGAAACCTGTGCCAGGGAAAATTTACAGTTAGAGCTTAATAATGTCTATTTTAGTAGGAGAATTTGCAATGAAAACATAGATTTTTTTGTTTCAAATGCATTGCAAGCTGTCTGAATGCATTAACTGTCCATGGAATGTGTAATAAATAATAAAATCACACTTGTGAATCAATAACCAGATTTTGCAGTTTGGCTTTGCAGTCCAATAAAAAAAATCTTCTGACCCACCAGTGTGTGCAGTGCCAGCCCAAGCAGTGCATTAGCAATTGTATTTTTTGTTGGGTCTTTCTGTGAGGGCAGAGCACAAGTGGGAGCTGCCCTGAATCCCTCATTCTCACTAAGAACCTGATTTTCTCTCCCCAGGAAACTCCACAGAAGCCCCATGCAAGTGGTGCCTATTGTTTCCATGAGCAGAGCCTCCTCTCAGTAAGTCCCTGGGTTTTTTTCCTTGCCTGTTGATTTTCCCAGATCTCTCCTGTGCTCTCACCACGAATGCAGAAATCCCTGGACTCCCCAGCTTGCTGCATGGCCAGGCTAACAGAGCACAAGTCAAGGCTCTGGGGGCTTTGAGTCTGCAGAGAGCAGTGACATCCTTAGGAGAGAATCTTGCCTGGTTCTGGCTGAAGGTTAAAGTGATTTTCTCTTGTGTTTCCCTTGTGCTTGTTTGGGTTGTGTCACTGTCGTGTTTGTGGCACCTTTGGCTGATTACTTTGTGCACAGATTACTCACAGACACTTTGTGCCCTCAGAACAGCAATGGATAATTTATTCATCATGCTGTCCTTTAGAAAATGCTCTCTATAAAGTTAGAATAGGGAGTATCATGAATGGAGCTCCAAAATTTATAGGACATGTGAGAAAAGTATTTGTGCTAATTATTTTTTTTGCCTTTTCCCTTTCTGAGAAGAGGCTTTCAAATCCAAACCACTTGTTGCTCATTCATACTTGGAATTTATTCTTTAAAAAAGTTTTTCTTTGTAGCACATACATAAAACCAATAACGATAAAGCACTTTTTATTCAGGATATAGCTTTCTATACTTATAGTAAACACAGAAGTGTCAGACAAAACTGTGTAATTTGTGGTAGATGTGTATTTTAGATTTAAACAGTTTTTATAATCCTCTGCTTAAAATAAACCCCAGTTCTCAGATATTTTGTATTAGATGATGAGCATGGCTTTTTCTGTATTAGGCTGAATATGTTTTTGCTTTATATGCATTTATAATTACACTCTTCTTCGTTCTTTGTTGCACATGGGTATTGACAAAATAATAGACTATGTTCACTTTTTTGTTCCACTGTATTCATGTGAGAAGCTGAGCTCTGCTCCAACATACAAAGTTTCATGTCACTGAAAAAATTAGACACACAGTCCTTGCTAGAAAAAAGAAGCAGAGTTTTGCATTTATTCTCCTACACTGAACACTATCTTCCTCCTAATGTCTTTGAAATAAGATTTCATTATTTCAAAAAGACTGCCTGGTTTACTGGATGAAAAAAAAGCCTGTTCATCTTGAGGATAGATTTAAATCAATTCTGTAGTGCTCAGCATGCTTGTTGCTTTTAGCTTTTCCTCTGTCACGAACAGTATTTTCTAGCACAGAATAACCTTACAGCCCTTAGCAGAATTTGATGCAATTGACAGCTTTTGTTAGAAAAATTCTGGTGAAAATTGTACGAAGGAGGTTGGGGTTTCCAGCCCAGGGGAGACAGCAGTCCCTGAGATAATCACAGCATGTTTTGAGGAAGCTCACATTAATTTGGCTGTGAACACAGTGCCTCAGTCGCTATAAATTTAGTTTCCAGGAAAAGATATTCGTTTTTCCCTCAACAAGCAAAAGCAGAGGTTTGGGGAGCTGCAAGAAGAAAAAAGAAGAAAATGCTCATTTGGAACCTGAGGAAGGTTTAACGCTCCCAAACCTCCACGTGCATCATGTGTTGATTATTTTCCTGGTGCCCATAAGGCAGCAGCAGGACTCTCCATCAGCTGAGGGGTCCCTGTGTCAGCAGGCTCAGCCCCAGCCCCGGGTGTTGCCTGGAAACAGCTCTGGATGGGAGCTGGCTCCTGGCAGCTCCATCTGCCTGGGCGGGATGCTCTCCTCACCCCCGGGACATGGGGCACAGCTACCACACTGCTGGAATGCTCTGTCCCCTTCCCTGCCCGAAAAAAAAGCATTTCAAACCACAAATTGCAGTCCAGCACACAGGTGTTAAGGTGTTGGAATGAATATCTGCTCCTTGTCAAAATCTCTTGTAATAATGGAATTTTGTATTCAGCGTCCTTGGTTGAATTTCAGTTCAATTCCTGGCTATAGTTGCTTTGCAGTGTTTTCCTGTTTCATTTTGATAGAGAAATATGTTGAGGTAAGTCTAGTTTTAACTAGAGAGATCCTGGATTTTAAAATTCAGTTTCACAGCCTATGGATTTGGGTGTTTGACCTTCTATTAATGGTGCAGTGATGCCTCCAGTAGTCCAGCAAAGCTGCAGTGCATTGAGCAAACCAGTAAACAAAGCAATAGAAGACAGAAAACCATTGAAAATAAACATGACAGGCAGAGGAGATAGAATTGTTCCAAATATACAGTGGGAAATCAGGGACAAATAGTGACTGGCAGGGGGTCTGGAGCAGAAATGGAAATGTAAAACCCAGATAAAGCAGAGTCCTCACTCATTCCCCGGTGTGGAGAGGTTTTCCCATTGCCTGGAGGCATTCCCTGAGGTGGGGATGCTGCAGAGGGCAGTGCTGGGAGCAGTGCCCTGCCCTGGCTGTGCTGCCCCAGCCCAAGGTGGAACCCAGGAGCTGGCGTTGAGCTGGGAGTGCTGCCAGGGCAGGGCTGGACACTTGGGCTGGGCTGCATTTCTGAGCTCATTCTGAAAGATGAATTGCTGTGCCTTGCCCTCCCCTGCACACCTCCCTGGCCTGAAGCTGCAATCCTTTGGCAAACAAGACATTTCTCTTCGGTATTGCACTGGAGCTCTCTGAAAAAAGATAAGAAGTCAGAAGGGTTTCAGTGTTTGGCAGAAAGTTTCTACAATTCTTGCCCATTGTGTTGGTTTTTTTTTTCTTACTCTTCAGGTTGTGCATGCAGCAACAGCTGTTCCATAATTTGATAAACATACTGTAATTAAGTGATCTTGTTTATTAGTAACACCTTTCCCTGACTAGGAGATTTTAAAGTAGCAGAGAAAGGATGAGCCAGGGGTGCTGCTTCATGTTAATTTGACAGCTTCATCCTTTGGAAGCTCTGCCATGGTTATCCGTGTTTTAAACCCTGCTGGATGTAAAGATATTTATTCTAAAAGGCTTTTGCTCTCCAGTCTTACCTTGCAGAGCAATCTGGCAGTGATGCAGAGGCACCTACAGGAAGGGCTTATAAAGGCAGTGAAAGAAAGGCATTTAAACCCCTTTTCTCTAATTTTAGAGTGAGCTGTGTTTTCCTTGGAATTGTAAACACGCAGAACAAAATAGAAGAGAAAGAGCTGTAATTGCATTGAAAATATTATAGGGCATTATGAGTCCTTTTTTCCTCCTCATTAAACACATCTTGAAAAATTGTTAAAAGAATAAATCTATTTTCCAAAACATCATAGCATGCCATGGAGCAGTCTGAGGAGTTTAGTGTGATCTAGGGATTTCTACCTGAGAGATGTGAAAAAAAAATAATTGTGAAAGAGACCTATTATAAAATACCACAATTCTCTTAGAAAGAAACCAATATTATAACTTTATTCTAAAAAATATAGAAGAAAAAAAATTAATGATGGTATTCTTTTTTATTCCTCTCTCTCTATTCTGATGCAGTCTGAATGAGAGTATTAGTCTAGAGAGTTGAATATTTTTTAAATTGCAGCACTTTGAATTACTGATATGTGCAAATTACAGTAAAAAAGGGATGAAGAATGGTAGTTAGACAACGTAAATGATGCAGTAAGTTCTGCTCCATTACTTTATCCCAGCTAGGATGGGGAACTGTTTAGTTGTTAGGATCTGCTCCACTGTCATATTATTCATTGTTGTTTTGCAATATCTTCAAATATCTTCAACAGTTATTGTAGGAATTCATTAAGGACCAGGAGCAGCGAGGCATTTACCCACTCCTAATGATGAGCAGCAGAATATTCTCATGGATGTTTTTCTTCAGAAAAAGCTTAACTAGGGTAGCTGAGCCTGACCTGTGCTGGATTTATCTTCTTTCTTTTCCTAGTGCTGCTGTGAGGTAATTCAGTGTTAGGTGGCTGATTTGTAATATTGCTTTTCCATTAGTTAGAAATGTTTCACTAGATATGTGCTTTCCTGTTTAGGGAACTAAATCTACTTCTTTTGTTTAATTTGATGGGCTTGGGGTTTTTAAAATCTGCATGTTCCAAGGTTTCATTTACCACAGGGGAAGAAAATGTTGTGGGTTTTTTTCCTTGCTGTCATTAATGTGAAGTTTTTATGAGTAAAATCACCATTTTTTTGGGCGAAGGAGCAGTTATGTGGGAGCAGGTTTATAGGAGTCACTGTTAAACCACTGCTATAATTTCTCATTTCCTGAATGGTAAAAGGGCTACAAACCAGAGTATCAGTGGTCTGCCTGTGATTTACAGGTGATTCTGCTGCTCAGCTCACTGAAACCATGATCTTCCTACAGAAATAAAGGAGCTGTCCTTGTTTAGATTGTGCTTGATCACTGCTGCAGGTGATTTCTGTATTTATTTGGGCAGCTAAAGTTACTCTCTCAAAGCAGATTCAGGAGCATAAGGCTCATGGAAATTGAATAGGACATCTTGAAAACATGAAGCAGACTCCTAACACAGGGGTTATTTTGAAATATCACCGTAGATTATCACAAATTACAACTCTGTAACTAAAATTAGCATTGTAAATTCCCTTGGCTGTATAGAAATGTACATGTAAAGAAATATTGTAACAATTTCCTAATTTCTCCTTCTTCCCTTTTAACAATTCAGTCCCTGTTTCTTTCTGATGGGTTCTTCTGTGCACTTTGTAAATTCTCCATCTTTCCAAGTGGTGTTTGGAGTTAACCAAGTAAAAGCCTCAGGGGTTAAATACAGCCTGGCCTGGGCCTGTGAATTTACTGTTCATGGCAGCTTGATTTCTGACATCACTGAGATTCCTCCTTCACGAACATCACAAAGACTTTTTCTTACTCAGGCTTTCTGAAAATGTCCACATGCATGTAAACACCCAAAATACTTGCACTGGCAATTGTTTGCACTCTGGATGTTCTCCAGATTGCAGCATTAAGGGGGTTTTGATCAAGTTCATTTCCACAGTTCCGTGGCATTTAAGAGCTATCAAGCCCCAATATTCCTGTGAGATTAGTATGTGCTATTATCTCTTTATTACAGAAGCAGAAGCCAGAAAATTGAGCAGCCTGAGTGATGTGCCAGGAGAAGGACTACAGCAGAGCTAGGATTTGAATTCATGTTTCTCAAATCCCAAATCATTGCCTATGTTCTTGGGCCATCTTTCCTCTGCTCTGCCTCTAATCCAGGAACTTTTATTCTTAATGATTTTTTCATTTAACAGTGAAAAAGACCTTAGAATTTCATGCTCCTTCCTGTCTCATAAAATTTGACAATTTTCCTTAAGAAAATCCTGCTGTTATTAAATGTGCATGGAAAGTGTGTGATATGCCAAGTGCTATCAGCACAGGGCAGAGCTAATTGAAATATGACATTCCTGGTGATGATCTGGGTCATGCCAAGGCTGTCCCCTACCTTTAATGAAGATATACAATGGATCCCCTTTTCTTTGAAGAGCTTACAGACTTCTGAAAGGTTTTTTTGGTTATGCAGAGTGGAGGTGCAGCCATAGCAGGTACTTGGGCAGTTCAGTACAGCAAATTTTAAACCTGGCCAGGCTGCTCTACATTTTGGGGTATGCTGCTGGAAAAAAAACACTGAGTGAGGTCCCTCGGGGTCAGGTTGGGCACTCAGGGTCACTGTGAGGTCCCTCAGTGCGGTGGTCAGTGGGGAATCCCTGTCCCTGCACACAGAGCACTCAGAGCCCCTCTGATGCCCTGTAAATGTCTCTTTATCCTGATCTGAGGTCCTGCTGAGCATCCTGGGCACAGCCTGGTCCTCTGCCAGTGGGGGAATGTCTCTGCTGCTCATGGAAATGAACAGCAGCATTGGATTGCAGGAATTTAGAGATAGGGAGAATTTGATTTCCTTTTTGTCCCACCATTGCATTTGAGGTTAGGTACTGAGCTGACAGGTCTGTGCTGTAGTGTAGTTCCTGTGTAGCACAGGCACAACCAACAAACCACAGCCTTTGTGGGAATTTTTATTTCTCCTGGAAGATGTGTTAAAAATCATACAACTGATAGGTCTTTAAAGTTTGGATATGGGGTGGCAGTTGGAAAATGCATCTCCAGGAAGGAAGGACAGCTCTGGGGACTAAGAAAGATCTGTTGATATAAAATGAAAAGTTTATCCTCATGCTGCATCATTTGAGAAACTTAAATAGGTGAAACAACACGAGTTTGGCAAAGTAGATTTGTATCTGGCAGCATTTACTTTTCCTTCAGGAATGTTTGATATCAGAAACTGAGATGTACCTCCCAGAACTGCTTCTGACTGTGGGCCTTCCTAGGAGCTCACTGCACTGTGGAGCGTTCTAGAACTTACCACTGGAGTCCAACAGTGTGGGATTTCTCACCAAGGAGTTAAGCCTTTATCTTTCACAGTATTAAAATATGTTTACTCCTGTTAATGCATGAAGGAGAGCAGTTTGTGACCTACCAAAACCCACTGCACACTAATCAGGGCAAGTTTGGGCAGGTGGGTGTTCACAGGGGTCCCAGGACAAGGGAAGAGATGAGAATCCTGACTCCATCTTTCAGAAGGCTGATTGATTATTTTATGATCTATATTATATTAAAAGAAAATTATATATTAAGACTATACTAAAAGAATAGAAGAAAGGATTTCATCAGAAGGCTTGAAGGGAAAGGAATGGAATGATAACAAAAGCTTGTGACTCTCACACAGTCCAAGACAGCTGGACTGTGACTGGCCATTAATTAGAAACAATCAACATGGACCAATCCCAGATGCACCTGTTGCATTCCACAGCAGCAGATAATTATGGTTTTTCTTTTCCTCTGAGGCTTCTCAGCTTCCCAGGAGAAAAAATCCTAGCAAAAAGGATTTTTCATAAAATATGTCTGTGACAGAGGGAGGGCTGTGTGCCTTCCTAAATTCTTGTGCAGCCCCAGCTCACTGGTTGAGGAGGGAGAGTGAGGAAAAAGAGCAAAAAAAAAATGAAATAAAGACAATCCTGATGCTGTGCAACCATTGCTCAGCCACAGCCTGGCAATAGCAATAACACCCTTATCAGCACTGCTTTAGTCACAAATCCAAAATACAGCCCCACATGGGCTGTATCTGTATTTCTGTGATGCCAATTAACCCTGCCCCACCTATAACACTCCTGGTTTTCTTCACTGTGAAGTTTCTGCTTTCCTCATCTGCGTCCCAGAGGAACTTTGATGAGCACACCTAGGAAAGAGAAGCACTGGCAGAGTGGTTTTGTTTGTTGGAGAGTTTGTTGTTTTGGTGGTTTTCCCCCTCATCTTGAAGGATAGTTTACACAGCTAAATGACAGAGTTATAAAATATATATATATATTGGGCCTACACTGAGAAAAAAATTGATCTGAAATCCTTCACAAATTATGTTTTTATCAAGAGCAAGATGTTGTGTGCTATTGATTTTTAGATCCAGACAGCCTACAAGTAATAGGAATCGCAGAGACAAAATAATTTAAGATGGTTTTCTGTCTTTTGTGTAAGCCAGGTTAGGATATTGAAGAACAAATCAATTTCTTTGCCACTTAGATTCCTTGAAACCCAAAAGAAAATTTCAGCCTGAGTTATGGTTCCCAAATATTTGTATTTTCTGGTTCTAAGTTTTTTCCTGCAGGCAATAGGACTTGTTTTGTCTGACAAGGTTTTTGCACTTTGGTCACTAGTAGTGCAACAGGGAGCAGTAAAGAGAAGCATACAGGAAGCAGGAGCACTCTGGATGAAACCTAGCAGCAGAAAAATGTGAAATCGAATTATGCAAAAATCTCATGTAAATAGCAAAATCTGCAGGGGATTCAGTCCAAAGAAGGGGGGAAATGGTGAAGTGGCAGAAGCCCCATCTCTGGGACTGGGCTCCACTCCCCTGTGTGCTCTGATCACACTCTGACGGGATCAGTTCTGCTCAAGTGTTGGATAATCTGACAGTGGGAGCTGGATGGATCAGGGCAGAATCAGCTCCATGGAGGTTTCTTTGTCATTCAGGGCAGGAATTCTGAATACTTGAATCATTGGGCTTCAAATAACACTCACCTGGAGAAATAAAACAGTGACAGTAAACCCACTAAAACTAATGAAAGCAGGTAGTACACAAGTGATTTTATGGCAGCTCAATACAAGTTCCTGTGACTGACTCAGGAATGTTTATTTAAAGAATGTGTTCAGGAGGATATTTAGATTTAAAAGCTACAGGTATGCTCAGAACAGCACACTCTGTGTTTGATAAATTGTGGACAAAAAAAATACTTGTTTAGACCTGATGTTTAACTACCACAGGAAACCTGCATTTGCATAACTTGATGAATAACATGAGAGTTGGGTTTTCTTCAGCTTTGTTGGGTACCAGAGGGAGAGAGCAGGAACATTCTGCAGAGAGTACTTTTAAAGCAGCTCTGAAGCTCACTTGTTGAAATGCTGAAAATATTTTGTGCCAGCTGATGTGCAGTTAAATGGAATAGTCTGATCCTCAGTAGGTTCAGGGGTATTTGTATCACCATCTAATTTTCCCTGAAAGATACTTTGATGTAATAGGAGACAACTTTTTCATGATTCATAATCTTAAAGAAAATGGCCCATATTTAAATTGACTGTGGCTCTGTCTCCAGATGTCAATAAATTATTTCTTCCAGAACACTGGTCCCAAATGCAGATCCTTGTAAACATCCCCCTCACTACTGCTCCTTCCTGGTATCCAAACTCTGCCTCTGTGGTTTCTTGGGAGATCTTTTTTAGTGTTCAAAGTGGGGAAATTATCCCAAGCACTGTTTTGCCTGCACCCTCTGGAGATTTCATCACTCTGTTCCAGGCACGCTCCTCTTCCTCTTCTTTCTGTTCCATCCCACTTCTCCCCCTTGTGGGATGTTTCTCAGATCTGGGAATGAAGTCCTGCCTGGATTCATGCTGCATTCCAGGGGGGGATTTTATCCCTTCCTTTATGGCCTCTCTGGGTTCAATGCTGAAGGAACAGAGAGGAGAAAAACAGCATAATTCTTCAATTGCTAATAGTGCAGGATGGGAAGAATAAAAGCCCTAAAATGCATGGAAAGGCCCCCTGAGAATATTCTAACCTGAAAATAAGCCCAATTCCAAAATTCCAAGGACTAATGCTCTCTGCAGCAAAGCTGGGAAGGTTCTCATACAAAGGTCTGTTCTTTAGGGAGGGGGATTATCTGCTTAAATTGCAATATCAGTGGAACCACTGCAGGAGGGTTGGACTGGAAGGCAAAACCCACTTGGTGACCCAGTTATTTGAGGAATCTCATGGAATGGAACGAAGATCTCCCAGCCCTGTGTGTGGCAGATGCAGACACTGCTGATAAAAGGACACATGGTGCAGATTGCAGATACAGGTTATGCTGAGGAAAGAGGAGAGGGATTCACTGGGAGGGCAAGGAGGGCAGGGGGAAATGCAGCCAGAGACAGAGGAGAGGAGCAGCCTTAGACACACTTAGGTAGTGGGGACTGGAAATTAGGATCTGTATCTCGGCACAGAGAGAAGTGATGGGGAGATTTTAGGGGCGCATCCATAAACCAGGAGGTTGAAGTGTAATGAATCCCCTGGGTCTGCCAGAATTCTACTGGAATTAATAATTTTTAATTGATTTTTGATTTTTTAATTGATTTTTGATTTTTTAATTGATTTTTGATTTTTTAATTGATTTTTTTGATTTTTTTCCAAAAATCGATTTTTTTACAGTGAAGGGGCTTGATAGAGGGAAGTGCATGGGAATCTACAGTGTTCAGTTTGTAAAAGGGACAAAATAATGTCCCATATTTCTGTTGAGACAGGATTGTTCCAAGCAGGCAGAACTAAAACTGACAGGCAAAGTGTAGAAAGCTGAAGGATTAAGTGCCAGAATAAAATTCACTTGGAGAATTTCATAATAGATGGAAATCTTTCCTTGATGAGGGCGTGCATGACTTATTATTGCTCAGAAGGGTTTTTTTGGAAACATCAGATGGAGTTCTCAGCAGCATTAGTTCCATGCTTGACAGCTGTCAGAAAAAGCAAATTGAATATTTAGCAACTTTGAGAGAAGGCACTGAACACAGAAAATGCAGCCCTGTTTCTGCTGGAGCTGGTTTCACACGTGCTGCTGCACACAAATTTTGGTTCCCCTGTGTCTCCCTGAGGTGTGGTCCAGGGAAGGTGGAATGAATGATCAGAGGGGAGGAGGAGCTGCTGTGCAGGGGAGACAGGGAATGCATGGTACAGCCTTTCCCTTGGGAAGGGAGTGACAGAGGAGTGAAATGGAGAAAGGGTAGATTGGAATTATTACTGACATCGATTTGAATATTGATGTTCTAGTGATATGACTCATGAGGCAGGGATTATGGAGTCAATGACTGATGAAAAGCATGGCTCTTTATGTGCTGTTCAACAGCTTTTCCACTGGTTCAGATGCAAAACATAAATGTGAGTTAAGAATAATTGTCTAAGTTCATGTATGGTATTTTCTTACACAACAAAATGCAGGATCTCCCTCTTGGAGATTACAGTGGGAACACTGGTGCTTGTATTCTTTCATGAACATCTAAAGGTGATTGTTGTAGGACAGGGGATTTAACTGACACAATCCACTTAAACCAGCTCCTCTGATGTGTGGCATTAGAAATGTATTCATGGATCTGGTGTCTGGCTCTTGGTTATGGCTTTTTGTGTATAGAAATTGTGTATCTAGAAATACATAATGGGAAATTTAAAGACAGGAATCAGCATTTGTGTTATTCGCTGGCTTTAAAAAATATGTTTGTTGAATTATGATGAAAGAATACTATTTAAATCTTTTAAAGTGGCGGTACTTTTCTTGGAAGCCATTTTCTATTGAATTGATTCCAATCACATAATTTTAGATTCCAAAATGTTTTATTGATCTGTTTAGGGAGAAAATCTGTGCCTTGGCTTTCAGGTAAACCTCCTCATCTCAGTGTTCTGTGATGTGGGATGCAGTTTCACTCAGCTTTGATACTTAGCTACCCAATCCTCCTTTTTTTTTTTGTTTTTTTGATTAATGGTAGACGAAACTCCATATTTTATAGTGAGCAATACCAAAGATGCTGCAAGCCAGCTGCTTTCCCAGGCAGTGCTGGTGGGAAGGGAAATGCTTTCAAACCAAGTGTGTTCCTTTGCTGGCAGTGCCCCCAGGAGCAAACCTGGGAGATCCCCTTCTGTGTTCCTGCAGCCTCTGAGGATAGTTTCATGATTTCAGTTGTAAGTCCATGTTTTTTTAATTGGAAAAACCAATAAAACACATGATAGTCAGACAACCCTTCCAGTTATTTGAATGTAGGTTTTTAATGATCTTACAATGTGTTTTCTTGGCCAAAGAACAAGGAGTGGTCAGTTGGGTGTCTGTGTGGGGATGGGATTTTCTTTTTAATCTCCTGCCTTAATCAATCTCCTGCCTTTTGTGCCTTCCTCTGCCCAGAGTAGTTGTGGCCTGGAGTGGACTGACACTCTTTTGTGGATATAATTAATATAATTATATGATCAATAATAAATACCATTAATATAAGAGTATGGTACAGGCCACGGTATTTACTTCCTGCTTTTTTCCAGCATTCCTAACTTCAGCTGAACACAGAGAAGGCAGTTTATCATTCCTTTTTGGAGAAAATTTGGGTGTTTATACAATGGAGAAACACTGGAGAAAAACCCCATTTACATAAGAATTCAGGAGCAAATGAAACAAAGCTAACTGCATCCTCATTATTCTATTTGAATGCAGCCAACTCTGCCATTTGGTGGAAGGCCTTATTAATGACTCCTAAATGAGCAGACTTGGGATGGTGATATTATCTGTGATGCATTATTGAATCAACAGAAATAAACCTGCTGTCATTAGCCTAATTATTTAGATATGCTGGAAGATAATGACTATTTTAAGTGCAAATAAGCTGCAGTTAGCAAGCAACTAACCAAATAAATAAGTGAGGTGGGATAGCGAGGGAGTGACTCACGGGAGCAGGGAGGGAAAGGGGAGAAATGCGAGGAATTATTGGAGAAAAACACTCAGGATGCCAGTTCTCAGTGTGCCAGGGGGGGCAAAGTGCTGCTCCTTGGGATGGAGGGAGGGATGGATGGGTGGAGGATGGATGGATGAAGGATGGATGAGGGAGGGAGGGATGGATGGATGGATGAGGGATGGACATGGATGGAGGGATGGGTGGAGGAGGGATGGATGGGGATGGATGAAAGGATAGATGATGGATGGGGATGGATGGATAGACGGACACATGGATGGATGAGGGAGGGATGAGGGATGGACATGGATGTGGGATGGAGGGGTAGAGGGCTGGATGGAGGATGGATGGATGAGGGATGGACATGGGTGGAGGATGGAGGGATGGATGAGGGATGGATGGATGGATGAGGGATGGATGTGGATGGAGGATGGATGGATGGAGGGATGGATAGATAATATATAAACAGAGGTGATATTGGATGGATGAATGGATAGATAAGGAATATCTATCTAGATAAGAAATATCTATCTATTAGATAGATAGATGTAGATAGATAGAAAGAAAAACAGGGGTGATGATGGATGGATGGATGGATAGCTGTGATATTTTAACTGTATTTTAGTTTTTCTTTTTTAATTTTAACTCTCCTGCTTTGCCAGAACATCTGTCTGAAGTGAACTCTGAGCCTGTGCTGGATGAGCTCTGCCAGGGGCTCTTGGTGCAGCTGTGAGTGCTGAAATTGCCCACAGATGGGCTGGCTGGGCTCAGCAGCACCAGCTCACTGGGGTTGGGCTGCTCTGCTGCCCTTCAGTGGAAAATCAGTGCCCACAAGGTAAAAATAACTCTTCTTGTTATGAGTTAGTGGGGGAAGGAAAAAAAAAAGAGAGAGAAGGAAACTAAATTAACTTCCTGAAAAATACTTGTCAAATGTAGTTGAATAGCAGCTAATTTGAATGTCAAGTTTTCTCATTAATACCTTGATTAAAATAATTTCCTTTTTATAGCCAAAATACTTGCATAAATATAGAAAATATAATAATGTAGAAGTTATATTTGAAACCTTTTTTCTGAGGTTAGATGTAATTAAGTTTGTCTGCCAGAAGAAAATAAGGGTTACAGGCATCTCCTCATATTTGTGTGCAGGAATCTGTCTTCATGCATAATTTTTCCCTAATTAGCTGTTAAAAAAAGGAAAAAACAGTTGTTTTGTGTGTTGTTTTGGGTTATTGTTTAGGTTTTTCCTCAATATCAATGTAAAGCTAGTGAAAAGAGTTCTCTCTGATTGCAGGAAGCCTGTACTGTCTAAAAGAAGAGGAAATTTTAGAATTAAATTTTCTCTTAGTGCCTGTGACTTCACAGTTTGCCAATAAATTCCCTTTTCTATTTCATTATGGATTGTGGGACTTTTGATATCTGCAAGTTTTTATGCAATTTCATCCTGGTTCTATTTTAAGTGACTGCAGCCTGGAAGATCCTCTGAGCAAGGGGTGAAGGGGAGTCCTTTGCTCTGAGTGTTCAAAAAGAGGCAAAATGCCCCAGAAGCCAAAGCTTCCTGCAGTTTGACTGGAGGTTTCTCCTCAGTGATATAACTCTCATGTTAAAAACCATCTCCTGTGTTTACCACCCACCAGATTCATCCTCTATTATATTTAGAGCACAAGATTTATGTAGTGTGAGTACATTTACTTTCCCATGCTTCTTGTTGGGTTATTGTGGAAACCCAGGGCACTGGGAATATTTCTCTGTGTGCTCTGGGGTGCTCTGACCCCCAGGGAAGCACTGACTTTGACTTTTATTCATGGAGAAAGTTTCTTAGACTTCAAGATTGACTAGAATCCACAAAAGTGTGCAATAGATTATAGAGAGTTGGGTAGGTGTATCACTGGGTGAGAAATTGAGGTTTTGGGATTTTTAGTATGTTCTGGATGGAAGCAAGATGAAGGGCACAGGGTGTTGTCCTGGGTTTCTTCTCCATGCTTCTTCCTTCTTCTTCATGAGTTTAGGTAGCATTCTGTAATGAGACAAAAAAGTTCGCACTACAAGCTTCAAAAGATCAGTTATTAGTTTAAAAGGGAAAATAATCCAGGTGTCAGTTCTTAATTGGATAGTTTAGTCTTAAAAGACCTTGGAACAAGAGATTGTTGGCCATTTTGTGCCTTCTAATGAAAAGCTGCCCAACTCACAGTAGTGAGACTGTTTTACTGATAAGAAATAACAAACACTTGAGTCCAGACATGAAATACCATTTTAAGCAGCTTCAATCCAGACCCAGAGAAACCAATAGCTTATTAACTAAGGATTTTTCAGCTGAATTTTCTGCTCTTTCTGAAATTCACTTGCAAAGTCCTAGCAGCCATTTTCCTATGCCAAGTGCTAAATGTGTTTCAAGCAGAAAAGCGCTGTGCTCTCCACCTTTCGCTGCTAACAGGTGCTCACAGGCTACAGTTTTTGTTTGCTTTTAATGTATCAGTTGTTGAGCCAGGAGAGAGTTTCTGTTGTAGTGACATCAGGGAAGAATTAAATTGCCAATAATATCAGGAGTTTCTCAGGTCTAGTGTTAACAATTCAATGGTGTTAAACATACTGAGATAGATGTGGTGATTTGTACTTCATTTCTCATTTCAGTGGCTTTGCATTGCTCATGCTTTGGCATAAAAGGTAAATTAAATGGTATTTCAGTTGAGAGGGTTGCATGTGTCTTGATACCAAAGTAGTTTCCTTTCTGGAAAAGTTTAACCTACAACAAAATTGTAATGCTCAAAATATACAAAAGAGAAAGCACTGCACAGAGTCCTTATGAAACCATTCTGAAGATGATGAATGTTTCATGGAGTTTATTTACAATATGTATAATAGGACTTTGCATAATTCAAAAGCATGCTATTTGATCTTGCAGCATTTATTGAACTAAGAGTTTTTATAAAATGCATAAACAAATATATCAAACCAATGGTGGAAGTACTCCAGGGTAAAGTATATCAGCTGTCTGAGAACTCTCTCTAAAGTGCTACTTGAGACTCTCAGTGTGCAAATGCCCTGTACACAATGAGCCTTTAAAACACATTTTCATATTTAAAGTGATTCCTCTATCCTTTAGAACAAAAAATATTTGGTTTTTTTTTTGAGTCATAATGATTCAGTAGGGCATAAATAGGCACCACACGAAGATTTATGCAGGTCCTCAGTAAATCCTGGTTCTTGGGGGGTTTATTCTTGCAGATCTACAGTTTGAAGACTCAGTCTTGTGGGAGTCACCCACACTTCCCCTGTATGGGGGGTGTGGGATGTCAGCAGACACATTCCAGAAAGAGCCTTCAGTCAGACAGAGACACCCTGACTTTCCCTGGGGTTTTCAGTACTTTTGTGATATCATTTTCTTGATATCATTTTCTTATCCTTGGTCCTGGTGTGCCAGGTTCTGTTAAGGGATGTTCTTCATGTGGAGGGAGCCTGCAATAAACCCAGCTGCAAAGGCACTGGGCTAAGCTTGTGATAACTGAAACATGTCTGGAGACAGGTTTTTCCTTCCCAGGTTTTTCCTTTCTTTTTTTTTTTTTTAATTTCAGATTTTTCTTTGTTTAGTTAATGACATGTAATCATTGCAGCAGCCTGTGGAACAAGCACTGTAACATCTGCATGTTATTCACAAGCCATTGCTGCTGTGTGTAGAAGAGAAAAATATCTCCCACTGCCTTCTCCCACCTGCCAGTCTGGACTGAGACTGACAGGACAGAAAGCAACCTTAGAAAAACTGATAATTGATAATGGGAAATTAGATTCAAACTTGGATTAATTTGCCAATCTCAGCTCTTTGGCTGCTGCTGCTTTTAAAAGTTTGGAGATGTGATTTCTGTGTGGGGTTTTCTTTGGCTGCCAAGTTTTCCAAAATGTCACAGGTCTGGTTCACATCCCATCCAATCTCCTTGGCTCATCCAGTGTTTTTGTCAGGGAATATCTCTGTGGTGCTGTGGCCATGAAGTAAGCAAAACCAAAAAGAAAAATGTGTTGCTTTTGTCATTTGGAAGATATTTAAGAATTCCTTTGCCTGGAAGAGAAACAGCAGAATTAACCATTAGTCAGTTTTCTTCTTGCTTTGTAAAATTCTGTAATATGACATCTCCAAGTATCATCATTCTGTGATGAAATGGGGACAGTGACAAATTATTTTCATTCTGTAACCTCCAAGCCTGTATTTTGTTGTTTATTAACCCTTAAAGGCCTCTGATTCAGCAGCAGTATGGAGGCTTGCATGTAAAAACAGAAGAGGGGCCCCAGAACAGATCCCAGATCCTCCAGTGGTACAGTCACAGACCTCCTCTGTGCCTGTCCAGTGCTCCAGGGAGGGTGTGAGGAACCCTCACTCACAGGGTTTGCAAGGAAGGATAGGATTGCAATGTAAACTTTGGTTGTGTTACTAGAATCATAATTTATAAAAAGTATAGAATCACACAAGTGTTTGGGTTAGAAGAGACCATGGTGGTGTTCACAGGGGTCTTAGGATGAGGGAAGAGATGAGAATGTTGACTCCATGTTTCAGAAGGCTGATTTATTATTTTATGGTATGCATTATAGTAAAACTATACTAAAAGAATAGAAGAAAGGATTTCATCAGAAGGCTGGCTAAGAATAGAAAAGGGATGATAAAAAGGCTTATGACTGACTGAGACAGTCTGAACAGCTGGACTGTGATTGGCCATTAATTAGAAACAACCACATGAGACCAATCCCAGATGCACCTGTTGCATTCCACAGCAGCAGATAACCATTGGTTACATTTTGTTCCTGAGGCCTCTCAGCTTCTCAGGAGAAAAAAATCCTAAGGAAAGGATTTTTCATAAAATATCATGGCTACAGAAGAGACTATAAGAGCTCCCACCCCTGCCATGGCAGGGACACCTCCCACGGTCCCAGGCTGCTCCAAGCCCTGTCTGACCTGGCCTTGGACCCTTCCAGGGATCCAGGGGCAGCCCCAGCTGCTCTGGGCACCCTGTGCCAGGGCCTGCCCACCCTCACAGTGTGGGATGATGGTGTCTTCTGTAAAACTAATAAGAAAATGCAGCCGAGGATGGTGGGCTTAAGGAGGGACCACAAATATAGTGAAAAATATCAGTGATTGTTGGGGAAGATGAAACAGGAAAGCCTTATAAATATGATTGTCTGGCAAAAGATTTTGAGAATATAGAAACTCTAAGCGAGATTGAAATGAAAGCAAGCTTTGAGATTCCTCAGTTACTGAACAACTGGAAAACAATGGTGTGGCCAGCTGAAGGTGATCCCCTTTTGATGGAACAACACCCTCTGCTTGCAGAAAGCTCTAAGGGTCAGAGCAGACCCTACAGCTTGGCAGAAGGGGCCCAAAGAGGAGTTTTTAGGGTTTAAAATGTAACACAGTATGGTGATGTAATGATTCTTATAGGCTGTATGTACATGCTATAGGATTTGTATCTTGTACTAGATTGGTTAGTGAAAATTAGAATATTCAACACAGAAGAAGATTTTTTGTATTGGAACAGGAAATTTGTGCTCTTACCTTTATACTCTCTCACCCTCCCATCCTCTCTCTCCCTCTCTTCTCTGGGCCCTGCTCTGAGCTGTGTTTGGCAGCTCCCAGCAGGGCCCTGCACCCAGGCTCTCTGCAATGAACCCCAAGTTCCAAGCCCTGGCTGCAGAGATCTCCCTGACCATCCTACCCCCCCACGCTCCTGCAAGTGACATTACTGAGAAAGGAGAAGCAAACCTGTCTATTAGCATGTGAAAGGAGCCAGCCATGTGCCTTCCCGGCTGAGGGGCTGAGTGGTGCTGGGCTGCTGGCACATGGAGCGGGCCCTGCTCTCTGCTCAGCACCGGGGAGGCCACGCTGGGGTTTTGGGGCCCCCCTGGCCTCCCCAGGACAAGGCTGCTGTGGCTCTGCTCAGCCTGGCAGGCTCGGGGGATGCTGCTCAGTGTCCCTGGGGCCGGGCTGCCAGGGCCTTCAGCAGTGCCTGGTGACAGAGCTGGGCCCAAGGTGCACATATGGCACTGGAGGCTGCCCCTGCTCAGGAGGCATTGCCCACTGTGGGTTTGGCTGGGCAATGAGGGCTGGCTACCTCCTGGGCACCTTCTGGGCTCCTGGGGCTGTGCCAAAGCTGCTGCACACTGTCCTGGGCTGCTCTGGGTGTCCCTGCTCGGTGTCCAGAGCTCCTGGCTGTCCTCAGCAGCCTCAGGGTTAATTATGCAACAGTGCCAGTGTTAGAGGCTCGTGGAACTTCTTCAGACCTCAGCCTCTTGCTACAGCATCATTAAACACTTGAGCAGAGATGCAGGAAGAGAAAAGGAGAGGAGAGAATATTACTTTACAGGGAGTAGTGATTGACATAATTAAATTAGCTAAGAGTCATGCCCTTTCAGTTATATCAGCCACTGCCCAGTGTGATCTCCAAGCATTTCAGGCTCCTTCATGTTGATACATGGAGATAACATCTGTGCCACAACAGTTAGGGAATTTTGTCTTTTCCTCGTGTGAAGGATGAACTTGGAATTTAAATGAACAGAAAATATCCTAAACCAGACAACAAATGCACAGCAACCTCCTAACAGCAAACATCATTTAGTGCCAGGGAGAGGCTTTCTCTGTTGGATATCTTAAAAAAAATAAAAAAATAAATTAGCCCTACTCTGTCAAGGACAGCAGAAATAAAATTTGAAACCTGTATTGGAGCAATGGAATGGAGCAGTAAAATCTCAAGGTGCCCTTATTTAAACACTTGTCTAAAGACAAGGTTTGGGATTCTCTTAGAAATTTGCATTGTCAGCTGAATGCATTGAAAAGATAACATTCCCATGCAGAGCTGAGCAGGGCATGGAGTATTTTAAAACAGAATAACGTTATCTAAAAAAACCCAACCAACCTCAAACAAAAAATCCCCACAACCCAAAACAATGTGATCACTGTAGCCCAGTGTACCCACACTGATTTGTTCTTTGCTTTTCCTTCTTTCTACCTACACTCCTTGGCAGTAACACTTCTCCAAAAAAGAATTTTCACTCTGCTGCTTTGCTTGCTGTGCTAATCACCTGTATCTGAAAATACATCTTCAAAATTGTTTTACTCTGACAGGTCAGCAGATAAAAGCTGGATACCAGGGGGTAAATGCACTCACTAATAGACTTTCTTTCTGTAACCTAAGCAATATTCCAGAAAAAAAACTTGGGTCATCATTGGTGTTAGGTTTGAAAATATCACTGGAAAATGAAGTCCTGTACTTTGTTGCTGGAGATGAGGTTTTACTTTTTTTTTTTTTTTTTGGTCTTAGGTTCTGGTTTTCCTGTCTCTCAGTTAATTTATGTGATAATTACCACCACAGCTGACTGACCAAAATCTTTAATGATAAACCTCTAGGAGCCCAGGCCCCGTGGTGGGAGTGAGCTATTAGTGCCTCTACGTGTGAGACACACAGAGTGCTTTGCCTTCCAGATTTCCCTTCAGCACAGAGCCACTCAGTGCAAATTGCAGCGTCACAAAGCACTGCCTGCTCCTCCATGCCAGCTCTGCCCGGGGTTCTGTGCCAGGGGTAGCATTTCCATCCTGCTGATCCCACAGTTTCTGCAGTACAGAAACTTAGGGTTTGTGAAGGGGCTTTCTACAGGTTTATATGTCTTCATTCTGCTTTCAAGTTTTTTTACACATTAGTATAAAAACACATGCTGCAAGTATTTCTCAGCTCTGTAGGCACCAATCTAATCTTACCACTTCAGTTTGCAAGACAATTGCAGCGTCACAAAGCACTGCCTGCTCCTCCATGCCAGCTCTGCCCGGGGTTCTGTGCCAGGGGTAGCATTTCCATCCTATCCCACAGTTTCTGCAGTACCACATCCCCGTTTGGGAGGGCAGAGCTTTGCAAGCAGAGGCTGCTCTGCTGCAGGAACCTCTCAGAACTGGCTGGGCAGTGCCAGCTCTGGAAGGTGCTGAGCTATGCTGATGTGCACAAAAGGCAGGGTTGGCAATATTTCCATCTTTTTCACACTTGATGGCTTATGGTCCAACAGTGCTGTGATATATTTTATCTGTAAAGAGTGATTTCCCAGGTTGAACTTAAGAATTGCTGAATTATTGATGCATTTTGAGCATGCATTAATGGCTTGGATGTGAATTTCTATGTTTAACATAACCGCCAGTAATCTGGGCCTGCTTAGGAAAGAGTGTGGTCAATTATTTTTTCCATTATCTAATGTTTGCTTCAGTAAAAACACGATTTATGGTCATCTGATTTATTGAAATATGAGGGGTTTTTGGCAACTTTAGTATTGTAGAACAGAATGTGTTTATTAATTGCCATGACCTAAGGATGACTTGAATCAAAATGTTGTCCTTGCTAATAGCTGAATGTCTACAGACCAACAAAACCCCTCAAACAGATCTTTGAAGTTATGGAGCCATTTCAGAGCAGTAATATCACAGCTTCAACAAAAACCACTCTTCACTCTGGAGCCTGGATCTAAAGCATCCAGAATCTCCCACTATGTTCTACTGGAACCTAAATAGCACACTTGGTAATAAAATCCTAGAGTAGGCATAAATATAATAATTGTTTTAGCTGTTGGCTGGATCAGGCAGCTTCTCTGACTGGAGATGAATTGGGGTTTGTAGAGTTAGTTTTGTTTGCAAAAAAGACCAAACAAATGTGGTGTGGTGAGCTGGGCAGCTGTGGGACCAACATTTAATAGGAGAGGAGAGCACTGGCAAGGGCAGCCCTGCTGCCTGGGTAATTCTCTTTATCTAAGACACTGCCTTGGGGTCTCACACAGCTTTAGGGAAGTCAGGAAAGGGCTGCTGCAGCCTCCTTCCCACTCAGAGGCCTTCTCTGCTTAAAAAAAAAATAAAAAATGACCTTGAAATCTCGATTTTACACAGCCAGTCAGGGGCTAGGAAATTGATTGGCAATGCTGATATCAACTTAAGTTTGCTTTTAAAATCAACAATCTATTTCCAGCAGCCAGAGCATGATGGGCAAGGTTTCAAAAGCAGAGTGCCAGAAGGATTCTCATGGCCAGACAAGTGGCTTCTCTGGCATCAGAGCTTGTCCTGGTGCCAGAAGCCTTCCTGTGACAACAAGGCATGAAATTCCCCTCCAGCCTGGCATCCAGCTGGATTTGCTCAGTGTGGCAGGGACAGCCAGTTAAATAATACAAAGTGATTTTCAACAAGTTTAACACACCTTATCTAGTTGATATCCTCTAGGACCACTCTGATACCCTTTACTGCTTTTTAGTGATGTTTTTTTCCCCTTGTTTAAAAAAATAGCACTTTACTCTTAATGAAACACTGTTCTGTCACTGAGGATGGGATGTTGGCTTGTGGAACCAGACTCCGGTGTGTAAAGCTAAGGGCCAGATGAGCCATTTTAACATTCCCTGGAGAACTACTGCTCTGAATGTAGGCTGTAGGTAATAAAAGTTGGTGTGTGTTATTTTGGACAGAAGAAGAGGGGAAAATCCCTTTGATTTCTTTTATTCTTGGAGCAGTGTTATAGGAGTGCTCAGTCTGGTCTTTAGGGATGCTGATACAGTGTTGGCACTTCCTAGCTAATTTCTGGTTTTAAAAAAACTTAAAAACCAAAATTAGCAAAACCAGCTCCACCACACCCTAAAAGACCCATCCACTACAACTACCAACCTCACAGGCCTTGAGAATAAATCCCCTACTACATTTTTAAACCAGAAAATGAATTTTACAGTTGCAGCACTTTTATTAAGCTGCAAAATGTGATCCCCACCTCACATTGCCTGCCTTCTGTACAAATGAAGTGGCATTTGAAGGAAAAGATGTCATTTGGTACCTTAGGAAAACATGGTGGTAAGGAGTTGTTTCTGGTACATTCTTCATGTTCTCACTGGGGTTGGAAACTTTTAATAGTCCTTGTGAGAAAGGCATCAAAGCCTGGAGGATGAAACAATCAGAGAGGGAGAGGATAAGCTCGATATTGTTAGAGCTGACTTTTTCTTGAGGCTGTTTTCACACTTCCTCAGGCAATAAGATTTTTTTAAAAAAGTAGTCTCTAACATGAAGCCCACTTCTGGAGTCTGATAAGATAAAGCTAGACAGGCCAAGAAATCTTTATTTCTCTGCAAAGTTATTGGTTCATGTCTCATGTCCACAGACTAAAGAAGAACTTGATCTTGTTTTCAGACAAAGAATTTTCACAGTGCTGATTGTCAAGCATGGGTTAATTTGCCAAGTTCTTTTTCCTCCTCAGTGAGAGGAGTGATTTTGTTAAGGGGCTTTTTACAGGTTTATATGAAAATATGTCTTCATTCTGCTTTGAAGTTTTTTACACATTAGTATAAAAACACATACTGCAAGTATTTCTCAGCTATGTAGGCACCAATCTAATCTTACCACTTCAGTGTCCAAGATAATGTATTTCCTCTTTCATCATTGGATTTAGACTTACTCTTTAAAAATAAAAAGGGAAAAAGGAGATAGGAGACAAGAATTTGCTAAGCTGAAAGAACATGAAATATTTTTTTTCTTCCTTGTCTTCCTAAACATACTCTGACAGGAGAGATGCCAGGAAAAAGTCCAGAAATACCTGTGTAATGACCTTTGCTATTAAAATTAACGTGTGCCTTCTGCACCTGTTCAGAAATGCTTTAACATTCTTCTGCCTGACTTCAGAAACACTGGGTAATTAAACAGTACTTTCAGTGAAGGTCAACTCTGAATTAGTAGTTCATTAAATTATTTGTCATGCTGAATGTTACTCCTGGTCACCAGCAGTAGTGATTTCAAACAAAGAGCAGAGGAATGTCATTTTTTTTTGCTCTCATTGCAGGGGAAATTGCTGTCTGAGCTGTTAGGTCACCCAGCAGGGAAGAGCCCTCATGCCCAGCACAGAAAATCCTTGTTTGCAGAGGGATTGCTTGAGGTGGCATGCTCAGAAACATCTCAGGGGTGTGCTGCCTGCTTTTGTTTCAGAATATGCATGGAAGAGCTGAATTGTCCTCTTTAGGCCCTGGAAAATCAGTTTGTGTTGGCAAGGATTTCTCCTGTAGTGTCACACATTTTACAGCAGCTACAAGGAGGACCTGTGCCTTTTTATTGTAATTTTACATGGTGGTAAAAGTTTGAGATGGAACAAATTATGACTTAGACACCCCCAGATTTAAAGCACCTGCTGAAACAAGCCCAATTATGAAATGGATAATTAAACCTGACTGTAAATACTGCACTGTGTCCTGGGATGGGAACCACTTGGCATCAGATTTTCTCACAGGTGGGAGGCAGCAGTGCATTTCTGTGCAGTTCTGCTCTGGCTGTTCTCTCTTGCATTTCCAGCACTGGTCTTCAGCAGTTTTTCCCCATAAGGATGGGGATTGGAGCCTGATGTTCCTCCTAGGGCCTGTAGCACCCACAGCTAGGTGCAGACACCATGTACAATCTGTTTTCTGTCCTTTTTGCACATGGTTTTAGTTCCTTTAGTACATGAGTAGGGCTGATGTTGCTGTAGGACACAAAATAAAATGATGTGGACATGCAGCTCTCCAAGGTAAAAAAGAGGGAAGTTTAATTTCTGACTCCAACATTTATAGATTTCCAAAAGTGCCAGTGGATTGGAGGGTGACAGTGCCACCTCTCCAATGACACTGGACAAACCAATAATCTATCAAATGTCTCCTCCTCCATAAAAGAATGCAAAACAATCAGTTATTTACAGAAAGTGTGTGAGAAAGTTCATTACAAGAATGTAAACATCAGAAGGTTTAGAAAATCTTAAAAAACCAGGGTGACAGGCTTCCATTTAACATCAGTGGGAATTTAGGATTATAACCTATACTGATGCACCCTCAGGCTGATCAGAAACTCTGACAGGTGCCAGAAGATCACCTGGTGGGTCTGAGTCCATGGCAGCAGACCCAGAGTGTTGTGTTATGGTTTTTATTTGCCATGTTTATTGTTTGATTTGTGGTTTGGTAGTCCTTTTGGGCTTTTTCTCCCCCTGTTTTAAAGACCTGCCTTTGTTATTTAATTGAGCCAGGTGTTGGTTTATCTGTTTGTTTCTTAGCTATTTCCCTGCCAAGTTTCAAAGCCCTTTCTCCCACATCCAGTTGTTAACACCTCCTGTCCCAAGCAGTTTTCCTCCCTTGTATTCTCTGCTTTGTGTTCCACCCCCAGTTCTCCTGATTAGCTGAACGTTGTGTCCTCCCTCGAGACCCACCCCCCTTTATAAGCTGTTTGGAGCGTGTCCCAGCAGTCTGTCTGTCCCTGTGTCCCTCTGTCCATGGTGCTGCCTCTGGAGCTGCCCTTGCAGGGACACAGGCAGGGGGACCAGGGTGTCCCCACTTCCATCAGGTGTGCCTGGATTAAAACTGAGCCACAAACAGCTGGGAGACCTCTGCAGTATTTATCAGGCTGTAGCTATAATGAAACTCTGCTGTTGGTAATTGCTAGGAGATTAAACCTTTCCAAAGACACACTGGGTGCATACTAATGTCCTGCTCTCCAGAGGAGGGGACCTCAGGAGAGCTGGGCAGGGAAGGAGGAGGAAAACCTTTCCGTGCTCAGGGGCTGTGATACCAGGGAAAACCTCATTGTTTGTTCAAGGCACCAGCACAGGATTTTTGTGGGCCAGATCAATCTACAGATGCTCTCTGAAGGAGAATTATTCCAGGACAGTGCATGTGAAACTCTTCAGGTCTGAACTTTGGCATTATTTGTTGAGCACTTTTTGCTGTGGTATTTACAGAGGGAAGCAAGAAACCTCTGCACTAAGGAGATGCTGGGGCTGTTGCATTCTTGCCATCATTGCTAAGGCTGCTCCTGAGCACTTTGGTTCTTCTCCGTGGATGTGAGCAGAGGTTCCCCCTGCACCTTTCAGCAGGAAGGACAGGGATTTTGCATTATCCTGGCTCTGCCCCTGTGGTTGCAGGGGTTTCTGCCACCACTCCTTGTCCCCCTACTGTTTCCTGTTGCTCAGAGTCAGTCCCAGCCTCAGGAGGGGACTGGTGGGATGCAGGAGCTTCAGCAGGTGTGACACCTCCCCAGGCTGCCTTCAAATGCCTGCCTGGAAAATACATTAAACAGGGCAGAAGAAGCAAAGTGTGCCTTTTACAGGCAATTCAATCTCTTTCCAAAATGACAGTTTGGGAGAGGAGCCTTGTGTTAACAGGCCACAGAACAGTGAGGTCAGTGGGGACAGGAGGGAAAGGGTTTCCACCAGAGCCCAGGGAGGGCTCTGAGGCTGTGGGGGACTCTTGGGTCAGGGAACTCTGCCACAGCCAACAGAATTCTTTGGGAAGATTGGTAATACCAGACTTCCAGGGCCAGATTGCAGCCCAAACTGCAGCGGGATGGAGGCTCCCAGTGCACTCAGAGTGTCCTGGCTGTGCTGCCTGTGCTGGGTGGGAATGTCCAGTGGCACGGGGGGGCAGCTGAGGTGTTCTGAGAACGTCACCCACAGGGAGGCTGCTGTGGGTGACAACCCAGTAACTGCAACATGTTCCTCTGTGCAAGAAGAATATCAGGTAGAGATCAAGTGCTGACCCTTCTTCAATGCCCAATGCTAATGTGTAGATGGCAGCATAGTCCAAACCCCAGGTGTCCCTGAATATGTTATATTTATTGTTTATATGTAATACACAGAATAGACAAGAAAATAAGTAAAGAATGTCATATAGTTGAATGGGAAGGCCAATAGAGGGATGATACAAATTAGCAACTCCTTTCTGTCTGGTTTCTTGAATAAGAATAGTTCCATTTTATTAATGTATATTCAGGCAGAGCTATAGCCACACACTAAATCAATTGCTTTTGAACATAGTATTAGAACAAAGTAGAAAAGAGTATTTTAGATGGAAACTTCAAAAAAAAATCTTTGCAAGGCTCAAAAGAAGAGCCTTGAAAATGAAGAGATATTAAATTTTCTGTGGACTTTGTGAATTTATGTCCATTAGAAACTCCCAAACTCTAAATGACTTCTAAATTATATATCCTCTTAGGGTAAAAAAAATAATCCAAGTCTTCATTTATATATATTAAAATTACAGCTGAGATCCATGATTTTATTGTAGTGCCTCAATCCCATTAACATTGAGAGAAGTTAGATATTGAGATATCTTTGTGGAGAAATCCTACAAAATGAGGTTTTTAATGCACAATTTAATGAAAGCGCTGCTGTGTGTGCAACAGATGACCAAAAAAAAAAGCAGGCAAACCCCTGGAAAAAAAATGGAGCAAAGAGGGATAGAAAACAGTTCAGAAGAGTTATTATGTTATGGAATCAATTTAGGAAGGGGAAATACTGGATGAGGAGGACGCTCAGTATTTGTGGTGTTTGTGCAGCCTCTGTCTCTGGGGTTAACTCCAGCAGGCTGTGCTGTCCTGGCCATCAGCCCTGCTGGGCCTGGCCTTGCCCTGAGCTGGGATTTCACAGCTGCCACTCCATCCCTCTGCTGCTGCTTGGTGGCTTCAAGGAAAAGGAGAGCAGGCAGCAGCCTGTGGGTGTCAGGTAACATCTGTTACCTAAAAAATCACCCTGCCCAGCCCTGAGTAAAATATAATTGATATTTTCTTGTATTTATGCAGTTCCCAGATGAAGGAAGGAATGAGGAATCTGACTCCATGTTCTCAGAAGGCTGATTTATTATTTTATGATACTATATTATATTAAAGGATTCCATATTATATTAAAGAATACTATACTAAACTATACCAAAGAATACAGAAAGGATACTTACAGAATGCTAAAAAGATAATAATGAAAACTCCTGACTCTCTCCAGAGCCCTGACACAGCTTGGCCCTGATTGGCCCAAGAGTGAAAACAACTCCCAGCAGAATGCAATGGAACAATCACCTGTGGGTAAACAATCTCCAAACACATTCCACATGAGCACAACACAGGAGAAGCAAATGAGATCAGAATTGTTTTCCTTTTCTCTGAGGCTCCTCAGCTACCTAGAAGAAAAATCCTGGATAAGGGGATTTATCAGAAAATATGATGGTGACAATATACTTCACTATATTTTATGAAATGGCCCTATTATATGTGTTATATAAAAATGCAAGCAAAGGTTTTTCTGAAATATGCTTAATGAAAATGAGGAATTTACTGACTCTGACAGGAGCCAATATATTAGCCAATTACATTATATTATACAGCAGCTGGAGAAAATGTTGTAATAGAGAATTTAATCCTCCACTTCTAGGTTTTGTGTTGGTTGTCTGCAAGCCCCCACTGGCAGGGAAGCACTGCTGGGATTTCCCGAGCAGCACTGATGCTCCCCATGTCTTGGACACAGTTTTTGCTTCAGGCCCCTGGGAATGCCCTGGGAGCAGCTCTGTGCTGTGGAGGGAGAATGAGAAAACTTTGCTGCCAATAAGAGTTGTTTGCAAGGCCAGGATGAGTCAACACAGGAAAGTACACTTGCTTGTGTGGTGTTCTTTATGCTTCTGACTGTATTTCTACATTCCCTGAAAAAGGTTCCTTGAAGAAATTTAGGGATTGCCTGTGAAGGAGAAAAGTTTTGCTGTGAATTTTTCAGGAAATCCTCTCATGATTAATCTCCGTTGATACTTGAAATTTCTGTTCCCAGACAGATTTTCCCAGTGTTAAAGAAATGATTCTGTAGGAAAGAACAGAATGTCTGAAGAAGACAGCAAACACACACCTAAAATGGTAATTTAGTTATGATGGTTTTGTGCTGTGCTTACATCTGTGTTTCCAAGGGCTGATTTGATTATGGAGCAGTTTCTTCTTAGAATAAACCAGCATGTTTAGGAAGGCATTGACTCATGGCAGAGCTAAAACTGACAACAGTTAAATGTAACTCCTTCCATTAACAATAATGGAATTCATGTTGTATCATTATCATGGTTGGAAAGCCTGTCAAGAAAGGAAAAAAAAAAAAAACACTGCACAGCTTTGATTTATATGGTTTTTATGTCGAGAGCATGTGTTGGTGATCCCAGCTGGACTATAAAGGGCACAGGCATTCCATTGCCAAGATTTAGGTGCCATTTAAAAGTACAAAATCAGGTTTGGAGGCAAGGGTTGAAGTTAAATCTTGACAACACACAGAAAATAAAAAGTGTATAATGAGAAGAAAGAAAAGATACTAGGGAGAGGTCAGAAAAAAAATTTCTTTAGCATCAGAAACCCTTTGAATAAAAAGGGGCACAATAAAATATAAGTCCAAGGGGGTAGCTGATGTCAGGCAGTGGGAGAATGTCTGGTGAAGTTTTAGGCTGCACACTGAAAATTCCCCAGCTGAGCTGGTGAGAGCACGGTGCTGATGTCACCAAGGCCATGGATGTGAGCTGTGTCTGGGTGATGCACTGAGAGTTGGGCTCAGAAATCCCTGTGGGTCCCTTCCAGCCTGGAATATCCTGTGGAACCCCTCTCAGCAGTGGCCCTGCTGCCTGGGCAGGAATGCAGTGGCTGCAGCTGAGCCTGTGGTGGCTGATGCAAAGAAAAGTGAGTGGAGAACTTGGGAGCAAAGGAGGATTGCATGGCTTGGGCTGGGAGCTGGGGAAAAGTGTGGGCTTGGGCTGAGAACAGAAAAATACTTTATTTACAACAAATGGGGTCATTCCCAATGGAAAGATGAAAAGAGACCTATTTTCTTGAGCTCCTCCTGAGATGAGTCCAGGGCTACAGGATACTATGGTTCCAATCTTGACTTTGAATTGGACCCAAGAACAGTAATAAAACCAAAATTGTTCAAATCATTTAAGAAGAAAAATCCCTTCTGTGCTCATGCTCCCTATTTAAATTTCCTTAAAACAGCATTTCCCTCTTCTACCTGTGCTGCTGAGTTTTTAATACATCTATTTAAATGCAAATTTTGACTTTTGGTCTGTAATCACAAAAATGTTTGACACATAAATTTTTATCAGCAATGTAATTTTATAGAGGAGCAGTAATGGAGTGGTAGGCCACAAATAGCAGGATGATGCATTGCTCACCCTGTTCCAGTGTGGGGAAGTGCCTGCTCCAGCGTCAGATTGTTTCCTCAATGCTCAGCTTACTGAGATGCATGTGGTGCTCTAGAGAACTTTTTAACTGTACTTGGAGTGTTTTCTTGTGTACCAAAATCTCCCTGAGGACAATCATTTCTTTGTGTGCCCTGAATTGCTGCCATGGCAGTGCTGACAGCTGTATCTTCAGGAAGGGAAGGGTTTTTCCCAGCCCAGCATTTTTCTCCTCTTTTCAGTGGGTTTATTGCTTGGGTAGGGGAATGTTTTACCAGCGTGCTGCCAAAGCCAGTGCTGGTTACTCTTTGCTGGCTGCTGAGGGTGTGGTTTGTATTTCATCTTTCCCCACTCCCATCAGACAGTCTGGCCCTCCCCAGTCCCTGTCCAGGGTGCTGGTGGCCACCTGTGGGAAATGGAAAAATAGAAACTCCCACTGAAAGGTTTGAACTGCAGCCCTGGGAGAAGCTTGGATTGGTGTAAAAATAAAATACACAGATATTGAGTAGAAAAATCATAAACTTGTGTTTCTATGGTTGGAAGTGAGATTATGCCCTAAGTAAGTGAGAAACTGCATTGATAAAATGGTGAAGGGTTTGTAGTGTAGGGGTGTGGTTGTGTAGAGTAAGCTGAGAGTTTAGAATTTAGGGTAGAAGCATCTGTGTGCATGTGAGACAGAAGCTTGTTGGACAAAAGTATCCACAATGCAGCAAAATTAATCAAAGGTGATAGGTCAGAAAAGCAAAATAAACCTTGTGGCATCTATCCACTGGGTTAGAAAGTTCAATATTGCCTTGTAACAAAGAACTTGTGGCCACTCTGAGCTGTGGCTGGCTGCTTGTGTCACAGATCTCACAGCCTCTGAGACTGATGTCTGTGTGGGCAATAAATCCTTTTTACCCCAGTGATGGTGCCATCCCTTCATTAACAGCAGTGATAATCACAGCCAGCAGCCCTGGTGTCCCTGACACGGCCACATCTGCTGAGCAGGGCCACAGCTGCAGCAGTGACAGAGCCCAGCTGCAGCAGGCAGGGCCTGTTTGGCAGAGCTGTCTGTCCTGCTGTCTGTCTGCTGGGCTGAGCAGCCACAGCAGCACCAGGCCAGGAGTGCCTTTGGCTCAGGGCTTGGCACAGCTGGGGTGGCCCTGCAGCCATGGGTGCTGCTGTGCTTGGGCAAGCCACACCTTCTGCCCTGTGAATCTCAGAATATCCTGAGCTGGCAGGGACCCCCAGCATCATCCAGTCCCACCCCTGGCCCTGCACAGACCCCCCAACACTCCCACCCTGTGCCTGGGCATTGTCCAAGCTCTCCTGGAGCTCTGGCAGCCTCGGGGCTGTGCCCATTCCCTGGGGAGCCTGGGCAGTGCCAGCACCCTCTGGGGGTGAACCTTTCCCAAAATCCAGCCTGACCTGCCCTGGCCCAGCTCCAGCCATTCCCTGTCCCTGTCCCAGGGTGCAGAGATTGGAGCTGCCCCTTCACTGCCCCTCATGAGGATGTTGGAGACCACAATTGAGGTCCCCTCAGGCTCCTCCAGGCTGAACAGACCCAGTGCCCCCAGCTGCTGCTCTCCAGTCCTTCCCCATCCTCGTGGACTCCTCTGGAAGCTCTCCAATGGCTTCCTGTGTTTTCTGCCCTGGTGCCCCAAGCTGCACCCAGAGCTCGAGGTGAGGCAGAGTTAAGAAATGCTGTTTTCATGTTGGTATTGGCTGGTCAGACACAGGGTAGAGCAGAGAATGGTGCCAGGCATGAAAGGAGTGTTAATCCCACTCTTGACTTCTCAGGGATCAATAATATCTGAACATTAATTCATTTGAAAGAAACCCATACAGTGAGCCAAGTCTGTGCCTCCCTGTGATAGCAGGCTTATATTTACTTAATTCTAGTATTAAGTGAAGGTAGGTGGCTGCTTTCATTTTACTTATTGTTCAAAATAATTCTTATATTATGGCAAGGATCAATACAAAATGCCAGATATTTTATTGTACTTACAGAAGATCACACACCTTAGGTTCTGCACATTCTGCACTTTATATTCCCTAGATGCCATGGCATTAATTGCATACTTCAGATTGCAAATGACAGAGGATCTGAAGGGCACTGTGCTACATTTTCATTCTCATCATCTCTGTTTTCTGAATTTAGACAGGTTACAAAGTATTACTGAGGATTTGAGCAGTGTTGAAGCCATTTAAATATAGCAGTAACATATCAAGTGTATCAAACAGTTCCTCACTGTTTGGCAAAGGACGAGAAATTTGGAGAGGAGGAAAATCTTGAACCAAAAGCTGTTTGACTGCATTGAGAGCCTGGAGAAATGATTTCTTACACTCTTCACTCAGTGGGCTCATTGCTGACTTTCCTGCTCACTGAAGTGTCCTGGGGCCTGTTTCATTGCCACTCCTCTCTCCTGACTGCCTTTGCTTTGCTCTGCTAAAATCTGTTTATTCACTGCTGCTGAGGCTGGAGTGGCCTGGATCATTAGCTACCTGTTCAAGGTTAACTTTTTGTGCTGAAGTGGCTTTTTGTGAAACACCTATTAAGATTTTGAAAATACTTGGCATTGTCTTACCTAAAAACCTGAGTGCAGCCATCATCATATTTTTAGTGAAATTGAGATTTTGCTCTCTTTC
This sequence comes from Molothrus aeneus, assembly GCF_037042795.1. Taxonomy (NCBI): domain Eukaryota; kingdom Metazoa; phylum Chordata; class Aves; order Passeriformes; family Icteridae; genus Molothrus; species Molothrus aeneus. Next base: position 3,846,226 of record NC_089661.1, read on the forward strand.
CTCCTCTCTCTCAGTGTTGTAAAAACCCTCACATTGTTTTTAGTCCTTTTCTGCTTTATTCATGTGCAAGAACAACAAATGTCCTGAGTATACCTGTGAAGTGCTTTACTTTCCAAGTGCTTATGTAATTTGCTGGACACTAATGTTTAAATGTTTGTATATTGAAAAAAAACCCAAGTATTTGTATATTCAGAAATACCACACTAGTGGTTTTAACTCCTCATTGTGATCAACCTTTTTTCTCTTAAGCACTAAGCAAATTTCATAGTGTAGTCATGCAATTTTTATAATAATTTTGACACTGGAAATTAATTGTAGGCTTGATCAAGATACTTGTTCAATGACACAGCCACACAGACCAGATTTCCTATAGAAGGTTGTGATCAGTGTCAGCCAGTTTCTCTTGATTTGTGCTGGCCCTTTTTTAGTTTTTTACCATGCTATGGCCTCGGGTTTTGGATATTGTCTTCATCAGTCTGGATCTTGAGAATTTGTGTCCTCGAGTCATCAAAGCACAGGAATCTTGGTCTGCCAGCTCAGAGCAGCATCTGGAGCTGCAGGTGCAGCACAGGAGAATCCCCTGCACATCCTAGGGTCCAGGAGGATTTCCAGATCATGAAATGGCTCCCATGAGCCACTCCAGGACACCAGCTTTAATACAATTAACCTTCTTGACCCTCCTGGTCATGTTTTGCCTTTTAAATTACCTGATTTTCCAGCTTAACATGTAGCAAACACTTCATTAGTCATTTTGGTCATGGTGTGTTTGTAGAGGGGATGGAAGTGGAGGAAACAGGCTCACAGCAGCTAAAGCCAAACCAGGGGTACAGCCCAGATGAAATTCAGGAAAATAGAAATCCTAAGGGGAAGAGAGAGCTATTTTTATTAGCAGTTTGTCTCTTTATGGTGACCTGTGTTGGGCAAGGGGAATCCTGTTATTGCCAGGCACTGAAGGAAACTCTCTGTGCTGGTCTTAGACTGCAGAGAAAGCAGGGCAGAAATGGAATGTGAAAAGGGAGCTTGCAGGTGACAGCTTCAAGCTGTAATACAGTGTTTCAGCCCCATTTTAAGGTGTTTAACATATATTTGATGTCATGCCTTTTTTGAAAAGCTTGTCAATGTTTTATTTAGGAGGGAAAAGTACAGGCAAATAGATGGTAAATGGTGAAACTTCCATCACCTGCTGTAGGAGAGGAGACAGAACATATCAAATACCAGGTTCTGGAGGCAGATTTGTGGGGCTCAGTCCTGAGCCAAGCTATTGTTCGAGCTGGATTGCTTGCATGTAAATAAACCACTCACTGTTTGAGCCAGTGCCCAGGTGGAATTCCTTAGGATGGAATTAGCAGCTGGCCAGAGGGATGGGGCAGTGCCAGTGAACTCTTGATGTCCTCACAGGGCTCAAAGCTCCTCCTGGTGGGTGTCAGGGCTGAAAAGTGTGTGAGCTCCACAATGGCACAGCCTGTGACTGAGCACTGGTGCTTTGGGATTCGTGTGGATCAAGGCACTCACATGAAATATTGGTCCTGTCAGTTCCTGCATGGGAGAGGCTTCTGTAGTGTTGGGATGCTGAACTGCAAATAAAGGAGCAAGAGGATAAAAAGATTAGAAATAGGTGTGTTTCTTCCTCTTTCAAAGCCCTCACAAAGCATTGCTGGAATTATCCCTGTTGGCAAAGCTGAGTTATTTTTATAGTTATTGCACTTGTGCACCTCTCAACTGGGCTTAGCAGAAGTTCACTAGGTAGAAGTAAAGTTGTGCTTGCTAGGCAAACCAAAATCCAAAATACCAGCAGGTCTGAATGCAAAACCAACATTATTTAAGAGAAAAATCTGAGAAATAAAGCATCCACTTTTACTTTAGTGTTAGGACTCTTATAGCTATAAATGCAAATTCACTGCCATTACTCATCTCTCTAAGGTGTTGATTTTATAGAAGTGATGCTAGGGAAACAACCCACCCAAAAGTGAATTAAAATCTAAATCTTAAGTTATCACACAAATGTTTGCTATTTATACTGTCCATCTGTCTATGGTGCCTGACAGATAATCAATATACTTTTACTAAAAAAAAATAAAATCCTGTTGCTCTGGAGAAACACAGCACTGAGCTCAGCCAGAAGTTCCTGTAATTCCTCCGAGCAAAGCTGCATTTGCAGAGTGGGCTGAGAAATAAGGGCAGACGAATATTTTCTAATAACTGAATAGTCAAATAGTGGGATTGAAAGCTAGAACAAAACATCTGTGTCCTAAACTCTGTGCTCTTGAGCAAGGCTGCTTGGGGCTGCAAGGAGTGGGCAGTGCTGCCTGCTCTCAGTTGCACTAACACTGATTTATTTGTGTTTTTTGCGTGGGGGAAATGTTTGCATTTTGCTGCTGAGGTTTGGAAGAAACTCAGCTTTTCTTGCTTGGTGATCAGCAAGCTGTTGTGTGGAGCTCAGTTATTATGGCTCCAGTTTTTCCCTCCTCGTGGGCCTTTCTGTTGAAATTTGGGACTTTTCAGGGGGCTGGTTTCAGTGGGAGGTTGGTGCTGTCTTTTGGTGGAAAGAATGCCTAAACTCCAGCTTCTGCAGATGACTCATGTATCACAGCTAATCAGAGTCACAGTGCTTCTTCATACATCTGATTATCTATGTTTGTGGCAGGCTTATTTTCATTAGGGAAACAAACTCTAAAGCTGTAATAATCCAGTGAAATGTTATGTACAATTGTATAGATGTGAGCTGAATTTTTTACTTCATATCAAAGAGGAATGGTCACTGTAATGAAACAAATTCTGTTTGTATTTGTGCAAGTCCATGAACAACTAAATGTGTAAAACAAAACATTTTTTCCTCATTTATTCTTCAGGTTTTGCAGAATGCTGCTTTTCTGTCTGTTTTTCAGCTCATAATAAACTTCTGTGGTAGAATCTTTCAGCTGAATCTGGAAGGGTTTTGCAGGTCTTTGAAGTACAAGCCTTTATCTAGTTTGGGATGTGTGGCTCTTCTTAGCAAGTTAATAGAATCTACCTCCTGACACATTACAGGGTAAAAATGTTAAATAAATTCATTATTATTGCATTAAATCTCAGGGGGGAAAAATGGCCAGTTTGGAAATAAAATTCTTATTATTGAGTGGCTTTTCAGGGTTTTGAGGGTTCAGCCAAAACAAAATTGAAATAGTTATAATGGAAAAAACCTGCAGCACACATGTTCTATTTAGCCTTATTTAGTTCTCCTACTGAGGCATTTTTAATCTTTTCAAGGGTGAGTTTGAGAGTTAATTGTTGATTTTGTCAGTTTTATAAGCACACCAACATAATGAATTTTTGACGTGCTGAAAGAACAATGAGCAAGTTCAGAATTTTGAATTTTCAGGAATGTGGTTTGTCTGCTTCTGGCATTATTTGGTTTAGAGCAAAGAGCAGCCCACCCTCAGGACTCTGCTGCTGTCTGCAGAACCACCAGCGCTGTGACAGCAGTGCCTGCATGAGCAGCTGCTTTAAGCACATTAATAGTGAATAAAAGTGTTGGGCACATTAAAAATGGACCTAAAAGCAGAGGGGAAGCAGGTGCCTTTGACTGGTGGTGTGGAATAAGTCCTGTTGATTTGGGTTGTTTGGCTGTAATTGATCCCCCATCGTGCAGCAGCAGAGCCCACGGAGGCACCCAGAAGTTGCCTGTAAGTAGCTGGGTTTGCAATCAGAGACCTTTTATCCCTGCCATTTGTCACTGGCCGTGCCAGGTGTGTCTGGGGGCTCTGCTGCAGGTGTCTCTGGTCTGCAGCTCCTGGCAAATTGATCCTTTGTTCCCCTGGAGCTGCCCCCAGCAGGCTGCAGAGGCAAACCATGGGCAGCAGCCTCTGCTTTTTATTCTTATCGTACTGGCACACAGAATATGCCCAAAAATACCTCGTGCAAAACAAAAAAAGGTGCCTAGAATATTTAGTGATTGATTTTTCAGTTAGAAATTTGCTGGTCATTGTCCTGCCCCAGGATAGATTTCTGAGTAGTGATTGAAGCCAGAACGGAAGAGACGACGTCTTTTAAAGTCATTCTGTCAAATCACTTAAATTAGTTTAAAGGGCAGTTCATCCAATTTCAGAAAATACCGCTTGTGTCTTTTCCCAGTGCTCCTGGATTTTGAAAAGTTATTGCTGATGTCTCAAGGAAAGGATTCCAAGCGCTGTGAGAGAGCAAGCAGCTCCCTGCACAAACACACAGCGCCGGTTCTGCATGAGAAGCAGCGCTGAACTTCCTAGGAAGAGTATTTTGAGCAGGTCCAGTTGATAAGCACTCCAGAATCAATATTTCATGTTATTCTACTATACAAATATAACACTGATAGCGGCAGCACTACAAGAGGCTGGAAACAAGTCAATGTCACAGGCAGTTGGCATTCAGGCTGCATGTCCAGCAGGCAGCTCCTGCAGCTCTGGCTGTGCTTTGGGCAGGGCACCGTGTGATGGAGTGGCAGCACCAGCCATGCTCACTGCACCTCTGGGTAAGTCTTCCTCACCTTCTGCCCCCTTTACTGGAGCCACACTGGGAAATTTCTATAGAAAGGCAGATGCTGAGTTTTTCCTCTTTTTCTTGGACTGAATTGCTGTGTTGAAAGGATTGATTTTAATGCCCTGACATCAAAATTTTGTTACTGATCTTGAAATAGATCAAACACAAATATTTTGCTCAGGGAATTAACTCTGGTTTTGAATCAGATAATTCTCTCACAATAAAAACTCTGGGAATGCTCTGTAAGGAAGATGAGTGCTCTTTGGCATTTATATTTTTTAGTTCGAGTATGTAGCAATGGGAAGACAGAATAATGAATTGCCAGGGAGGCAGGGAAGTTAGAGGAATATAACTGGTGCTTATGCCCATTATTGTTGCAGGTTTTTGACATTTAAAGTGGTTTGCAACCCTTCTCTTATCAGAGCTAATGCCAGACAATCAGTCACCCTGGCACAGCAGTTCTGTGCCTCACTGTTAGTAATGCTGCTGATAATTGATGAGCAGCAGCAGAATTTATAAATGAAATTAGCTCCCCAAAGTTTAAGTATGACTGTGATTGAAGCAGTAATGATAGAGTTCATGCGAGTACGTTTGCCATTTATCTGAATGTATCATTACTGACAGTGCTTTTCCCTTAACATTTTGTTATCCTTATTCATGTCATTGTTATAATGTCCTCTCAGATACCTGCAAATTAAACTGACTTGTACTCAATGCTGATCCTTCCTGCCCACCCCTGCACCTCCTCCTCTGGAATTAATTTGTGCAACATTTGATTTTTAAGATCTTTGGGAGCATCTATAATGTAGTCAGAGGGAAGTGCTGTTCAAATAATTGGGGAACAGCTTTGGCTTTCTTGTCAGTGAAAGCTTTTCTATCCTTTATTTGTCAGGAAGACACAATATTAGTGTTTTAATTCAAAATTCAAAAAGTGGTTTTAGCTACAAATGAAAGTGAGGAGACACAGAATTTTTAGCAACCCAGCAATGTTTCAGACTTTGGACTCAAAATCAAGAGAGCCCTACATCACCATGGATTTGATAATATCTTGAGCTAATCCTGGAGACTCTTTTTTAAAAACTCTTATGAAAAATTACTGAAGGAGACACAATTTTGGTGAAGACTCCATGGTAATCTGAAAATAAAGTGATTAAACATAAGTTGAGTCAAATAGATTCTGATTTTTAAAAATCATGTATCTGTTTTCTGTATCTTCAAAACTAGAACTTGATTATCTTGTGATGGTTTTCTCTTGTTCCAGTTACTTTTGCATGTAGAGATTTTAAAGGGCTATAGGACAGAAGGTTTTTGGTATTAGTGAATATCAAAGAATTTGTTAGAGAAAGTTTCATCATCTCCATGCACAGTAAAACCCCAGAAATTCTGTGGAAAGAGGTGAGTTTGGAATAGTTCAAATTACCTTGATTTACTTTAAGGATAGATAAGTACAAATGGTTGGCTCTTTTTTGTTTGGTTGGATTTATTTGGGTTATTGTTTACTTTGTTGGTTTTTTTGGTGTTTTTTTTTGTTTTACTAGACCAACTTCTCTAATAAACTATACTCAGATCTAAAAAGGAAAAGGTTATATTTGTGTGTTTCCCATCACTGGAGTAATTTTTCTGAAATTTCAGTAAAGATGGGGGAAAAATCCAGCAATTTAAATCAGACAATATGTATAAATTCATTGAAATGCTTGTTTTTAGAAATCCATCCAACCCTCAGCACTGACTTAATTTTAGTTCTCAGAACTGTTTTGCTTTAATCCCTTTCCAGCCACGAATTAAACTGAAGAAAATATTTACAGTGCATTTACTGCATACCAAGGGAATGGCCCACACTTCCTGGCCTGGCTGGTAACTTTTGTGGTTTTACCTCATGAGGAGGTTGAAATAAATGAACACAAATGTGATTTCAGAAGGTTATGCCTGGTTTCAGTGGTGCTCATTTCAGTCTCTGCAGCAAAAGAACTGGAGGGCCTCCAGTTTATTCTCTTTTTTAGTATAGGAGATGTCATCTTTGAGCATATTCAGCAAATTCAGTATCATAAGGAGACAACAGGATCAAACAAGATCTCTCTTGCTTAAAATATTGTACAATATCCTACATACACACATGTGGTTCTGCCTTTTTGGTAATGTTTGAATATTGGGACCCAAAGGAAGTAAAAATGTTGTAGCTTCTCAGATTTTAGATCTTTGCCTGTTCAGTATTTTGGGGGGATTTTCACCTGGGTTTCTTGCAGGAAGACAGTAGTGTTGGATTTCCTGGACACCTTTATTTTGAAGTGTTCCTTGAACAATACATAATTTGTGACATCAGGTTTTGGTTGCTTCATTGAATGCAGTTTAATTCTTCCAGTGGTTTATATTTAATTAATAATGTACTAATTGATACAACAGACAAGTTCAAGGACACAACCTCCCCAAGGTTTCACCAGCCATCTAATTTATATGAATTTCCTCTAAGTCATGACAGTGATGCTTTAATCCATTAAAACCCACATGGAAATTCAGGGACAGAACACATTTCTTAATTTCTGAGCGGTGAAGTGTAAAACTTTCAAATGCCAGTGTGTGGCATTCACATTCTCTGAAAAATCCCTCTGCCCAGGATTGTTCTCCTGGGAAGCTGAGAAGCCTCAGAGAAAAGGAAACAATTCTGATCTCATTTGCTTCTCCTGTGCTGTGCTCATGTGGAATGTGTTTGGAGATTGTTTACCCACAGGTGATTGTTCCATTGCATTCTGCTGGGAGTTGTTTTCACTCTTTGGCCAATCAGGGCCAAGCTGTGTCAGGATTCTGGAAAGCATCAGGAGTTTTCATTATTATCTTTTTAGCATTCTGTAAGTATCCTTTCTGTATTCTTTAGTATAATATAGTATTCTTTAATATAATATAGTTTCATAAAATAATAAATCAGCCTTCTGAGGACATGGAGTCAGAGTCATCATTCCTCCCTGCCACGGGGATCCCTGCAAACACAATTCCAGTCTTGAACTGTGCCAGCCTGTGCCCTGCTGTGGGCATGGGCAGTGTGGCACCAGCTCAGTGCTCTCCTGGCTGGTGCCAAAATGCTCAGGAGGGCTCAGCTCCCCCTGTTCAGGGCTCTCTGCTGTGCAGAGCTGTGAGGACACAGCCTCTGCTGGAAGCTCTTGAAGGGCTGAATCAGTGACTTGTTTTAGCTGTTTAATTCTTGTGGGGATTAGGCATTCATCATTTCCCTCTCTAGAGATAGACTCCATTTAATGTAAGGGAAGGAGGGGTTTTGGAGGTTGACTCGGCGTAGTAGAGATCAAAGTGAGGTGAGGCATTGTTCTGATTTTTAAAGATTTTCTATGTTTCAGCTTTTTGATGTTTACATTCTTGTAATGAACTTCCTCACACACTTTATGTAAATAACTTATTGTTTTGCATTCTTTTATGGAAGAAGAGAAGTTTAATAGACTATGAGTTTGTCCAGTGTCATTGGAGAGCTGGCACTGTCACCCTCCAATCCACTGTCCCTTTTGGAAAACTATAAATATTCAAGTCAGAAAACAAAAAATCTCTTTTTTACCTTGGAAAGAGCAGCGAGACTGTTGTGTGTTGTTTTGTGTCCTACAGTGACAGTGAGGATTGTTAAAGAGCTGTCTCTGTGCTCCCCTGTAACTGTGCTGAGCTCTCTACAGGGCTGTACCCACTATCTGGCACTCTCAGGTGCTTTCTGTGAACTTCTCAGAAGGCCAAATTCTTGCCCTCCTCTTTTCTTTGGGCAGGATCTGTGCCTCCTTGTCATCCTCATTTTTTAAGTTTTTCTAGATCTTCTGATGTTGACATTCTTGTAATGAACTTTCTCACACACTTTCTGTAAATAACTGATTGTTCTGCATTCTTTTATGGAAGAGGAGAAATTTGATGGACTGTTGGTTTGTCCAGTGTCATTGGAGAGGTGGCACTGTCACCCTCCAATCCACTGGCACTTTTGGAAATCTCTAAATGTTGGAGTCAGAAAATAAATTTCCCTTTTTTTACCTTGAGGGCAGCGGTGTGTCTGTTGTGTTCTTTCATGTCCTACAGTCACATCCCCTCTTGATACAGGTCTGGAGGGGGGAGTTAAGCTGAAGGACACCACTCAAGCAATGCCCAGGAGCAGAGTGAGACAAGTCCATCCCTGCCACAGCTGGCAGCCAAGGGGGATGCTGAAAAGAAGGGGCACTTCTGAAATGCCAGCAAACCTGGGATTGAGCTTTGTGGTTTGCTTTTAAAGACAGTCTTTATTAACTCAGTCCCTAAACTGGTTACCACAATGGTAACAGCAGTAGTTGTCCCTGCTTGTAGCAGGAAGGACTTTTCATAAAAGTTAATCTTCCCTGAGCAAACAAATTTTAATCTGTGGGTTCCATCATCTTCTGCTTTTTAATAGTATTGCTCTTTTAATATCACTTCTTTTCTAACAAGATCATACCCTGCTCCCTTAGGCCATGTTAAAAAGGTCAGTCACTGAGTGGTATTTTAATTCAAATAAAGAGTGAAAGACAGAGTGTTTTTGCTAGAATACTAAAAGATCACCTATTTAAATCTTCCTTTTAATGTCTGTTTAACTATCTTTCTTTGAGGCTTTTTCTATGACCTTCAACATAATTTAAACTTAATTTTTAATTCATTATTCATGCCATTAAATACTGAAACCCGTTTCTTGCTGCAGTTTATTTCTCTATTAAATGCATGTGTTCTCTTGGTTTTGTTTTGTTCTGTAAAGAATTCTGATGTACTGGCATTTTAAAATACAGTAGAGAAGAATGCTTATTTTGAGAGGTAAAACACCTCAATGTGTAAACATTGTATTACATCAACACCATTATTTATAGGTAAAAGAAGGGGGTGGGGGAAATACAGATTGAACCTGGGGCCTCTTACCTCGATAAATTCAGTGTAAATGCCCCTGTCCTGTGTGGGCTGGGAATGGGCTGCCCTGAGTGTTCCCAATCTCTGGAGTGCTTCAGCTGCACACAGCAATAACCATGGCAGCTCCACTGACACCCTGACACCTGCTCTACATCATTGTTTTGGCTTCCCCATTTTTTTCTCACTTGGTAATTGAGTTTCATGGCTCGGTGCAGGAGATGGAATGAACTGCAGATAGTTATGTTATTATAGATTAGCCATAGTGATACTGGGGTTTGTAGAGACCTGATATGCTGCAGGAAAGCACCCAGAACTAATATCACCGAATAAAGGAAATAAATTAAGCCCTTAAAATGATGCATTTTCATTGCCAGGGAGCAGTTTTTTCCACCCCTCCTAAAGCTGATACCACCAATGGGCTGGTATCTCATTTGCTGTAGCCAGGTAGGAGTTGCACACAGTGTGAAGATACACAGATTCTCATCACTGCAGAACACATGCACAGTTATTTTTTTGTTGTCTGTCAGCATTCAGGTACTTTAGTAATATAAACTGCTTCTGTATCTTCCTTCACTTGATTCAATGGCCTGAAGCGTGGCACATTCACAAGCAGTTGGGTAAATAAGGGAAAAATCCAGTGTTCTGTTACTGTTGCTTCCCAGAGTTTTTGTCTGGCAGTCATTAGCAGTACAAGTTTATCGGAGAAATTTTTGAAGAGAGTACAATGCACTGTTAAGGAAAAAAAAAGTGCCAAAAATCCAAGGTTAAGTTGCAAGAGTGATGTAGCAGAGCTATAATATTTCACACTGTTCCTCTGGGGTTTTTAAAGCAGGGGAGAGAGAGAAAACATTTCCCAAAAGCACAAAGTTTCCTTAAATTTGGCACAGCTCTGTAGGTGGCAGGAGCACTGATGGCACATGACCCTGGGGCACTGTCAGCACTGTCACAGTGACCTGAAAACCTGCTGGGTACCCCTGCAGCTCCTGAGCCAGGGCTGGCATGTCCCATGCAGGTCCCTGATCCGTGTGTGACAGGTCCCTGTGGCTCTGGATGGCCATGCAGGAGCCAGGGTGAAATCTATGTATGAATATATATATATGAATGTGAAATAAATAGATGAAAGATATGCAGAGATCCATTGTAGCTCTAGATGGCCATGCAGGTCCCACAGTAAAGGGTGACACTGTAGCTCTGGATTGCCATGCAGGTCCCACAGTCAAGGGTGACACTGTGGCTCTGCATTGCCATGCATGTCCCTGCTCTGTGTGTGACACTGGATGGCCATGCAGCCCCTGCTCTGTGTGACACTGTGGCTCTGGATGGCCATGCAGTCCCTGTCCCAGGGGTGACACTGTGGCCCTGGGTTGCCATGCAGCCCCTGCTCTGTGTGACACTGTGGCTCTGGATGGCCATGCAGTCCCTGTCCCAGGGGTGACACTGTGGCCCTGGGTTGCCATGCATGTCCCTGTTCCATGGGTGACACTGTGGCCCTGGGTTGCCATGCCGTCCCTGTGTGACACTGTGACCCTGGGTTGCCATGCATGTCCCTGTTCCATGGGTGACACTGTGGCCCTGGGTTGCCATGCCGTCCCTGTGTGACACTGTGGCCCTGGGTTGCCATGCATGTCCCTGCTCCATGTGTGACACTGTGGCCCTGGGTTGCCATGCCGTCCCTGTGTGACACTGTGGCCCTGGGTTGCCATGCATGTCCCTGCTCTGTGTGTGACACTGTGGCCCTGGGTTGCCATGCATGTCCCTGTTCCATGGGTGACACTGTGGCCCTGGGTTGCCATGCATGTCCCTGTTCCAGGGGTGACACTGTGGCCCTGGGTTGCCATGCCGTCCCTGTGTGACACTGTGGCCCTGGGTTGCCATGCAGGTCCCTGCTCTGTGTGTGACACTGTGGCCCTGGGTTGCCATGCATGTCCCTGCTCTGTGTGTGACACTGTGGCCCTGGGTTGCCATGCCATCCCTGTGTGACACTGTGGCCCTGGGTTGCCATGCAGTCCCTGTGTGACACGGTGGCCCTGGGTTGCCATGCAGCCCCTGCTCCCTGTGGCTCTGTGGTGCCACACCAGGCCCTGCTGAGCCAGCAGAGTGTGCCATCCCTGCCTTTTCCTTGTCCCCATCCTGGAGCACACCCAAGGCCATGCCCTATCAGACCAGGACAGCTCCCAGAGGAGGGCAGGGCACGGCCCTGCCTGTGCTGCTTGAGAAGAGAATTCCAGCCCCTCACTGAGCTGCTGCTGTCTGTCTGTCTGTCCCCAAGCAGCGCTCCCAGCCAGCCCAGCGGGCATTCCCAGCGTGTCCCAGCAATCCTGGGGTGCCAGCACTCCCTCCCCAGGGACCCTCAGCTGGTGTCCCCTTTGCTGAGCCAACCCAGCATGGCCCTGCCATCCCCAGGCTGCCAGGGCAGATTGATGGGCTCCACAGCTGTCCTCAGTTAATGGAATCCATATATTCTGTCACCCTGCAGGACCTCCCTGGGAAATTACCTCCCCTTTCCTTGCTCTTGGAGAAGAGTTATTGTATGGGAGCCAAGCTGGGATTAGCTGCTTTTATCCACAAGACAGATCTACATATATCTTCATTTTTTTTTCTTCTTTTTTATTTTTTTTTTAATTTTATCCTCTTCTTCCTTTTCCCCCCTCTTCTTTCAATATCTTGAAGTAATTTGTGACAAGGTTAAATTTCTGTACTGCTTGTTGAAACACCACATTAGGGCACAATTTGAACAGCATTAGTGAATTACCAGCTCTCTACTGGTATATATTTCTGTATTCTCAATTCTGTTTTGAAAAAATACAATAATGGATAGAATAATCTGCTAATTCTATTTTATGACAGATGGAATGTGTGTCCTGGACCATATGGCTGCTGGTTTGGGCTCTTTGGGGTATCCTGTTGCTTTTACCATTTATGTTGTCGCTTTGGAACTTGCTGGTGTGATGTTGAAGCACATACATTTCAATTCTTCACAAGTTCTTAGCTAAAACCACTCTAACTGTGAAATATAGCTAGATCTAGGGCTGCCTGAGTTTTGTGTAATGCTTTATATGAAATGTATGCAGAGATCCACTTTATTGGGTGTGTAGACAGGAGATAAAAAAGAGCCTTCTTCTTATGTATATTTTGAGTTTATTTTAGTGTCATCAGTGCAAAAATAATTCTGTTAATTTTGCTAAATGATACTGTGCATGTGCTTTTCTCAGTTTACACAAAAGTAGTATTTGTGGAAAGCTTAAGATAAAAATTATCTTTCAATTTGTCAGAGAAATGAGTCTCCTGTTTCCATTCCAAAAAGCCAAGATGGATAATCTGGAACTTGTGAAGGGGCCCATATTAAATTAATTCTTCACAAAATTTTTGTGTATTGATGAGCTGAGGCTTATTAAAAAAACGTGATTATGTGAAGATAGCATTGCTGTCTTTGTGAGATGCAGAAGTTTGTTTGATAAATGATCTCTCTTGGGATTCTCAGCAGAGAATTTCAGAGCTGGAGTGATTTTACAGCCCATTGCTGGTGCTCTGATTTGTGTTATTGTCCTTGACAGGGGAGCAGTGCTGGGGCACAGCCATGACCTTTATGTAAAGCAGTTCCTGTCACCTGTTTGGGTTTGCAGCAGAGCAAGGCTCCACTCCTGCCAATCCTTGCTATACATGCTGCTAAAAAAAAGAGAGTTTGGTGGTTTTTTTGTCTTTCTTTAGTTACAGCCAAAGCTCAGGCGTGAGCTCAGCTCCAGCCCAGAGTGCAGCCAGTCCAGGGGGTGCAGGGGGACCCTAAACCTCACTGTGTGCCCCCAAACCTCACTGTGTGTCCCCAAACTTCACCATGTGCCCCCAAACCTCACTGTGTGCCCCCAAACCCCACTGGGTGACCTCAGACCCCACTGTGTGCCCCAAACCTCTCTGTGTGCCCCAAACCTCACTGTGTGCCCCCAATTTCACTGTGTGCCCCCAAACCTCCCCTTGGGACCCCAAACCTCACTGTGTGACCCCAAACTTCACCATGTGCTCCCAGACCTCTCTTTGTGCCCCCAAACCCCACTGGGTGACCTCAGACCCCACTGTGTGCCCCAAACCTCTCTGTGTGCCCCAAACCTCACTGTGTGCCCCCAATTTCACTGTGTGCCCCCAAACCTCTCTGTGTGCCCCAAACATCCCTGTGTGCTCCCAAACCTCAGCGTGTGCTCCCAAACCTCACCGTGTGATCCCAAACCTGTGTGCCCCAAACCTGCCCTTGTGATCCCAAACCTCTCCATGTGCCCCAAACCCCACTGTGTGCCCCAAACCTCCCCTTGTGCCCCCAGGCCCTGCTGGGGCAGTCTGGGGTTGGGTGCTGGGCTCACCTTCGTGGGGCCTCCTGCAGCACTGGGGGCTCCAAGGCAAAGCACAGAAAGGGGAATTGATGAGAGTGATTATTCCAGCTCTTTATCCGTCTCCTGGATGAGGAACCCACACTGGGGCTCCTCCTGAGCCCACACTGATGAGTTCCAAATACCACCTCTCCATGGTATTCAACAGGTTCCTTTTTCCTTGATTAATTAATAGAGCCTCTTTGCTGTGGCTTTTCCTCAATTTGAGTCTTTTCTCATCCTTGTGAGAGCCTTTGCTATGATACACTCAAACCAGTCAGAAGTGCAGAATTTTTCTGAATAATAAAATTCCTGCTTTAGTCTAGATTCATTTTAATTTTTATTGTGGTAATGCTGTTTGAAAAGAAGAGTCTTTTGAGTGACTTCTGTCAGATATAAAATCAGTAATTTAAACAAAAGCAAAACACGTTTTAAAAAGATAAATCCACTTAGAATCTGTTATGAATAAGAAGCTTGACTGGGCCAATATTCAAGCAGCAATCAATTTATTAATTAATATGGTAAAGTATGAGCAATACAGTGCTGGGTACAGTGGGGGAAGTTTTCCCTCCAACTGCACACCCATAGTTGAGGCTTACAGGTATTTATAGGGGTACTCATCAGTTTCTCAGCAGTTTCTATTCCAATTTTTACTCATCAGCAGTTTCTATTTCAATTTTTTTGTCACAATTCTATACACTATTGTGATTTAGTTTCTCTCAGGGTGTATCCCAAAAGGAGCATCCCCAGATGGTGCTGGTTTCTGAGAGAAGGAAGATGAATCCCAGCTGGTGCAGTCCAGCTCCCCAGATGTGGGTTCACCTTTTGATTGCAAGGACTGTAAATCTCATAACTGGGATGTCCAGCTTCCCTTGGTCAGAACCATAAATCCTTGAGCTGAGTTCATCTTCCTTTCTCAAGCTGCTTTGCTCTGTTTTGTTAAGGTGTGAGATAAACATGTTTCCTTCATATATATTCCAAAGCTATAGTTTCAAGGATACAAGCAATATTCTAAAATTATACCTCAAAAGGTTATTATTGCAGAGCTCTTTAGGATTAACTACAAGCAAAGAGCAACATCCTTAACACTTCAATTCCAATGCTCCTAAATCAACTAAGGTTAACTGCAAACAAAAGACAGGTTCAAAGGCCTTCTTCCATGCTTTACTTTCCTCAGTTGTTATTAGAATTCACAACTGTCCCATTGTCGATCTCCACACATATGGCAATCACAAACACACACATTGCCTGTATGTGCCTGACACCAAACACAGCTTTGGATTTCACAAATCCCTTTAGAAATGTGTGGTACACTGCACACAGAACCCTTAGGCCCCTCAGCTTCAGCATTTGTCCAACATGAACAAATTTATTCCAGCATGAGATGGAAAGTCAGTATCACTCTTTGTGTCTCTAAATGCTTTATTAAAAGTGTATATCTCATGTGAGCCTTTGCACCTACAGAGACTTTTCTTCCCTAGATGAATTGAAAGGGTCCACACATGGATATGGAAGCTATTATTTTCCCAGCAGGATGTTAAACTGCTCATCAACTCTTGCAGAGCCAAAACACTTAGGAAAAGCATGCAGGTGAAGGAGCTGCAGCTCTAATAACCACGTGTCAGCACTTCACCCCCAGCCAGGAAATCTTTCACCTCTTAAAGAAGCTTTGCTCCCAAGACCAGGACACTTTATGCTGCAGAGAACTGTTTTACTGGGGGCTGGAAATCATCAAAAAAGGCTCCACTTTTTTTGCTGAGGCAGACACAGATCCTCCCTGTATCACAAACCAGCTCTCCAGGTAGGATCTGGCTGCTGCTGCTGCTTTCTGGCTTTATTTTGAAGGGTGTTGCCAGTTAATACCACCCCTGCACCCTCCCTCTCTGACTCAGACCCCATTAGTGTGATTGGAAAGGCAGAAAAAGGAAATCAGGTCTGTCAATATGGAAATACATTTCTCAGTGTCGAGGAGGATTTGCTAAACTGGATAACCCACTTGTGCCAGGAGTTATCCATAACTGTAGATTACACTGAGAAAACCTGATCATTCATATTTCTTCTTTCTATTTTTATGTGGGTTTTTTTGTGGTTTGTTTGTTTTTCCTCAACTGTATAAACATGTAACAATGCCTATTATGAAAACTAAAATGATTTTAAACTAATAGGATTGAAGAGAAAAGTGGGTTAGAGTAACCCTAAAGAAATGGCACTGAGTGTTTGGCCAGGGACTTTTCATGGGGACACATACTGATAGGACAAAAGGGACTGGTCTTAAACTGAAGGAGGTTTAGACGGGAAATTGGGCAGGAATTGTTCCCTGGCAGGGTGGGCAGGCCCTGGCACAGGGTGCCCAGAGCAGCTGGGGCTGCCCCTGGATCCCTGGCAGTGCCCAAGGCCAGGCTGGGCAGGGCTGGGAGCACCTGGGACAGTGGGAGGTGTCCCTGCCATGGCAGGGGTGGAGCAAGGTGAGTTATAAGGTCCCTTTTGACCCAAGCCATTAGATGGTTCCAGAAATATATTGCATTTAGCACTTATATTATATGATATTTTAACAGCCTGCTAAGCTGAGCTGTGGAAATCCACGTTAGCCTTTGCACCTTTGCTGTGGGTTGAGCTCATCCCTTTTTGCTGACCAGGATTTTCTCCACCTTGCTGTTTGTTCCTCTGTTTGCAGTAATGGTTGTCAAGTGATTTGCCCTCCTCCCAGCTGACTGTGCTGCTTTCAACTCCCATGGACAGTGCATGTTTCCCTTGCACTTCTCCTTGCATTCCATGGTAGCTGTCTGCTTTCTAATTTCATTTCTATTCATGGGGGTGCCCACAAAAATGACAAATGTCCATAAACCCCCTCTTCTCCAGATTATAAAGCTGTAAGTTAGGCTGTCTAGGGCAAGATTTCTCTTACATGTGGCTTATTTCAGACTTGCAATAACTTTTATTTTTTCAGTGTCTAAATCTATCCTCTTCTGAACATATTTGACTAGATATGCCAAGTTCTATGTTTTTCTGGGAATACAAGATGCCCTATGCTATTAATCTTTTTACAGCAATGATTGACTCAAATGGTTTGTGGGAAAAGGAAGAAAAACATATTTAGTAAAGATCTCTGGTAGAGTTAATTTGTCTCCCTGTGGCTCTGAGACGTGCAATTCAGATTTCTGCATGCTGTGGACACCCTTGTCAATGTATTGATGAAGACCTGTGGGAATACAGCAGTTTTAAACAATATTTTAAAGCAGAAATTCCAGAGTACTTCATATGGATGATCTTTTTATTCTCAGCAACTGTAAAATACAGCAAAACTGAAGAATATTTTATTTACGTTTTTAAACAACAGATGAATTTTCAGGATGCTCATTAAAATGGGAAGTAGTAAATGATGAAAGGTTTTCTTTAATGGAAAGTAAAAATGTCATGACATCACCAGAATATATTGGAGACCAGGAAGCAGAGCAGCCCTTGCCCAGAATGCTGATGAGCTGTGCTGCTCAGCTTTTCTCCTGCAGGAAGGAAGGATGTATTTTCTCTTTCTGTTGTATGTTGTTATATATTTATACACAAAAGTGGATAATGCAAAAGAAGTTATTTCATCAGTAATGTCCAAGAACTGCACACCAGGCTGGGAGCAGCTGAAATTTGTTCATTAAAAGTTCATGGTCTGTTGACCTTTTCTGGTTCAAGCCTTGTATTGAGTCCACTCCTTATCTCTGCTGTGCATGGCAGATTGTTTAGCATATTTCTTGTGTAGAGAGTGACTTTGAGTGCCACAAGGACCTCACTCGGCACTTGCAGGCATAAGCAGAATGTGTTTGAAAATGTTGCTGTGCTCTCTAGTGGATAATTTAGTTATAAGTGCCTAAGAAATTAGTATCAACAACAGTTACCAATTTATGTTTCACTTAACAGAAAGACCTTCAGCAGAAGGGCTCTGCTCAAGAGCAGGGCTGTGTCTGCAGGGAACACTCACAGGTTTTATTGCACACATTTCATTTCTGATACATTTAGGGACAGACCACATTCTGTAGAAGCTTTTTTTTAAGACTGATTTTCAATGAGCAGGCAGCAAGAGGGCTTTATTTGCCAGCCTATCTCAGATCATGGGAGATGAGCTTACTCCACATCTTGTTCTTGCCAAGAACCCTCGCTGGCCCCTCGGGCACCCAGCTGCCAGGGTTTGAGGCACACCTGACCCCTCAAATTCTGGGATTCCAGAACAAGGAGCAGTGTTTGCCTGCTCCTGACCTGGGATGGTGCTGCTGGTGCTGAGACTCTTTCCTGGACCACTCACTGAGCTTGCATTTGGCCTTCCTATCCCCATTCTTATTTCCTTTAGTCTGTTCAAATCTTTGCACTCTGTTTTGTGCTCTTCACTCTTCAGGCAATTATTTTCCAACCTTATTCTTTCCAGGCCAACCACCATGTCTGGTGGCATCCTGCAGAGTTCTCAGATAGTTCAGTGGTGATTTACACTGTCACAATTCCAATTGTCCTCTCCTTCCCTTGGCCTGTCAGTCATTCTGCATTGGAGGCCTGCCATTTCTGCTTATCTGAGTCATTTCCAGCTGCATTAAATTTATTGAGCTTATTATTGTTTGAAGATTTATATACTAGAATTGGCAGAAATAAAAATGTCCTTCCTGGGAAAACTTGATTTCTGGTGTTCTACATGGCAGATTGGCCTCTTTGATAGGGCCCAGAACTGTGTATGAAGATGCCTGGAATGGTGAATCATTGTTCTAATGCCCAAATAATTGGAGCAGCAGATTTGAATCAAATGACATCCTGTCCCATTTCGCAAGAAAAATAATTTGGTTTGATTCTTCATTGAACCTCTGTTGTCAAGTTCAGCACTGGAAGGCTGTGCAAACTTTTCCTCATGTTTCAATGGATGTTTTCACAGAATTCCCAACATCTGCTTGCAGTTGCAGCTGTCTGCATTTCTGCCTCTGTGTGCAGGTGCATGGGGAGTAGTTCAGTTGTTACTGAGTTGTGCCCAGGCAAGTGATTTCATATCTCCTTGGATGTGGTAAAAATGATCCCATTTTGTGTAGTTTTATTGCTCTTTCTCAGTAGTATATGGTATAAGATTCATCCAAAGAATTAAATCTTGCTGTATTCTCAACAGCTCTCCAAGTCTGGATTTGGAGTAGATTTAGACTCTTTTCAAAGTCTTAATGGAAATATGTTTCCCTTCATCCACATGCCAGCCTCTCACTGTTCCAGGTGATTCAGTTGTGACTGTTCAGGTACCTTTTTTCAGTCTTCTGTTTGCAATTATGCAAACAAATGAAATAAGAAATAGGAACGAGAATCTAGGAACAAGTTTTCCCTTTGGTGGTGTTTTTCTCCTCCTTGGGTTTGGCATTTAGATAAGATTTAATTTAGTTTCATGTTTCATGCCAGATTTCAAGGTAATGATGAGTTTTAATTTTACATTTGTTGTTCCATGCTCTCATAATATCAGTGTGAATTCTACAATTTCAATAAATGCTGCATAACTCCACAGGTTAGAAAACACAGTTTATTTGCTTGGGGGGATGTGTAGTTATAAAAACATAAACAAATATGGAATATTTTATACTCTTGAAATATTGGTAAGTTCTGAGGATGTAAATGGAGCAACCATTAGAAAATCTTGGAAGGGCTGTGTTGGGAAATCTGCAGAGTAGGTGTGACACTTGGAAGGCATTCGTGTCCTGAGGAGCAGCTGAAGTCACTGTGTGAAGCTGGCATGAAATAATAAAACTGCCAGAGCAGAGGTGAGGTGATGCTCACTCACTTCTCTAGGTGTGGAAATTAATAACAATAAGAGAATCTTTAAGTGGTGTCCCAAAAATCATCCTACTCTGAGTTCAATTAGTGAAATCGCCCAAACCCCACAGCTCTTAGAATAATACAAAAAAGACTTAATGATGTGGGAGAATTCACAAGAATGCAGGAAATTTTCTTTTCTGTTGTAAATTAAACTTTACTCTTCCCTTTTTATTAAAAGGTGCTGGCACTTTATTGTCAGAGCCTTCCAGCCTGTTGTAAATAACTGATCTCAACAACTTCTCTACAAAATATTCCTGACCATTGTACCTGGCATTGTAATTCAAAAAACATCTCTGGTGCTTTTCTATTTTCCAAATAATCACAATCAGGTTGTGCTGTACTTGCTTGTCTGTTAAGGATATTAAATATATGTGATTAAAAAAGCATATATATATATATATATATATATATATATATATAATGTTTATTCAGTGCAGCAAACATTCAGGTGAGCATCACTGGGGCTTGGGGGTAATTTGGATCACTTGTTTTTCTTGAGTCCTCTTTCTCATTGATGGAATAATGGTGAACTGTATTTCTTTTAAAAGTCTCAGCAAATGTATTAGTTTGGGAACATTTCTATGCATAGAAATATAAAAATATAGATATATCACAAATATATATTTCTAAAATTCTAATCTCCTAAATCTTTTTGTTCCTTTTTTTTTAACTTTCCACTAGCATGAGACATGACATACTGAAGCTTTGAGTAATATTTTATTGCAATGCAGTAAAAAGTTGACTTGCAGTTTTATTATTACTGTAATTTTCATTCAAAATTTTATATCTACAAATTAATTGATTTTCAGTTGAAGTCAATGTGGAATATGTTGCCCTGACTCATGTCCTGAATTTTCACTCTTTCCCTTATGTGCTGTTCAGAGTGTGGATGCCATTTTGTTTCCCAGGTAAAATTAACACTTAGTAATGTTTTACAGCCTTTTGGTATTTCTTCTGAATGGGTGCATTCAGAGTTTTCCTAAAGAGAAGAGAGGGCAGCAAAGGCTGTGAAAATCTGTGAACCTCTAGGAGTGGTGGCATTTGGTGGGAACATTAATTCTGAAATCAGGAGGGGAAACCCACTGATACTGGGATGGAATAGTCGTGCTGACTTTTTGTGTGCTTTCAAAAAGATGCCTGATCTCTCTGGAGAAGCATGTTCAGTGGAAATTGGTGCCTGGAGGAGAGATATGGGCACAATATTATGGTGAAAGTGGAATTCCCTGTTGGCTCATTTGGAATCTGGAGTTTCCTTTTTCGCCAGCTCTACTCCGTGTGCTGCGTTGTGTCTATTCCAGCATCAGGCTGAAGAGCTCTCAGTGTGCAAAAAATGAGCTTTTATTTTCTGCCACTGAGAGTGGGCAGCAGGGCTCGTGGCCCAGTTTGTCCCTGAGAAACCTGAGTTTGCATTTCTGCCGCAGCCACACTCTGTGTGCCCCAGCATCGGTGCTGGGAGGGCGCTGGCAGCTGGCACCGAGCTCCAGCTGCTGCCACAGCCCATCTGCCCAGCCTCGTTCCATGTGGGCCAGCTCCCTGTCCAGGAGAGTGTCAGCCCTCAAAATATCTGGCCTGTTTTCCCATCCTGTCTGCATTTTAAGAAGTTCATGCTGATATAGATTCCTCAGGGTCGTATAGTAGAAACAGGCGGGGAATGATTGGCATCTGACTCCATTGACTCAGAATGCTGAACAATGGCTTCATTAAACTATACTATATTACATCAGTACTATACTAAATTATATACTAAAGAATGCTAAAGAATACTCAACAAAAAACCCCATGATTGTCTGTGGAAACCCAGAGCACTGGGAATATTTCCCTGTTTGCTCTGGGGTGCCCTGACCCCCAGGGCAGCACTGACTTTGACCCTCATCCATGGAGAAAGTTTCCTAGACTCCAGAACAGACTGGAATCCACAAAAGTGTGAAATAGATTATAGAGATTAGTGTAGGTGTATCATTTGATGAGAAATTTAGGTTTTGGGATTTTTTGTATGTTGTGGATGGAAGCAAGATGGAGGGCACAGGGTGTCATCCTGGGTTTCTTCTTCCTCCTTCTTCATGAGTTTAGGTGGCATTTTGTAACTGGGCAGAAAAATCCGCATTGGGGGCTCTTTTGGATCAGTTATTGAGTTAAAAGGGAAAATAATCCAGGTGTCAGTTCTTAATTGGATAGTTTAGTCTTAAAAGACCTTGTAACCAGATATTGTTGGTCATTTTGTCCCTTCTAATGGAAAGCTGCCCAACTCATAGTCGTGAGACTGTTTTGCTGATAAGAAATAACAAACACCTGAGTCTGAACACAAATTTCTGCCTCAAGTGCCTTCAATCCAGACCCAGAAAAACCAACGAGTGGTACCACCACAACTGTCTCCAGACAGCCAGGACAGAGCTTTGGCCCAATTGGCCAATTAATACAAACAACCATCACCAGAATCCAATTACCAAATCCCTTCGGGTAAACAATCTTCCTAACACATTCCACATGTGCAAAAGCAACAGGAGCAGAGAATAGAGATAAGAATTATTTTCTCTTTCTCTGAGGTTCCTTGCTGAGATTCCCAGGAAATATCCTTGGGAAGTTGTGCCTGCTGCTCTCTCTGAAGAGAGCCTTGGCTACAGCAGCCACATTTCTGGTGCCCAGTTTCCAAGTTCTGTCTCGATGGAATTGCTGCAGACAACCAGGTATGAGTGCCAAAAAAATCACCTTATAATCATAGAAATGTATTTTATCCATACTTCAGGTATTCCTGAGTTTCTGTGTGCCCTATCCCTTGGAGGCACCAAAATGTCCAGTACGCCCCGGCACAGGGAGTTATGGGGCAGCAGAGTACACAGTGTTCTCTTCTTTTTCCTGGTTTTAGATCCTGAAATTTGTTTCTCACCCTATGACCTGATGCCAGGCAGAAAGGGGCTGTCCATCTGAGTTTTGCTTCACCCTCTGGTGAGGGACAGTGTGGCATGTGTTTTGAGATTCTTGCCATTGATACGGAGCAATGAGAAGGGAAAGATCTGATGAACTTGTTTTCCTTGCCTCTCATGAACAATGTATGACAGCTTTGAGAAATCGTGTTCAAAGGAGTCATTATGGTGCCATTTGAATTAGTGAAATAAAAGTAAAGACTTGTTATTTTCTAACAGCTTATTTTCCCAGTGGTTGTCCAATAATAACCACCACTTCAGTCACAGGGTCAGGGAGTTCACATGTCATTAGCACACTCTGAAAGCTGTAATGCCTTTTTGATTTATTTATTTTTTGATTTATTCATTTTCTTGCTCTACAGTTTGGGGTGGAACCCTTGCAGTCCTGAAGCAGGGAATGCCAGAGTGCTTTGCTGCTTTGCCAGTCCACTGTGCATCCAACAAGGAGAATTCTTTGAGGAATGATTTAGAGGATGTTGTTGCTATTGTGATATTGAAATTATCCCCCAAGTTTTGTGCTTTTTGATGGGTACAAATTAGTCCTGTGATGGGTAAGCCTTGGAAATGGGTAATTCCAAGTTAGATAAAAATTTTTGATATTTTACTTACCAAGATCTGCTGTTGCTTTGTGATCAGTTGTGCTTTGGGAGCATTAAAGCGTTGGAATGAGAACTCTGCTTACTAAACCGTAACAAAAAATTTGTTCCACTTTGAGATTACTTTTTTTAAAATAAAAATCCAAATGAAAAGTGCTCAGAGTATTTACACTTCAAGTGACCTCAGCACAATTCACAGTTGTTCAGCAGGAGGAAAAAAAAATCTCCAAGTTCTGATGTTCTAATTTATCTTTAAAAAGGTTCCACAAGACAAATAAAACCACTTATATTCATTTTTCTCCCTCGCCTGCTTCCATTACTCTGTAGTGAACAAGACATAAAGGTGATCTGAGCCTGAGAGTTTAACCAGAAATAAAATACAGGAATGTATCCTGGCCCTCACACTTGGGTTGTATTTTCCTTTAGAAAATTCTTTCATGTGCTTGTGGGATATCAGAGATAATGATGTGTTGAGTAGGGGCAATGAAACGAGACTCTCAGTCAATAAATTTGCTCAAAATGCAAGCAAGTGAAATAATCTATTGTCTGGTGGAACTGTTCTATGCAGGTACATAGTTCAAATCATTTCAAAGCTCAGGCTCCAACAGAAATTGTTGGGTTGGAGTACAGCACACCAGAAATTAAATGTCATTTATGTCTCTATTCAGGAATTTAGGACAGGGAGAAGAATTGAATTGAAAATTTTATTCTCAATCTTATCCTAAATTTACTTTATCTTATCCTATTAATGCTGAATTCATAACCATTCTTGTAGAAGATTTCTATTTAGAACCAAAAGTAACCAAAAAGCATTTTTAGCAGCAGAATGAACTTCCATGAGAATTTTTAAACCTGGTAATGCTTTTTGTTAATAGTTGAAAAGAGAAGATGATAATTTTTTCCATTGTTTACTTCCACTATATATTGGACTGTCTGCTGTAATACCCATGTTGATGTAGTCAGTGTAGTTCAACAGGCCTGGGTTAGTTCAGTTAAAAACTCATGGCAAATATTGACTCTTGGGAAGGATGTCTTTCTCAAAGAAGACTTAAATAACTCACATTTTTTTTTATATCTATTTTAATGTACCCCAACATTTACAATATTAGGAGTAGCAAGAATTGGTTCCCTTCATAGTGGCATTTGCTTAAAGTTTTTGAGTCAGGACCAGAAACCTTCTGCTGCCTTAGTGGTTTCTCCATTTTCTAGACTCTTTTCCTGCTATTTTGCATGCAAATCCTGTGCTGTCTGCAAGCTGGGCCATGGATGGGTTTTATACACAGGTCATTAAAGAACTTGCCTGTGCATCTCCAGATTTATTAAGTGACTTGGAGTGCCACTCTATCAAGCCATTGTATCCAATTAGTATTTCTCGCCCTTACAGAAGGATTTCTTGAAAAATATTTGCAGTTTATGAAATTATGTCTGCAATTATATAGGCTTTTGGGTAATAACAAGTATATTTTCATTTTTCAGTACATTTTATTATGCTTTGTTATGAACTGTTTACAGCAGTTCTCGCTGGCAGGGGAGAGGAGAGAGGGAGGGCAAATGGAGCTGAGCGTGGAGTAAAACCAAGGGAAATCTCATATTAAAGATTCACCAATGAATCTTTACAGAGTTTATGCAAATCCAGTGGGTATTTTGTGAAAGTGTTAATGAGTGTCACATCCTGATTACTGCAGATTTCCCCTTGCATTTCCAACCATACCAAATCCAATTGAAACTGCTAAAATTAACACCATGAGTTCACAACATTTTGTCAGAAAAACGTGTGAAATTTGTTTTCAAAATATCGTGCACTCATTATTCTTGGAAACATCTTACATGGATGTTGATATAAACTATCCTGTGTGCATTCCTTGATGGATGACAAACTTAGCGTTGGTCTCCCTAAATCCTTCTAAAGCACTGTCTATTTCTGAGCTGTGTTTTGCATCTCACTGTAAAGCAAACCCTATAATTAACTGCCCTGGCACTGAGGATCCCGTGGGAATGTGCTTGTTTACCAACAGCTACCAGGAGCAGCCCTTTTTGCCAAGCACATGAACCCCAGAGTGGTTTGGGGTGGAAGGGACCTCAAAGCTCATCTTGTTCCATCCCCTGCCATGGCAGGGACACCTCCCACTGTCCCAGGTTCCTGCCCAGCCTGGCCTTGGGCACTGCCAGGGATCCAGGGGCAGCCCCAGCTGCTCTGGGCACCCTGTGCCAGGGCCTGCCCACAGTCAGTCAAGGATTTCCTCCTGAAGGACATGCTGGTCCTTTTGTTGTGTGTGAACTGGGGCCTGTGATGTGTGAGGTGGCTTCAGACTCATTGATTTAGTTAATCTCAAAAATTGAAAGGAAAAAAAAATTAAATTTGAAAAAGATCATTTTGTTCCTCTTTATTTAAGAGTTATTGTCAGGGTTTGAGCACTCCAGCCAGCTCACTGCCCTGCTTTCCCTTTCCTTTTTCTTCATGGGCCATCTCTCCTCTGAACCTCCCTGTAAGCTTTTGCTGGGTTTGAAGTTTTGAGACAATTTCACGTCCCTTTTGCACTCTTTTGATTCAGCCTGGCAAATATATTATCCTGTCTTTACAAGTAGGCCAAAAAAGCTCTTACAAGTCATGAGAACAACTGAAATCCAGGAACATTTAGGGGGAAGGAGATTTTCCTACCACAACTCCAGGACCCCACTGGTGGGATGGATCAGGATGTGGCACCAGGCAGTTGGGCATGGATGTTTTATTTCTCTGCCAGCCTGTTAATATAACCAGAGTGCTGTGTTTGGATCACAATGAGATCACAATGAGCCTGTTTATTTCCAGATACGTAGTGCCATCGTTCATTTGCACATTAAAGGGAACTTCACTCCAAGAAGACAAATTTGAGGCTGCAAAAGCTCTGTGATTATTGTAATGCTAATCTGTATTCAATCCCATGTATGTGTCACATCTTGAATACTTAAAAAAAAAAATTAATTAGTCAACTGTGTTGTGCCACAGATGAGCGGGAGCAAGGGGCTGCTTGCATCCACAAGCAGTGACATTCTCTGTGCCAGCAGGACTTGAAAGGAGACAAAGTCCCCAAGAACTGAGCTGGAGGTGGTCTCAACCTCTGCCTTCTACCTGATAGTGCAGAAATTGTGGCATTTGTGTTGCTGTGTTGTATTAGGTGATGAAAATATACTTGAATTATCTCAAATAACAATCCCTGTGCTGCTTTATATCCTGTATTTATGAAGATACTTAAATCTTTGCATTCATTTTAGGAAGAGGTAAACATCATGCCTCTAAAGCTAGTGACAAAAGTCTCATTGGTGTGTTCTGCAATCTGGAGAGCAACTGCAAAGGAAAATAGGTGGAGTAAAATAAATACAGCTGCAAAATAAAGATTTGTTGTTAAATAAGGATAAAAGATAGGCAGTTATCCATTTTCTCAGCAGAATTCTACCTCCATCCATCTCACAGAACTGCACAGGAGTATTTCTTTGCCTATTTTCTGGGCCAAAAATCTAGAAATCTCTGAACTCTGCCATTCTCTTTTCTTTGCTCAGATCACTGTGGGTAGGAGCAGGCACGTGTCAGACTCACCCACGGGGGCTGTGCTCACTCTGCTTTACTGAGGGGGCAAAGGCAGAGGGAAAAGTCTCAATTCTGACTCCTCTGGGACTGTGTGCCTCTAGGGATGGCTGGGGAGCCTTGGTGCTCCCTCAGTGCCTTCCAGCTCTGGTTCTGGGGCTGGGCAATGGTTTATATTGAATTTATTTGATGTTCTGAGCTGCACTCAGGGCCCTGCTCTGTGCCAGAGGCTGCACTTCATCATTTGGAGGTGTTACCTTGCAGCATTTGACCTCCAAGGGGAAGCATTTCCAGGTTTTTTAGGTATTTTCCATTGTGTTTTGACATTTCCCCACCCTGGTGTGGTGAGCACTGTCACATCTGTGTTTTCCTGGTCATGGGGCTCTGTAGACAAATTAACCTTTTAGAGTTTTATTGAGGAAACAATTTGCATTAATGCTGTGGGAAGGAAAAAAGGATTGCGGAATTGGAAGACACTCTGAATTCACAGCATAGTAAAAAGTTGTGTTTTCTAATTACTAAATTAAAAAATGTAATTTGTTTGGGAAAAACACCTAAATGCAGATCCAGGTTACCTCTGAAGGATGTATAGAGTGAGATATTAAAGTCCATATTGCAACTAGTAATCCCTGTTCCTGTGGCAGTGCTGCCTGCTTTAGGAATGCAAATTCCCGTGACTGCTTTAGCATTTCAACAGGGCTGTGAATATGTATAAGCACAGAAGGAATTATTTTGCTTCAAGACTTTTCAGAGACCTGTTTCTTCTTCATGTGTTGTTACCTTATGTTTCACATTAAACTTTGCAACAAGCTCAAAAAAAAGTCAACAGTTTTGGAAGTGAATGTTGCTGGTAAATGCTGCTTTCCTTACACTTGACAAAAATACAGATTTTTTTCTTTGATTTGATGCTTCTTCAGAAACTTTGCTTTATTTTAGGGCTTTGGATAAGTAACTTTTTTTTGAACTTGACCTAAGCAGCAGTGGCTATGCAAAAAATCCCTATCCTGTGGAATGTGCATTTTTGCTCTTTACAGGGGGGTAAGTACAGGCATGACTGGTTATTTTTACAGCAGTTTTCACAGCATTTCTGCAGGAAACTTTTTTTTTTGTGGCAATGTTTCAAGTAACATTTATTAGAGCAGTACTACTTGCATCAAAACTATGTTCCTCTACTGTTTTATTGGTAGTGTTTGATTTCTTGTTTCTGAATGAAATTAGGCATGACTTTTTGGACAAAATATAGAAAATATAATTTCCATTTAATATGCTACAAACTTTTGCATTTAGCATTGCAGTAAGAGTGTGAAAGTACCTTTGGACACTTGCAATGTTTAAGTTAATTCATTTGTAAACTGCTCTAATTGCATGAATGGCAGAAACAGAACTAGAACCTTCAAGAGAGATTGGTGACATGAGTAGCAAATACACCTTGGGAAGAGGCAGCCCCAGCTCCTAATGCAAAACAGAGCAATGCAGATTGGTATAATCACATTTACAAATTTGTTATGGAGGCTGCTTGTGAGCAATTGGCTAAAGAACAGCACTGACATTTCAAATATACAGAAAAATGATTTCTGAAGACACCTAGAATTTTGTGTCCCTGCCTTTTTGGAACATCTCTTACATAGGTCCAATGCTAAACCCAATTATTTTTGTGTACTTTTGTTATTAGTTTCACTGTGCTCTTAGCAGTGTTGTGGATGCTTGCAGGATCCAACCCCTGGAGAACATTTTAAAATTCTGCTTGGTAGAGAAAAAACCTTTTGTTTTCTGATTGTATTTGTTTTGATAGTTCAGGTTTAAAATCCTTATCATTTAGATCCTCTCCAGAGGACACTGTTTAGCCTGAGTTAACACCATGCATTCTCAGATGTAGATTTCCTTGAGCTCTGTTGGTTTTGTGGCATCTGATGGATGTTGGATTTTTTAACACATTGGTTGTCTGGCTCAAAGTTGCACATGGAAACCACAAAGCCTTTTGAAATAAAACTGCAGCACATTTGTGATAAATCACAGGATGCTTTTCCATCTGAATATGCTTCATTAGCCTCCCTTGTGTGGTGCTGCTCATTAGGTGGCTGTAGGAAGAACCCACTCCAGCAGGAATCCATCAGGCATGGAGAGCCCCCGTGTGTTGGACATGGACCTGCATTCAACACTGAACTGTGGTGAAAGCACTTTACAAACTGGGCAGGTGCAGAATAACCTTCTGCTTGAGATGTACTTGTGAATTTGGCCAGTATTCACTTGCCTTCAGTGGTTATGCTGGTTTTTAATAGTTCCCACAGTGCAGAAACTTAGTTCAGGAAATTATGGCTAAATCAGTTACCCACTGAAGGCTTTGAGCTGGAAGCTTTCTAGGATGACACGTGCACCTTTGCATCAGTTTAAAAAAATAACTCCAGCTGCACTATTCACTGAAAGGCACATATTTTACAGTTAGCTGCTGTGGCCTGCTTCTCTGTGATTTTCTTTATCAATTGGAAAATTCAGAAGGAAAACACTCCCTTTTTTGAGGAGATAAAGATGTAAGGGATGACAAACAACTAAATTCATTTAGAAATTTTGGTGTGCCGTGAGACATAATGTGATGGTGCTCATCTGTAGTATTCAATGAGTACATTGAAAACACTTACTTGAAGATAAGTAAAAAAGATAGAAATCTGGAATTACTGAAACCTCAACAGCTGCTGTCATCACAGCAATAGTTCAAGTATCCAAGGTTTTTCCCTGCAAGTGTGATAGGAAGGGCAGAGGTTCAGGAGGAGCTTTGCCCATGGCAGGAATTGTGTGGGTGAGAGGGTCATGGCGAGGGTCCCCAGCAGCTGAACCACAGCTAGGACCTGCTGTGGTTCCCACTCAGCTTTTGCTCATCCCACAGGGCTCTTAACTCGGGGTCAGGCTGTGGCTCAGTGGGTCTGGTTCCCCCACAGCTGCTGGAGAATCCCTGCTGTCAACAAGGGCATCCCAATGAGCTCCTGCATCCCCCTGTGGTGACTCAAGGACAGCCCTGGCATCACTGGGCCATGAGAGATGTCAAACATTTCATCTTCAGCTCAGCTGAGGGGTGGAAGAACCACCTTAGAGATGTCAGACATTTCCTCTCCAGTTCAACTGTGAGGTGGAAGAACAACCACTAGAGATGTCAGACATTTGATCTCCAGTTCAGCTGAGGGGTGGAAGAACAACCACTAGAGATGTCAGACATTTGATCTCCAGTTCAGCTGAGGGGTGGAAGAACAACCACTAGAGATGTCAGACATTTCATCTCCAGTTCAACTGTGAGGTGGAAGAACCACCTTAGAGATGTCAGACATTTCTTCTCCAGCTCAGCTGGGAGGTGGAAGCACCAGGGTTGCCCACCCCTGAGAGAGAGTGCTGAAAAGGAATGTGCAATGTGCATGGATTTTTATTCAAGGTTACTGTTTCTATAGACTGCAATAGAAATTTGCAATGATCTTTTTTAAGTTGGACATAGGAATCCAGACCATTATTTTGATTTTGATTGTTGTCACAACTCTGTGAGTGCTGCAGCTCTTTTTGCAGCAGTGTGTGCTTTGCCAGTTCTTCCCCCTGCCCCCCTTATTTTTTTGCTAATGAGAAAATTAGTTGGTTCAAACTCTTTTTCATTACTTGAAAGAAGCATGGGGATCTCTGAAGAGCAGCAGTGAGAACCACATGTAGCATGTGCCAGAACTGCAGCTCCTCTGATGGAAGGCCCATACGTGCTGCAGAGGCTCAAAACAACAGGCCTGAGGTAATGGAGATGTTTTCTGACTGCTTTGACTCTGAATGGCCTTGCCCTGGACAGCCTGGTTGTGTAAATTAGCAGTGCTAATTGCTGCTGGTGGCATTTCAAATGGATCTGACCATAATGCTAGGAATATATGGTAAAAATCAGATTTCAATAACAGAACTAATAAGCCAACATACAGTATTTTGTTGATTGTAAGTGGTAGAAGATGGTATTTTAGTAATCCCTGTATTTTCCTTCGCCCATGTTTTGACACACAGGGTGATTTAATTGGAATTTCTAACATTTCAGTGCTTTAATGTTCTGAAACATATTAGCTCTGCCTTAGCAGTTAGTGTTTATTCAATCTCAGAGCACTGTAGGCTCATTAATCCTTCGAGCCCTCCTGAGAAGTCAGAGATGGGAGACACTGGAAGTTGTATTATTCTAATTTTACAAATGGGAAAACTGAAGTGATGAATAATGTGGTCAAGGCCACGCAGTGAGGCAGTGTGAGCTCTGAGATGTTCTGGCTATTAAACCAGTGGTCAGGCCAACCCTTGCTACATTCTCTTTTCAAATTATACACTTCATTGTGATTAAGGTGCCTAAATGGTCCCATAGCCTGTCTAGGTAGAAAGTTTAATTAGTTGAACATGGCTACAATAAAAACTTCCAAACAAGGAAAACACTATGAAATTACAGCCTGAATTTAATATTATTTTCTATATGTTAAATCTTCATAGCACGTAATTAAGCCTTGTCTCTCCTATTCTGCCAGAAAGTATTTGTATTTACAAAAAGGAAATGATTGATATCAAGTTATTTTCCAAGAGATGAAATTGTTCTCGATTTTCATTGCAGAATAATGATAAACATTGAAAGATGTTTAATAAACTTTTCGGGGGTTTTTTGAGAAATAGTGAATATGTGGTATGAAAATTCATTTTACAGAATTAGAAAAGTCCTCTGAGCAGCCTCTTGAGAATTTTTCAATAGAGCACAAGTGGTTGTTTGCAGATTGTAACTTCAGTTGCATAAATAGATGTACTTTGAAATAGCAGCTTGTTTGGTAGGGCATAAGGAGTGCTTTTGTGTAGTGAAAGGGATCAGTTTTTAATGTTTATCTGAAACTTTTTTTTTTCTTCTCCTCAAATGGGTTAATTGCTGCCATCTCTTGTGCAAGATTGTCAGGTTTTGTTTCTGTTCCAGCCAGTCTTTATCTTAAAAATGACATAGTCTGCAATATTATTCTAAAAGGAATTCAGAATTTAGCAAGAGATTTACCATCATTTAATCCAACTGTTAACCATTTCGTATATACAAGATTGATCCCAGCAGTGAACCCCTGCAAACTTTAGCACCACGTCCAATATTTTAACAAGCAGCTAATATTCAGCCCATCCATTAAGCCATCACTCCATAAATGAATTATTGAGCGCAATCTCCTCTCCCGTGCCCACCTTCCTTTCCCACAAGGCTGTGGTTTTTAGCGAAGCCGGCGTGGAGCCGCTCTTATCTCCAAATAAAACAAACCGGCTCCGCCGAGCGCCGGCACTGCCGAGCCCGGCAGGGAGGGCAGAGGCAGCCGAGGGCTCTCGGCAGCATCGCGGCGGCATCAGGAGCGCAGCAGCGCATGGAAACTCCTCCGTCCCGTCCCGCGGCACGGCCGGCGGCAGCGCGGCTGTAGCGGGAGCCATCGCCGCGCTGCCGGGGCAGGACGCGGCCGTGCCCGCCGCACGCTGCAGGGCCGCCCGCTGCCCCCGGCTCCTCCCGCATCGCCGCCGACCATGAAACCCTGGCAGCTGCTCGCAGGCGTGGGAGATGCCCTGCAGGTAAGGCAGCGGCAGCTCGGGGCGAGCTCGGCCGGAGGAGGGAGGGAGGGAGGGAGGGATGAATCCATCCTGTGCCCGCGCCGGGAGCGCCCCGAGCCCGGCTGTGCCCGCCGGGAGGGGCCGGGGACACGCGGAATGCGGGCTGCCCCACCTGAGGGGACAGGTGAGGGGGATCCGGCCAGGTGAGGGGTGAGGGGGATGCCGGCCAGGTGAGGGGTGCGGGGGTGCCGGTCAGGTGAGGAGGATGCCGGCCAGGTGAGGGGACATCGGCCAGGTGAGGGGGATCCGGCCAGGTGAGGGGGATGCCGACCAGGTGAGGGGTGCGGGGGTGTCGGTCAGGTGAGGAGGATCCGGCCAGATGAAGGTGAGGATGATGCCGGCTAGGTGAGGGGCGCGGCGATGCCGGCCAGGTGAAGAGGATGTCAGTCAGGTGAGGGGCGCGGAGCTGCTGGCCAGGTGAAGGAGTGCAGGGATGTCGATCGGGTGAGAAGATGCGGTGATGCCGACAGGCTGAAGAGATTTTGGGCTGCGGGCCAGGTAGGGGGCTGCGGGGATTTGTTGCTGCCGGCCGGGTGAAGGGGATACAGGATGCCGGCCAGGTGAGGGGGATGCCGGCCGGGTGAGGGGGATGCAGGATGCCGGCCGGATGAAGGGATGCCGGCCGGGTGAAGGGACACGGGATGACGGCCGGGTGAGGGATGCCGGCCGGCTGTAGGGACGCGGGATGCCGTCGCGGCTGGGCTGCGTGCCGGCCCGGGGCCGAGGGATGCTCGGGGCTGAGCCGGGTGTGTGCCGGACAAACTCCGCGTGTTCCTCTGGCTGCGAGCGCTCCTCGGCGAGATGCCGACAGAAAACAACGTGCGGGAGGGATTATCCATCCTCCCTCCGTGTTTGGCTGAAGTTTATGTGAACTTCATCTTCAGAAAGCTGCTTGGCTTTCAAGAAAGCTGCTGGACGGAATATGTATTAGCATTTATATGAACGAGAGCAAGGGTGTCATTAGAAAGGGGTTTGTCAGGTGGATTATTGCCTGGTGATTGCTATTGCAGGTTACAGGATTCCTGACCAACCTGCATGCCTGTTTAACTTCAAGGTCCCTGTGTGTCACCAGCATAATATACTGATCTTAGAAAACACAATTTATGAGTATTTGGAGGTTTTATTACTATACTTGTTAAAATGCATGGGATATAACAGCAGCAGCATTTTGTTAATAAATACGATTTAAACACACAGGTAATTTTGGCTAATAATCCATTTATATGTGTTTGCATTGAAAAAAAAGCAGGAACAGGGTATAAAAGACTAGGATTTAAAAATGCCTATCGGTTTCCAGCTGGATATAATTGCAAAGTAATTTAAATACTTTGAATGACTTTAGCAATATTCTTGCTTTAAAAAACCCATACACTTCAAAGTGTGCAAAAAAAATGTTGAGGGGAGTGGGGAAGGTGGATTTCTCTAGCTTTTTAAAAAAAGGACTCGTGCAGACTCCTAATAGGGAGATAATATTTTTGAAAGACTTGCTGTCACATGGAGGAGACTCTGGCACAGCCCAGAAGTGGAATGCTGGGCTCTGCAATTCAGACACTGTAAAATCACATTGCTTCCAGGGCTGTACATTAAATTCCACCTCAGGTACTTGATTTTGATGGATACTGAGTAATTGAGTAAGATCCAAACCAGCCTTTGTATTTGTCATTTCTGTAGGGATAAGGAATTTGGTCGTAATACAGAAGTAATTAGGATTTATGTAAATGTTACATAGAAAGTTTGCATTTTGTCTTATGAAATATTTAGAAAAATCAGTTTACATGCAGTACATTGGTTCCATGTGTATTTCTAAAATGAAGCAACAGATGGGTATAAAGTTTGAATATCTTGATATTCTGACCATACATTATTGGTTTTTTCTTAGATATTTAATGTTCCTGATGCTGATCTGTTTCTTGAACATGCAAGTAAGGTTGAAGAGTGAGCAAAACTCCCACTCAATGAACAGTGTTCCCTGTCTACAGCAGGAGCAGTAGTGCTGTGGAGAATTTTTAGTTCTTCAGATTTGAATCATTTAATGAAAAGGAAAAAGTGAACTTTGAGGTTTTATCCTTTACAGGGGTTTTTCTGTGAGTGCCTGGGGAGTGTCTGTCTATCATCAGCTTTGCTTCCTTTAAACCCATGGATCTAGGAGGGGTTTGATTCTCCCTTGGGAGCTTTCCTTCCCAAAGCAGTGCATTTTTTGGCATTTTTTGGTCTTGCAGATGCTATGGGCACACAGCAGCTCCCATTGCATTGCCTGCTCTGGAAGCTGCGGGTAGGCAGTTCCATTTAATCAGTGTCTCCACATCCAGCACCCTGACACCTCGAGAAGTTCATTGCACAGTTCATTGCACCCCTTTCCAGGCACAGTTTTGGGAAATTTGAGCTTTGTGTTCTTGCCTACTCCCACTTAAATAAATATTTGAAATCAGAATAACTTAACAATGGGCAGATGAAGCAACTTCAAGGTGTTGCCTTTGGTCTTTCCAACTTCAAACCACTTACTTCAGTAGCATCATTGCCATGGAATTGTTCCAATTTATTCTTTTTGTGGTAGAAGTTTCATGTAGGATCTCAGTTTTGCTCATACACCAGAAAACCTTTCCAGGAAAAAGTAATAAATAATAAAAAAATAATAAAAAATTAATAGTTCAAGTGATCAACTTGGTGGCATTTGAAATGCTAGAAAAGGTCTAGAGTAATGTTCTTGAGAATAATATTGGAAGTTTGGGCTTTTCCTTTTGTAAGGAAAATATTGCTATTCAATTTTTACTTCATTTTATGAAGATAAATATGTTAGAAGTGGTAACTGAAGAAGCATCAACCTAAAGAGGAGAAGGGAGAAAAATGTGGTCAACTCATGCTTGTAAGTTATTGTTGTGGTAATTGTGAAAAAGTAAACTGGGGAAAAATACATAGGGAATTTTAACTGTAGAAGATATCTTGTCTGAAGTTTACTTCATATTTTAATTTAAGCAAACAATGTGTATTTATTAACTCCTTAGTAAAAACCAAGCTACTAAAGTCAAGCTTTCAGTTGACTTCAATGATAAGGATTTTGGAGTTTTTGTTGGAAGGATTGTGCCACAGGATTGTACCTTCCCAGGGTTTGGAGATGGGAACAAAGGCTTCAGAGGGCATTGATTATTTCAGAAATTTTTCAGTCTTTTGGGGGCTTTATATATATTTCAAGATTGGGACATAATTTATGGCATCTCCTAAGAGCTATGCATAACTTTTGAAATGTGTTAACTTTAATTGAGGATAAAGTTTTAAAAGTATTACTGTGCCATAAATAGGTATATGTCCAATCTAGGTGGCATCAGCTTAGGTGGAAATTAGCAGAGCTATCTGCCTTTCATTTCTGCTGTGTTGGAATGTGTTCCAAGGAAAGGGAATGTGCTCTCCTGGGCTGTGCTGAGGGGAGATCAGGAATTCAGGAGTTCACTGATCTCCAGCTGCTGGCTGTGCCCAGGGGTGCCCTTTGGAGCACAACAAGGGCCATAAATCCACAGTCAGCAGATGGAAGGGAAACACAGGCCTGTCCTTTCAAAGGGTGCACCACAAATGTGTTTTATTTAAAATCCAAGTGCTGTGGGACTGCATTTGGGTGAGATAGCAGACAGTGGAAAGAAATAAATGTGTCACTGCCAAAACTCTGTTCTGGTGGCATTTCCTTCTAAATTTATCATGTCAGCCGTGGAGCTCTCTGTCTGTAGGAATAAGTCTTTTCCATTTCATTTTATTTTTATTTTCTTTGTAAGGTATCCAGTGGGGACGTTAAGGAACGTGGCACAGTCACTGTCTTCAGGGGCTTTGTGCACTCACTACTTCTACCTTAGCTGAACTTCAGTTTGGACAGTGTGGGAACGTGTTTGCTTTGTGGGAGTGGAGTTGAGTGCAAGCATTTCTTCTTTTTGCTTGTCCTCACCCTGCCTGTTGCTCTTTTCATTTCTCTTACCCCTGCTAAATTGCAGAGGCTGTGATTCCCTTCATTGTCTTTGAAAAGGAACACAGTGTGACTTCCTTCACCAGGTTGCAATCAGAGACTTTTGTGGGTTTTGTTTCTGTGCTGTAGTTAATTACAGATTTCATGCACAGCAATGAGGCTTCTGCAGAGAGAAATTTCACTGATGGTCAGGAATATTTCAAAAATTGCTTTCGTCTCACAGGAGTGGAGGCATGCAAACTTTTTCTATTAAAATGGAGAAACTGCTTGAGTCAGCAGGAACATCCAGATTCAGCAAAACTAGGTTATGAATCCGAGCAATTAAACATGACAAAGAGCCCAGTTTTACTGCCTGGACTTAATATCCTTCCAGTATTTTTATTTGAGACATAAAAACTTCAAAATGTTCCTTTGTGTCAGGTGTTGACAAAAACAAGGTATACCTCCATACCCCACAACGTCTTGAAAATCCTCTTGCTTTACTTTTGCACCCACCATTTTTATTTAAGTAGTTTTATTCTCAGGAGAAGGAAAAACTGTTCTTTTCCTTTGTTTTGGATACCTGGAGTTTGGCAGCTACTCATTAATTACCTGCATTTTGGTAGAGATAATTAAAAACTGGTTAAATATTTAGAAATTATTGAAAGAAGCTTTTTTAACCAATATTCAATATGTATGAAATATGGGGTTTTGCTAATGATGATTAGAAATCCCATCAACATTTTCACATGGAACACCAGAGGATCTGTTTTGTTGTCGTGTTTTTGGGGTTTTTTTTTCTGTTTTTATGTATTTGATGTTCAGAAACTGTAAGCAGGTTTCCTCTCTGGTAACTACTGCAAATTTAGCTGGGAAGAGGAGGGGAGGGACATAAGGAGATGTAAATCATGGCACTGATGGCCCAAGCTGAACTTGATCAAAACTTCAGCAAAGATTTTCTGTTCACTGCTCCTATGGTGGAGATTGATGTGAAATCCTGAGAACAACCTCCCACACCTTGTACATGTGAATTATTCTGCTGGTGCTGTGCTGCTCCCTGGACAGGTGTTTATGTCTTTTTTACCTTAAATGTTTTCCTTGTTAAGGCTGACCTTTCTGATTCCGTGACTAACAGGAATCCAGCAATGATGTTTGATCGTTTGTTCCAGATAAATGAGTTGTAGCTTACATCAGGACTTGTTTCTGACTGCTAATTAACCTGACTCTAATGGTTCCTTTAACTGTAAAAACCTCCTACAGCCGAGTGAGAGGCACACGTGGCACTGAGAACTTGCACCATTGCCTGGTGCTCTGAACAAAGCCAGCATCCTTTGGGAATTTCAGCTGTGCCTTTGCAGAAGTGAAGCAAGTCTTCTAAGAACACAGCACTTAGATCAGGCCCTGCTGGGGCAGGCTGGCTCCCTCCTGGGCTGTTTCATGTGAGTTTTATGTTTCCATGTCAGCATGAGGTGTTCCCTTTGTCCAGCTGCTCTGCCTCCGTGCCAGGCCATGTCCTTGGGGCTGCACTCCTGGGGACAGCAGGAGTGTCCTGCTGCCTTCCATGGCCCAGCTTTGCAATGTGTGATAGCAGCAGGCTGTGTGCACAAGGGCAGGAGATGCATTTTATAGAAGAACAGATCTGCTGTCACCTGTGCTTGCAGGGAAGGTTTGGTATTTGGCTGTGACACAGAGAAATCTCAAACCATTTGTTTGTTTGGGTTTTTTTCTTGGAATATTTTGCAGGAGCAATGAAAATGAAAATCATCTCACGCTTTCATTTGAGTAGTTCAGCCATTTTCCAACAAGTGTTTATTGATGAGGTCTGGATGATGAACAGTGGTGGGGTGTCCAGGTTTTCCACCTTGCTGGTTAAGCCAGCACCACTTGAGGCTGTAATCCTGCACTAATCCCCACAGTTACCAGGAAAAGCAGGGTACCACTGCTGTGCCAGGCAGCAAAATCATCCCAGAAGCAGATCTCATTTCAAATGGCATTTCATTCCAGGCTTTCCCAGTGAGGCTTTCCCAGTGCCAGCAGAATCAAAAATCCAATCATGGCAGACTGAACTTTGTACCAACAGAGAGGCTGTGGGAAGCAACTTAATTTCATTTTGACTTTCACATTTGAAAGTTTGAGCCTTTTTTCTTATCCTTGCTCATTCTTTGAGACACAACAGGAAGAAAGGATTTACTAAGGGGAAATATTAAGAATTGGCATTGGGTATTTTACTGCATTTTCTTTACTTCTAATTATATTTTCAAGATGTCACAGTCTCTTAAACAAGTTTCTGTGGTTTTATGAGAACTGGTAAATCAAATTGAGCGCAGTCATGTGATAGCTTAGCAGAAGTTCTGTTTGCCCAATTTTAATCTCGAGAGCAGAAGGTTTTAGCAGCTGCCTGTGGTAGCTGTGGCTCACTAATTGCATCCCTTCTGAATGCAGGCATTTGAGGGTGGTCTTTAGAACTGGAACCCAGGGTCAGGGGGAGCTCAGCTGTGAAAAGTGTTCCAGCCTGGGGGTTATCGATGACATGAGGCTTTAAAAGGAGGATCCAGGGGAGTGCTGATATCTTTGGCAGCAGCCACTGATGCCCTGTGCAGGCTGCCCTAGAACAGAGGCTGGACAGAGCTAAGGAATAAAGCAGGGATTGATTCAAATCATCTCCTCCATGGATCCACCTTGGGCAGCACAAGAGCCCAGCCAGGGCTGCACCCAAGGTGAACCAAAATGGTCACAAAATGAATCCAAAATGAACCAAAATGGTCACAAAATGGGTGACAGGGTCTCTCATTTTACAAGTTCTGCTCCATTTACATCTTGCAGTTCATTGTCCCATTCCAGCTTTAGCCCATGCAGTCCCATCCTTGTTTTTCTCTCTCCAGCCCACGGGGTTTGTGCTCTTGGGCTGAGATTTGGATCATTTGTCCTTGGTGCCCAGCTGGAGCAGGAATTGTTTTGTCTCCCTGCTCTGTGCAGAGCTCACCATCCCCTGATGTGAAGCCCAGAC
Organism: Molothrus aeneus; assembly: GCF_037042795.1. Classification (NCBI taxonomy): domain Eukaryota; kingdom Metazoa; phylum Chordata; class Aves; order Passeriformes; family Icteridae; genus Molothrus; species Molothrus aeneus. Next base: position 3,885,388 of record NC_089661.1, read on the forward strand.
CCACACACTAAAGCAGCAGAGAATGTGAAACATAGAAAAGCTCAAACCTGAGGCATCAGGCAGGAACTGAGCTCCTGTGCAATGCTGCCTGTCCTGTAGGAGGAGAAACTGCTCTGGTCAGGTCCTGCTCTAAGCAAAAAAATCCAACTTCTAAAATGAATAAGTGCAAAGAGCAAACATCAGCAATGCTCTATGGATGTCATGAGCTCTTCCTGCAGCAGCCATGAGCTACTGGGCAATGAAAAATAAAGCTCAGGCCTGTTTGTATGTTGGCATTTCTTCTAATTAATAGAAGCATCATGCCTGTATGTGAGTGCTTCACTAATTAATGATTGCATTCCAGGCTGGGCAGGGCACTCTGCAGAGGGGAGGCAGTGTGGCAGTTCTGCTTTCATTCATTTTTGCCCACATGTAACTGAGCAAGCACAGAACAAAACTCCATCCTGTGTTACAGTGAGGCATTTATGTGAAAAAATCCTTTTATCCCAGCTTGCAAGAAAATTATAAAAATGTATAAGTTTTTTCCCATGTACTATTTTTCTTTTCACTTTAAAGGCTTTGTCCTAAATATTGGTGTGGATTTTTAAGAGCAGTGATGCAGAGGACACTCTTCCATGCCATGGAGTCCAGCCCTGCTCCCTGCAAGGAGTCAAGTGTCATTGATTATTGACATCCTGTTCATCTTTCAAGCTGTCAAAAAGGGAAGGTCCCTTCCCTCCTCAGACTACCTGTTCCAGTACTAAGAAGTCATTACTGTCTTGAAAAATATTTTTTTGCTAGACAAATATAAATTTCCCATGCTGCAGATGACCTCAGTGTTTCATCTTCTCAGGGAACCTGAAGAAAAAAAGATTTCTCTGCTCCCTGTGCGAGTCTTTTATGACAGAAGCTCTGATTTAGACCTGAGGTTTCTGTCCCAGGCATTTTAATTTCTATATTTTGCTTCAACCTTTCCTAGTTATCATTTAGATTAGAAATCTTTATTTTGCATCGAAGACATTATTTTAGAACATTTTTAATTTAAATAAAAACATTGCTTTCAAGTAGTTTACCTTGGAAGACAGATATTGGCCATGATTTATAATCAGGATTATAAAATTATTATTGTGAGATGTCAGACATTTGAGTCTGTAGCTCTCACAGCTGACTTGAGATCTCTAAGCTGCCTGTTGGGCTTTTTTGCAACAGAGGTTATGAGCTTTTTTTATTTTGCCAAAGTCTGCTGGAAAGTTTTATTACTCTCTCAAATTTATTGAAGTGTGGATATGTGTGTGTGATCAACTGTCTCATAAAAAGATAAAAGTTATAAACTTCTGCTGATACATTCAAGACTTGATTAGCTCTGCCTGCTCTTGGTTCACATCCTTTCTCTGGATGAATTTCTCTGAATTATTGCTCTGTGCATTTATCCTGTCACTTTAGCCTCATGGGACAAGTGCAGGGTGGAGGAAGGGCTGTGAGGGGATGCTCGAGGCTCTGCCTGGCCACTCCAGGGAGGGGAATCCAGGGGGCTCTGTCCTTGGATCAGCTCCTTCTGCCCAGCCTGTGTCACCCAGGGCCCTGTGTTATCCCCCTGCAGCCGAGGGCAGGGGGTCACTGCAGCCCTGCAGAGCTGAGGGTGAAGCACAACTGGGACAAAATGGAAAAAGCCTCCGGAGCTCTCAAACACATCTATGGAAAGTGATGCAAATCTATTCCATAAATTTGTAGTAAACCTTTTTTCTTTTTGGTAATTAGCAGCTAAATGACTAATATTATAAAATAATGGGGTGTGAGTCAGTGGCTGGTGCACAGCTTGACTTCGGCTGAGGTGTAGAACAAGAGGGGTGGAGGTTACAAACTCCAGCAGATCATGCACCGAGTGTATGACTCGGGCAGATCATCTTGTGCCTTCTCAGGAGGGAGCTGCCTTGGGCTCTCCTGATTCCCTTCAGGTTTTAGCACCACTGAAGGAGCCAAGGGCATTGTGCCCATTAAGATAACAGAAGACAAAGATGGATGAGGGAGCTGAGATTCTTATGGGGAATTATCTTTAGGAATGGCATGCAGGATGTATACATTTGTTCCCCCAAAGCTTTGTGTCTGTGAAGCACAAGGACTGTAAAATTCTAACTGGATCCAGGCATTTCACTGAATGTAGGGAGGAGAGTAAGGTACCTGCTAATCCTTTTTAGTTATTTTAACAAATTTCCAAATTTTACCCATGTTTTGAGAAAACTGGAAACATGGAAGAAAAGAACCAGACAGCACTGCAACTTTGGCATGTCTCATTTTGGCATAGTAAAAGGAATTGTCCTTTTTTTTCCCCACTGAGAAATTTCCTTTTCATTTTCCTGAATGTTGTAGAAAGTGCCTGGGTCCAACTTGAGTTAGTAACAGATGTTTCATGTGATCTTTCAATCCTGCAGACACAAAGCTGCATTTCTGCTTAAAGAAACAAATTCTGACATGTAATTGGATGTAACAGCATTGACATGTTCTTCTCCTCCATGGCTGCAGTGAGTAGGTTGGGAAGCTGTGGGCTTAAATTAGACAAAGGAAGGTTTAGATTGGGCATTAGAAAGGCTTCCTGATGGTAAGAATACTTAATATTTAATCAGATGAATTAGGAAGATTATGGGATTTCTGTTACTTGAGGCTTTTAGGAAAGGTTTAGGAAGCAATGCCAGAAAAATGCAGCTGTACATGTAAACATGTTCTACAGAATTGATTTATAGCTGACAGAACTCAGTTCTCAGGGCTGTGTTTTTCTAAGATAGAAAATCTTTCTCAAATACCAAGGTTAATTCCCATTTAGAGGCAAATCTCTCATGTTCTTACCAAAAGGGTTTTTTAACCCACGTTCAGAACCTGACCTGCTGCTGCTGCCACACTCCATGAGGTGAGGCACTGAACCAACATCAGAGCCGTTTCCTAGGAGCAGAGTTTGGAAAACACTGGAGTTTGCAAAGTTTCTGGTGAAACCCTGGATCTTTTCTGAGGAACAGTGCAGGGAGGGGTGTGCAGCTCTTCGAGCCCTGCTCCCCTCTGGGTGTCCCTTCTGTCACACTGTGCTGGCTGGGCACACTCAGCTGGACTTCTGAGGAACTCCTTGGTCTGTATTTATGGGAATCCTGGTCTGTATTTATGGGAGCTCTGAGTAATCCTCTCAATAAGAGACAAGACAGCTATAATAGAATTGATGTCTTTGGAGATGGGTTCTGTATAACCTCTTATATCTATAGTACACACCCCAGCTCCCCTTGTTCCTGTAATATTGCCTTTAGCATCAAAAATACAGACTTTTGGATTATATTTTTGCTTTGTTAATAGAAAGCATTTTTTTCATCTGAGGACTGTGCAGACTTTCACATCTATTAATAACATAACATTAAAGGGGTTTTTTAATAAAAAGCTGATTACATAGAACATATTAGAACTCAACAACAGTTGAGACTTTTTTTTTTTTACTATTTGAGAAGTGTAAGAGTGCCTTGGAGCCAGAGAGGCTCTGCTGTGCTATTTTCTATGTAGTATTCTACACATTCTATATAGGAGCCAGCAACCTCTTGCCAAAAACCCCTCCAGCTGAGGAAATAACAGAATTAAATGGATGTGCTCTTAACCAGTTGTTATTGTCCTGGGAATTTCAGTTTACCAACTGAAACTGAAGTTGCTTGATTCAATGTGAGCACTGTGAGGAGGCAAAGCATGCAGGACACCCTCTTTTCACCATGTTTTGTGTTTTGGGGTTTTTTATCTAGTTACTAGAGCCAACAACATGTTTGGCACAGGATAGAATACTGTGTTACAGAGAACTGATTCAAATCTTGAAGACAGTGCTCCATCAGTTGCTGTGCTTAGACAGAGAAGGAACGGCAGGCAACCAGGTCCCAGAGCCCTCCCCACTCCTTTTGGTACAGCACAAACCCCTGATGTAATTTTTAAAAGTAATTTTCAACTTCTTCTGTATAAACAAATAGTAAAACATCATATTCTGCTTAGAAATTATATTATTTTGAATGAAACAATGCTACTATTAATCAAGTTCAAAGAAAACTGTGGTTTTAGAGTAGTCTGTGACAAATAGCAAACTGATATGGAGGCACTAAGTAGCTTTCTGTAATATCTGTATTAAAAGAATAGCTGCCAAGATGGTTATTACTTACAGGCATCTCAAACTTCAACAGGTTGATAAAGAATTTAATATTTTCATATGCTTCAGTGTAAAGCCATCTGTCACAGTGACAGAACAAAGTGTTGGGAACAAGAACAAACGTATGTTCATGGAGGTTCTCCATGGAATGTTAGCAGGGAAGACACAAGATGCACAGCAGGATCTTGTAACAAGTGGGCAAGGGATTTGAAACAGCATGGCCATCATCTTCAATATTTACAATTACCGTTTCTTTTCTAATTTCTTTTTGTGTAGAAGTGCTAAAAAAATAAAAGTCTGTCAATACAGATGGTGAGGGAGACAGATATACCAAGGAAAATAGCATTTGCATCCACCTTTTGTAGTTTTTCATGTTCCTGCTCTCGTTTCCTACAGTTTTAAGCTTCTGTCTGGGTACATCAGTGTATACATTAGACCTCAGGCAGTGTTTCATACATCTGCTGGGCTTTTTAGTGCAAATTAAACAGCCTCAAACACACACAGGAGCTGAACTTTGCTAGTACCTTCTCCCCATCCCCCTTTTGGGAAGGATTTTTATTTGAGGCTGCACAGAATGAATCACATTGCAGTGTTTGAAGCCAGAAGGTGACATAGTGTGACTTTTAACCTGCCATACCCCAAATGTGGGACACAGTGTGGGCTAGTAAGAGATACAAAGGGATTATGAGGGGAAAAATGGGACTGAGACATAAAAAAGTGTTCAAGAAAAGTTACTTTGAATCTTTTGTCAGTGGTATTGCAACAAGAAAGATCCAGTTCTAAAAAATCTATATGGTTGGATTTTTAGTTATAAGGTATAAAGGATATATTTTACAGTGATCCTGTTATTTTCAGGCCTCCATTCTCTCTCCAGGTTTGGGTGACTGAGAGCAAGGATTGAATTTGATTGTGCCTTAGCAGCACTGTGAATTTTCTAGGAAGCGTATTTTTACATTTAAAATGATAGCTGCAAAGGAGATGTGTGCTGAAGGGTGAGGGAGCAGGGTATGGCACAATTCCCTCCCTCATTCAGGCCTGAAATGCTGCCCTGTGACACAGCTCCATGGGCCAGTTCCCCACTTTGAACTGGTGCATTCCCCAGCCACGTGGGGATGGGCAGCAGGGCTCATTTCACCTTTTGAGGAATATTTGAAGTTTTGCTCTCATAATCCGTTTTCTTCACCAGATTCATAAACACAACATGGATGAATTTTCATCAGCCTTCGGAAACTGAAGCCAGTGAGATGTAGAGCTGGGATTGCACAATCCCCTCCTGGAGATGACAAACCACAGGAGGATCCTGATGTTGGATCCTCCCTGTGCCATTCCGTGCTGGCTGCACGGAACCTGCACATCCTTCCGTGCTTTGGGCAGTCTGGAAGCTGGGGATTGATTGCACTGGGACATCGTTCAGCCCTGTGAAGGTGTCCCGTGATCGCCTTAAAGGAGCAAAGTGTCTGAGCTTTTATTGGAGTCCCGATAAATATGCAAATTCCCAATTTTTACTCGGCAACACTGACATCGTGTGGCAAAGAGGAAAACCCCAGCCCTGCTTCAGTACCGAGCAGGGAGTAGTTAAAAAAAAAAACAACCTCCTCAATTTTAATAAAACACTCAAAAAGAAGAGTCTCCAAGACCTTCAGTGTTACCCTCTAAATGAAGACAAAGAACCAAGGAGAGAGAAATGCAGTGCCTTGCTCAGACTTGAGTTATCTCATATCTATTTTATTTTGGGCTGAGCAGGCTCTGGGAACAGCTTTACCTTGGTTTTGATGTTGAAGGGATGAGTTTGATCCTCAAGGCAACAGGTTTCAGTCATCAGGGTATAATGCAGTTCCCCTTTGAGCACTCCTTGTGTTTCCTCAGGTATCCAGGTTTGTCAACACATCTTTGACAGTGAGTCTTGCAATTATGTACATCTACAGTGTTTAAAAAAGATTCTGACAGGTAGAAGTTGTGGGAGGGGAGATATCCTTCTGCTTTTCCATTAATTTTCATTGCATTTTCCCATGTCCTTTTTTCTGAGAACTGAATTTTCTAGTTCTCTGTGCCAGCTGTTGGTATTTATTTTGAGTCTGCTTTTTATTTCCTTTAAAAACCAAGAAGCCTTAGTGTTATTTCTCTGGGCTTTGTATAAGAATCTTGGGATTTTTAACCAGTTTGATCTTCTGTCATTACCATGGATGTTCTCTTGGACCCTCTTCCACAATTTGCATTCTAATTTTCATTCTGACTGAACCAGGTGTGTTGTTACTGCAAATTACAGGGAAAGTTCCTGGTAAGGTGTCACATGCCAGTGATTGTAGTGCTCTGCCAAGGGGTCCTGACTTGTTGTAAATAAGGTTTACAAATTATGAAGATGCTGCTGAGACTTTCTCTTACTGACAAAAAGGAGAAAAAATTGCAGTATTTTTTGTGCTGGCAGTTTCTTTGTCAAAATTCAGTCTCTTTCCCATTGTATTTCTCCCAGAATATGAATTTTAATAACACATTTGTAGCTGTTCTAATTTTCCATATATTTATATGCTACCTGCATGGTAAAAATTTCTGAAGCTATTTTTTAATATGAATAAATTGGTTTTTCTTACTCAGTAGACTATTCCCCCTTATTTGACTTGTATTTTGATGAACAATGGAAATTGGTGATATGATTGTGTGCTAACACTGCCCAGCATCAAATGCTGTCAGAATTATTGTCTAATGAATTCTACCATGCCATTAATTAAGATTGATATTAGCAAAATGAGCTTAGGGATTTGTTACATTTCCTGATACTGATTCTCTAGAAGTTACAGAACTACAAGGAGAATGCTGAATATAGAGTTTCCTCTAATAGGAAAAAACCATAGAAACAATAAAATACGAGAAACATGCACGGTTTTAACAGATTATATCAATAATCTGGGTGGGATTTGCTTCTCTTTGTGGAAGTCCACAGTGTCCTGAGAGCAAGGGTTGAGGCAAGGCAGCTCAGTAATTAGTGTGGGGTTCCTCCTGTCCACATCTCAGTGCACCCTCTCTCAAACCCTTTGCAAGTCCTGCAGCATCTTTGCAGCCAGTCCTGTTTGCTGTTGTACCCTCTGCTGCTTGTTCTTTCTGAGCAAACACCCAGCATCTCCTTCATTGGATTTCATGTCAGTGCTATTTTCCAGCTGTCAAAAACATATTGCTTTGTTGAGAGATGAAATTTTCCTCCTAGAAAAGCCTGGTTTTTTTTGGCAGGTAGCTTGTCCTGTGCTGCAGTTTCTGTGTTGGTGATGAACCTTGCCCACAGGCCCCCAGATTGCACAGCAGAGCCTGCTGGGGGTGGTTTTCCCCCATTAATTATGGCTGTAGCTGCTGGTTTGTGGCACTGGGCACAGCTGATGTGTCTCATTTGTTTGAGGATGTCTCTCAGGGAGGATCAGGCAGAGGATGGGCCAGTTCAGGTGCAGTTCCCAGGCTGAGCTATGAGATGGAGCAGCAGCAGCTTGGGCATGGAGGAGGAAAAACTGAGGTACCTGCTGGGAAAAGGGGAGAGGGAAGGCAAGAACAAATAACTGCAGGTGCTCTGGGGGCGGCAGGGGGGATTTGTGTGCTCACAAGTGCCTCCTCACACATCTGCACAAACACAGATACCTCTGTTCTTTAAAAGCCTGCCTTTTGCTGCAGCTCCCCTTTTGTCTGATCCTCATTGAAGGAAGGTTGGGAATCACAGCTCTCCAAGGGCTGGGTTGAGGATAAGCACCTTAGAAATGGAGAGGAACTTAAAAGGATAGGGCTCTGCCATAAATGGAGATTCCTTGCCCTTCTGTTCCCTCTTTCTTTGGAGTCTTGCTGATGGCACTGAATTTCAAATGGAAGAAGAGAAATAAGTTGAAAATTTCCCCCCTCCCTAAAGGAGTAAATGCCAAGTGCAGAGCCACTGATTAAAAACATATCTCTGAGGAGCCTAACAGGAGCTAATCCTTAGGATATATTTAACTGTCTAATCCCTTTCTCTGGGAAGTGCATCAAGAGGTAGAACTTTCTTCTCTTCTCCATAGGTTACCTAGTTCTTCACAGAGCCCTTCCTGCACTTAGCCCAACTTAGCCCTTTCTTTTGTCTGTCTTTGACAGCTGATGAACAGTTAGCCTTCATTAAGAGCACCATTGCTGTGCTTAAAAAGTACTTATTGCCAAGAATAAGCCACAAATTTCAAAGTTTATTTACCGTGGGGGCTCTAGTTAAATAGTTTCTCTCTCTCTGCTTGCACCTCTGCACATAGCAAGAGCCCTCCTGGCTGGAAGGGATAATAGAGGGATTATTTTCTCCCCTTAAGCAAAATGATGAGTTCCTGAAGTAATTGGCTGCAGTGCAAATTATAACTGCTCCTTTTGTCGTGACAGGACTATAATTATTTTGTGTCACTGGTCACCCCTCTGACAGCTTTCTGTTCTCAGTGCTACCAAATGGAAGTAAAAGGAGAAAAAAAAGAGAAGCATCTTTGTTCTTTAGCTGGTGGCAAGGCTTTTGGTGTTTACATGTTGTGTTCTCCACTGTGTGGAGAAAATAAGTTGGTGATTATTTGAATTATTTTTTACAGCGCAGAATAATTTGCAGTTGAGTGAAAACAGGAAAGCTACTTGAAATATTAAAAAGCATTCCTTGTAGCCTAGGTTTTCTAATATGCAGCTTCTGTGAGATGTTTTAAAGTGTCACTTCAAGTCTGCATTATGTATCCGCATAACTAATGTGGCAAAGAAGAAAATAGAAAGGAAAGTTGTTTTAAGTGAGGAAGTTAGGCAGCTAAACATTGATTGAATTGTACTCTGAGACCTTGGGGAGGGGGCAAGGGAGAAGGGCATTGGGAAATAATAGATACAGGTAAAGAACTGTTTTGGTGCAGTTGTTGGTGTTTTTCATCAGCATCTCCCACGTGGACCATGATTCCAGTACACACTCTTGTAATCTCCTGCAGTGGCAATGATTCAGCTTGAAAATCAATAGGGCATGAGGTGTTTCAAGTTCTCATTATTGTAATGTGTCAACATCACTTTAGTGACCCCAGAGCCCTATGCTGGCTGATTTGTTCTCTGATTTATTGTGCAATCTTGTAGGCAAACTATAATTTCACTTGTGACCAGAAACTCTGCTTTTGTGGTTTGTGTCCCAGTCTGCAGCCATTAGGATGCTCAGAGATAATCAATACTTGTGTTTGCTGCTGAAGGTTGAATGAAGTTGTCAAGCAGCTAAATTACAAAGAATACAAACAAAAGAACATTGTTATGGCTGAGCAGGCCAGGAAATGTTTTTATTTAAATTTTCATTCCCTATCAATTCACAAATGCTTTTACTGCTTAGCATTGTCATAATTTATATTCCCCTCTATGCCTACCAGTTTCAGATCTTGAATTTAGTGGTTGTGGTGATTTACTCTATCACTGTCTTCAGGTTATCTGTGTTCCTTTCTGATCCTGCTATCTCCTCTGTATCTCTCCAAATCTAATAACATCATGAACAGGAAACAAATTATTTTAATTGTTCCAACTCAGCTTATTGTGCCTTTAATACATCGAGGCAAACAGCACTGTTCATTCTGCAGTGCTTCTCTTCCAGTAATGCTAATTTTGATGTTTGTTTACCTGATGAAAGTGCTGCAAATGATAGCAGCACGGTCTGCATCAGTTTATCCTGGGCAATATCATACCAGTTAATGTATTTAAAATATCTTCCATAAAACTGAGGTGGCTTTGCACACTCCAGAGCTCTTTGGACTTGTATCCCTCACATACCCAACTGCATTGGAGGAGGCAACATCTGTATTTTTGATTTTTCTTGAAAAGCTGGTGACTAGACAGTGTTTTTCCAGTGCACATAATAGATTCAATATTTTCCTCCTTCAGAAGTGCTTGTTTCAGTAAAGCTTTCACCTTAACCATGCGAGCTCTCAGCTCACCTGATGAGAAAACTTCCAGCAACATGTGAAGGTGTGGGAGCCTTAGGTGGAATAAATCAGAAGTTTTTAAAAAGTATATGAGGCAATTAGATCCATATTAATCACCAAATCTAATACAAATAGGAGAATATTCAGAACTGGAAATGAAATGGAAAAAAAAACCCCTAATGTTTCAGATTCAAGATCAGAGATGTTCTAATTTTTGTAGTTGTTTAATAGGAGTTTTGTAGTTAGATTATGGAATGTTTATTATGGTATTGGGGAGATTAGAAAGTTAAAATTATCAAGAATATTTCAGTTTCTGTCCTCTTTTTTCTCAAGCCCTCATTTGAATTATAGTCTCTGAAACTCATTTTTTCTTTGGCTGTGTCTGTGTAATCTGAGGGCACGCAACTAAAATGGGGGACACTTTTTAACAGCTTCCATGTAAAACCATCAAAATGTAGGTATGTAAAACCATCAAAATGTAGGCATCACTACTGGCCAGAAGCCTTTTAATATCCAGTCCCTCCAAGGACAGGCTGGTGTCATTAATGAACAAGTGCATGGACAAATTTCCCTGTGCATTTGTCAGATGCTGAAATCCAGGAGTGTTTGGCTGCTGTAGGAAATGGTGCTCAGGTTTCAGGTGCTCCTCATAGTGGGTATTAGCAGCCCTGGCTCACTGTGGAAAGAGGGTTTTTAATAGGAGAATGCCCCATAATCATTTACTAAGCTGATCCATTTAAAGACCTTTATGTGAAATTGAAATAATTGTCATGGGGTTGCTATGGCTTTAAAAAGTTAACATCTCTGGCCTTATATATCACAAAAAAAGATGTGGGTCTTTTCTGCAAGACAGTTTGACCTATATAAGAGAATAATCTGGCATAATGCAGAGCAGGGAGGAGAGGGGGAAGGTGGGCTGGAGCAAACCTTTCAAGTGTTGCACAGGCCATGAAAATCTGGGGAGCTGCTGGAAGGTAGATAACCTGCGCAAATTAATTTGTCTCCTGTACATGCCATGGTGTATAATTCAATTTATATTGCCAGTGTCCCACATTCTGGAGGCCAGGACTGGATTCAAGTTTCTTGTCTAAGCCTCCCCTGTATCCCTTGAAGTGCTTATTTAAAAACAAAATGCCATAAATACATGGAAAACCTGCATGAAAGTTCTATTCATTATTTCTTGGAAAGCTTCCTCATCCTCAGTATAGTTTTTGAAGTTTGCAGAAAAACCCTTTGTAGTTTGAACATTTTTCCCCCTTTTGCTAAATACCCATTGCACCATCACCCAGAGATTTCTAACGTACAAAATATCAGAGATTTGGGTCTTTTAGCTTGCTCTGGAAGCTTTGGGGAATTAGAGACATCTGTTGCATTATAACCCCTGTGTAACAAAATTAGATGCTTTTTCCCATCACTATTTGCCATTTCAGCTGTATGCACACTGCTATTGTACTTGGCATCCTGTTAACCATTTCTGGTGCAAGAAGCATGATTATTTCATAATCCATATTCCATCACAAAGCAGACCTCATCTTGGTTTGAGTCATGCATTTAAATAAAAGGTACAGCCTGGTCCAGCAAAATTCTGGCCATTTTCTTTAATCGAATATATTTCCTTTGATCTGGAAGGGGGATCACCTCACTGGGATGAGATTGAGTTGTAGATATTTCCACTGGGTTTTGATGGCAGCTGATCAGAAAACTTCTGCTGGGATCTCCTCACACTCTGCTGTCATCAGGTGAGGAAAATGGAGACTGGTGCTGGGCCCAGGAGTGCTCTCATTATTGCCACTGAGCTCTCCAAGCACGGTGTTGAGGAGCATTGTAGGGAAAAGAAAAGCACTTTTTAATGTTTGTTTTGGGGTTTTTTTAAATCTTGGAGCGTCACTGTAATTCCAGCTGGGTTTATTGTTTTCACTGTGCATTATTGAATTCCTGCTGGCGCTGCCACTGCAGGGAGCTGCAGCGATACCTGCATCCTGCTCAGCTGCCTTTCGGGGGCTGTGAGGCTCAGTGCTCTCAAAGCCCTTTGCAAAAGCGCCTTCTTAAAAGGATATTGTGTGTGTGTAAAGCACTACTGTACTTGCTGAAACCTGGACAAACCAGAACCCTCCGTGGCTGGAGAAAATCACTGAGTGCTGCATCAGCTGCTTCACCAAATCAAAGATGCTGTGCTCAAACCTGAGAAACGAGAACTCCCACGGTGAGAGACAGCTTGCTACAGTGGCATTCAGCTCAAGGTCACACACAGCCTCAGCCACGGCGGGGAAGAAAGCCAAATGAAGCTTTTTTAGCAGTGCAAATATGTTGAGAAATATCATGAAGGGTGTGAAGATGCTGGAAAGGGAAACAGTAAAGCCCGTGTAGCAGAGCAGTTGTGTGGGCAGAGTTACAGCGATGGGCATGGGGAGATGAAGTCACTTCACATTTTGGGTATCACTAAAATACTTTCCTTACGTGATCCTGCTTTGTGTGTGGCTTTGTGGCATCTCACTCTAGTGGCTCTTACCCAAACAGATTTTATATATATACATAAATTGCTGTGAAATAAATGGGAATGGGAAGGTCATTCCCTGTCACAGCACTGATTTGATGATGTGAGGGGTTTGCTTTTTTTCTTGGGACGAGCAATATTTGGAATTTTGGACAAAGTTTACATGTATGTTTCTGAAATAAGGCTCACCAACCTTTATAACTCAAATACCTTATGTATGTACCAATTATATTGATTCTGTGTTTGTTCTTTAATGGTACACAATGCAATTTCAGATTGTAAATGCTGTTTCCTTTGACTATTACTGAGGAAATTTTTGCATCTGCAAAAAACAAATGGATTGAGATAATTTTTCATTCTCATTGGGTATCAAAGCCTGAAAGAAATATTGATGGTTTTAACTTTAATATAATTTAAATGATATTTTATAATATTCTTCTGTGATATTAAAAAGTAAATATCATTGATCTGTTTTCAGCACTAAGTAATGTGGATCAGAACATGGTAAAATTGCTATTTTTTATTGTATACAATATTGGTAAATCAGTAATTAAACTAATTGGAACTGTTGGTTCATTTTAGGGAGCTCTGAATTATACCATCTGTCTTGTAGGGGATGGATGGAGATGCCCAGGTAATACCCCAGGCCCAGAGTGAGCTCTGCAGAAAGCAGAATTTCCCTTAGAAGGGAAATTCCTGTGGAGAATCGATCCTTGGGTACTGCTTGTTGAGATGTTTTTTTATGCCCACTCTGGAGCTCCCAAACTCTCCAGTTTAGAGCATGCTGGAGTAAATTAACAAGGTGATGTTCAGGTGGGTGCTGCTCTCCTCTCTGTGCCATTACCATTCATGCTGAAATTGTGCTTTGTGGGCAGTACCTGCTCGCTGGAATGGGATCTGGAAGCATTACAAATTGCAGCAGTGAGCCATATGTTTTGGGGAGGGAATTGAAATTTTCCTTTTTGACGGATTCCCTTGACACCGGGATCCCACTGTCATGCAGATTTTCCTGGGAAGGATTTTCCAGGGCGCTGCAGAGAGGGCTGGTGCTCAGGCTGGGCTCTCAGAAAGCTGCCAGAGGAGGAGGAAGAGGAGGAGGGCAGTGGCCTGGAGGGCTGTGTCTGTCCCAGGAGAGAGGGGGAGCCTGGCAGTGCTGCAGGACCGCACTGAGCAGGGCTGGGGCTTCTCTTGACCATCCCACGTGCTCACAGCAGGTGCTAACTTAAACCTGGGTTTCACATTTGGAATGTTGTGCCATGACAAAATGTCCTTCTCTTCCTTCTTTGCTGGCCAGAGATCTACAGCAGAGCCAGAGCTGTCTCTGAGATCAAACATAGACATTTTAAATTCCTGTTAGATGCTAATTCCTGTTTGCCTGTTGTTACCTCCTTTAATTACATTGTATGTCTTCCTATTGACTGAGCTCTACATAAACTGTTCCTACTCCTGCATTTCTTCATTTTCCCTCATGCACTTGACATCAGCTCCTTCTTTCTGTTCCTCTCATTGTTCCAGTCACCTCCTGGAGTTAATAGAATTAAATTCTAATACTAACATTCAATTTGCAATTTTGGAGACTTGAAACATCACCTGCTCTGCATGAAGGAGTAGTTCCTGGGGTAAAGTTTGAATGTAGTATATTTTCAACAGAATTCAGAGGTTTGAAATCTCCTGCACTTGAGAGGTGCTTTGCATCCCCAGGAGTGCTTCTGTTGTAAGGGTTTCACTCTGGGATGTCCATATGCTCTTTTTTCCACAGTGCTTACACTTCTCAGGGTGCAAGAAACTGGACAAGACAATTTAAAAAGAAAGCCTTGGAAAACAAATCCAGTAAGTGACATGGTTCCACAGCTGTGACATTTGTGAGAGTGTTGAACAAACACGTCAGCCACGTGCAGGAAATATCCTGGCAGACCTGAGGCGCCCACTGGAAACAAGGAAGGGATTCAGAGGCACAATCTGGGTCAAACAAAAAGCAATGCAGCTATGGGGGAAGGACTCTGTGTTTTACATCCTTTCCTCTCTGACACCAGGTATGGGGGGAGTTGTCTCTTCTCTCAAAATTCCCAGGCAATTATATTTTGAAAGAAATTGAACATAATGTGCAGGTGCTTAAATATTTGACACGGCACTTCCCATTCTGCCTCAGCAGGTACTTATTGTTCTTTTGGCACTGCTCTGATGAGCATGTGATGCCTCTAAAATACTCTGATAAGCAGGAATCCTGGCTGTGAAACGTTCCTGGTGTTGTGGTATCATTTCTGACTCACTGGTTTGATGCACAGAAACATATGGATGGTTACAGGGGTGGACTGAAAAGATACAAATGCCAGTGTGACACTTTGGCCAGGACTGGCATCACAGAGAAGAGGAAGGCAAAGGCTGATATACATTTTAATTACAGTATTTGCATTGATAGTATTAATCACTGTTGAAAAAGCAGTTTATTTCAGGGGGTGCGTGCATTAACAGCTCTGGTATTAGATGTAAAAACACACGGATCTGGAACCAGCCAGGTCCCAGCTAAACATTTGTGCCTTCCTTTCCCAGACCTGCAAAGCTTCCCTGCCAGTTCTGCCTGACAGATCAATGGGGCAGGTTAAATGCAGGAATAAATAATTAGCAACTTTTTCATAAGCCTGAAGTATTTGGATGGCTGCTAGAAATCAAATAGAGATGTCCTGGATTATTTGGTCACTTCAAGGCTTGATTAGGAGCTCTGAGTGTCTTTCAAAGTTGTGTGTTTAATTTCTGATGGAAGCCTAAGGATGGATATAGAGGTTACTGGGTAAGAGAGCATTATCCAAAAGATCAGGGTCCTAAAGTTAGACTGAAAATTCAGAGTTCTTTCCCAATCTGGATGACTTGCCCATGGACTTTCCACCATTATGACTGATTATATTAATATCTAATCTCTTTTTGATTATACTAATATATAAACTCTCTTCCTAGGTAATTTCTAATCTAGGTGTTCCAGCCTTTCAGGATTGAACAAGCATTGACACTGTAAGATGTTACTTCCACCTATTCCAAATCCTTCCCAAAAGGTCTAGAAAGGTGCTTTGCAACTTTGAACTCCTTTTATTTTGCAGACAACTAAGAGGAAAAACAGGAAAAATCTTTTTGAGGAAAGAAGAAGTGATGTGGTTTTGGTGTTGTTTGGGTTTTGGTTTTTGTTTGGTTTGGTTTTTTTTCTCTAAATAAGAATTTCGCATTTCATGAAGGTGAATTATATAGTAAAGATGAATTATGCAGCACAGAGGTCTGTAATTAACTTTATCACTTTATCTGTTTCTGATCTAGCAGGTCTTCAGGAGGAAACATGATTTAATTCACATTCCTATTATCTCTCTCCCCTTAAAAAAAAAAGAAAAAGAAAAGACCTATTTTCTCAGTCTTCAGAAATGTGAAGACAATGTTATTGTGCTGCTCTGTTCTACCTGTTTCTTTCAATTCCTATTTAATAAGACACAGGACATCTCTCATAAATTCTGTACCATCAGTGTAATGTTGCTTTGATGATACATTGCATGTTAAGTTGGGATTGGCATGAAAGGATTGTGAAGGCTCAGGAGAGATTTTTTAATTTTTTCTGTTGTTTCCCATAAATGTTCTGCATCTCTTGCTGTGAAAATCTATGGAGAGCTCTTGGTGTGAAGTTTGAACACGGGGTGTTCTGCCCTCTGGGCCTTGTGCAGCTGCTGCCCCCTGCTCCTCACCTGGAATTAGCTCTCAGTGCCCTCCCTACACCAAAGGGCTCCTTATTTTGGCAGCCCCCTCTGGAGGGGCACGGGTGAATCTCAGCAAAAGATCCATTTCTGGAGCAGAGCAGGCCTGGACACTTGTCCTGACCCTTTTTCTGTGCTGCTGCACTAAGGGGGAGATGTTCCCCACGGGATCCCACCTGGAGCTGGCAGAGGTTTGGAAGCTCATTTCCAACCTCTGGCATTTGAAGTTGCTCTCTCTTCATTTCCCTGCAGGTATTTATGCATACCCTGGCATCCTGGTGGCTGTCTACCTGAAAAGCAATACATTTACTCTGTGTGTGCTTTTCTTTCCATGGATTAATGATGATCTCAACTTCAAGAATTACCCTGGGCATGAAATGTAATTTAGACACCTCAAACCTAATTTGGTGCAATACAAAATTCCATGGATTTTAAAGTTTATATATATATATATAAATTAATACTTAAATACATAGGTAACCTATATTTTATATAGGATCCTATATTTTATAATGCATTTATTACCCCCTAAAAACTCATTCAAAGTTGTATTGTTCATCTCTAGTATAACTCTTGCTGTGTCTTCTTGCCCATCTTGTTATTTCTGTGCTTTTCATCCCTTTTCTTCATAGACTATGCTCCTTCCACATGAGCAAATTTATCTCTTTTTCTTCCTTTTTATATGCTAGTTCTTTCTTTAAGTTGCTATCTTCTTGCAGTGTAGTACAGCATAATCAAGCCAGCAAACTTTGTCCTTTTTGAAGCAGGGGTATTTGAACATTTGAAAACCCACAAAAGAAAGGCAGATCAGTGGTTCTGGCATTCTTCAAAATTGCTCTTTCATTTGAGAGGAATAGAGAAGCTCTGGGTGGGCAAACTGAAAGTTGTGGTGTGTGTTTAATGAGGCTGTGGAGGGAGGCAGGAGATGGACTGGCAGTGATTCAATGTGGTAAATGCAGATGTGTCCACTTAAAGGAGAAAAATGTGCTTGGAGAATAATCTTATATTTGATAATCAGGCCACAGTTGGAATGTGTCCAGGGCTTCTCAGGAAGCCCAGAGGTCTGGGATCTGCTCCCTGGAGATGAAGTTCCAGCAGACTTCCAGGTGAAATTCACACCTTGGCCAGGTGAGCTGCATAAACCTGAGTGTGCCCACTTGTAGCTGCAGCTCTCTTCATAGAGAGCAGGCAGGACAACTTCCCGAGGATATTTCCTGGGAATCTCAGAGAGAAACCTCAGAGAAAGAGAAAACAGTTCTTATCTCTATTCTCTGCTCCTGTTGCTTTTGCATATATGGAATGTGTTAGGAAGATTGTTTACCTGAAGGGATTTGGTAATTGGATTCTGCTGACGATTGTTTTGATTCCTTGGCCAATTGGGTCAAAGCTGTGTCCTGGCTGTCGGGAGACAGTCATGAGTTTTCTCTAATATGTAATATAGTATAGTATATATATATATATATATATATATACATACACATAGCATATACACTATATGTATATAGCATATACACTATATGTGTATATATACTATATATATACTATATATACATATATATAGTATTTTTACTATATATGTACTAAATATATACATATATATAGTATATGCACTATATATATAGTGTGTATATATATATACACTATATACTATACTATAGTATCTCTTTAATATAGTATAGGATAATGTAATATAGTATAGTGTGTATATACACATATATAGCATATACATTATATGTATATAATGTAATATAGTATAGTATATATACACATATATATAGCATATACACTGTATATATACACTATATATATAGTATATACACTCTATATATATATAGTGAACATATATATATATAAACTATATACTATAGTATCTCTTTAATATAGTTATAGGATAATGCAATATAGTATAGTTTAATAGAGCAATTGTTCAGCATTCTGAATCAATGGAGTCAGATGCCAATCATTTCCTTTGTTGGGGGTGCCCTGTTCTTCTATACCCGCTGAAGTCTGGGAATTCAGACTCGTGTCCTTCAGCTCCCTGCCTGCTCCAGGCATGGTGCTGCAGGGTCTGCTGCTCTTGTCCCTGCTGGGATTCAGGGATGTCATCAGAATCGCCTGGCAGCATCTCTGGTGTTAAAAACGAGAGCAGGCTCCTAGTGCTGAAGTGATTTCAGCATTTATTATAAAAAGAAAGGCCCAAAGCAAGGGGGCCTGGGCTGGGCAGGAGCGTTCCCGTTGGGGATGGAGCAGCGCTGGGGCTGCTTAGCAGGGATGGCCCCATGGAGCAGCACACATTCCCTGGGTCAGAAGCCCCTTTTTATCCTGTTTTTGTCCCTTTGGATTGGTTTCTGTTTGGATCCTTCATTTGCATGAAGGTTTAAGGGGCTTGATTGGCCCATGACAGTTCTGTACAGGCTGGCTCGTGGTGCACTTCACTGAGGGCTGTTAGGGTACCTTGAGTGCTCTATTTCCTATAACTACCCTTTTAACCCCTTTTACAATATAATAACCAAACTAACAGTGTAGGGGGATAGAATATAAGAAAATAAAGACAGTGTAGAAAGTAATCTCACCCCTAAGGAGCTGCAGCTGGGTCAATTATCAAAGATCAGGAGCAGGCCTGACTTTAACAGGCCCCAGCTGTAAGCAATGAGAAGAAGATGCTATAAAAGAGTGGGAGAGTGGGAGGGAGGAACTGGAGTCAGTGGCTGCTTTGTGAGGAGGAAAGAGTCAGTGCTGTGAGGAGCTGCCCATGAGAAACACCAAGAAGGTATGGAACTATTGTGATAAGGAGACAACAGCATGGAACCCCTGTGATACACTGACAACATAACGGTACATGCTTAATGATCTCTCACGTATTTTACAACAGTTTCTAGGTTATTTTTAACACCTGGCACGGCTGGCAGGAGATGCTGGCCCCAAATCCAAACCCACGCATGGCATCCTGTGGTGCAGTTAACCGGGCTGCATTGGGATTCACTAAAGATCTGAAGTGAATATATTCATCAGCTCCACACTGCAGCTTTTGCTTAAGTCTGGCTCCTTCTCGAGGCTCTTTAGCATGTGTAATGGGGTTGTTTTTCCTAGGAAAGCTCTCCCGTATCCCGTGTAATGGGCTGCATTCCTCATTCTAATTGCGCAGCCTGTGCGCTCCCGGTAGTGGTGGGGAATGGTTCTCTGCACAAAGCATTCCTGCCTCGGGGAGCACCCCTGCCTTTCTTCACTGGGAATCATTACCAGGGGTACTTTGGGGGATTTATAATGCCTGGAGCACCTCCCAACACAGCTTTATGGCTGCTAATAGCTGTTACCTCTCCTTACAAAGTGCGTCTCTCTCCCGACACGCTTCTGCCCCGGGGCAATTAGTTAACAAAGTAGTCGTTAGCTATTGATAATGATCAATTTGTCAGGGATTATTGCACAATAATGCCATATTCTCTATTAATTAGATAGGCCCATGTTAATTGTAGGTTCTCTTAAAAGCACTTCCTTGGATGATCAAGAGGGCTTGCCATAAGACAAACTGAGCTTTGCAAAAGTAGAGTAAATTTTATGAGGAATTGAGATATATATTTACTATAATGATACTTTTAGAAATGTTCACGATTTGGCAAGTTTATAATAATCAGATGTAGCTGCTCATAAGGGAGAGAAATTAATCCAGTCACAGTTTTTCCAGAAAGCAGGGTCCTTACTGGTCCTGTCTGATACCCTTTCCTAGAATAAGGGAAAGAAGCAGTGTGCACACACAGACATAAAATTGTATATACCTCAAAACTGCCCATATCTGGGGTAAGAAGACTTCTATGTACATGTTCATGAAAAAGTCTCTTTTTGGTTTTTTTTTTTTTTGGCCAGTTTATGATGCATCACAGAATGGATGTAAAATCTCTTCAGAGAGATGTGTATAGTTGTTGATGATTAAGAACTGAACTTGTTATATCCATATATTTTTTGTTTAATGATAAAACTCCATGTATGTTTCAGCTTTTGCTTAGCTTCAAGTGTCCAATACAAATTTCTGTCTTCTGAAGATGTGACTCAGCATGTGGCACTCTCATCACATCCTGTTGGAATATGATCGTGGAAATCATGACCTTAAAAAAATACTAAATGAATAAAACCCCAAGAAAATCCCTGCACCTTGGTTAGTTGGGGAGAGCTGGGATTCACTGTGCCTACATGAAATTCTTCTTGGGCTTTGTTCAGTTTTAGCATTAATGTGTTAGAATCTGCAGAGTTTTAGGCTGCTTCCAGCAGTGTTTGCCATCAAGTAAAATATGGGGTGGAGTGGATATTTTATTATAAGTGTGAAAAATTATTTCAATGTAACATTGCAGTTCAGTTTGCCACTTGATGAACTTAAGCAGGAACTCTTGCATGCTATTTAAGAGTGCAACTCATTCTTCCAGCAGCAAACAGAAGGTGAGAAAGGTGAAGAAAAGCTATCCCATTAACACTTTAACAAGGTCAAGCCCCTGATGCCCCCCATGGAGGGATGGGCTCCTGGCGAGTTTTAATGCCAGCGTGGGGAATCCAGTGAGGATGACAAGCCTGAGCAGCAGCTGAGATCTCCTGGGCAGGTGGCCCTGGGACAGCAGGGCTGGGCTGGGGCTCCCTCCATCCTTGCTGAGTTCTTTTAATCCTCCTGGAGAGGGGGACAAGGAGGGGTGAACGAGGGCACAGTTCTGAGATCTGACTGCACCATGGTGATAAAGCAAACCCGAAATTCATCCTCATCTCAAAGCTGGAACTTCAGTTCCACAGATCCTGCCATTTATTCCTGCATTTCATGCTGCTACTTCTAAATTTCAGGTCAGAAAGTGAGAAAAAAAGGGGGGATTGTATTGAGTTGCTGTGGAGAAAACCTTAAGGTGCTGTGAGGTTTAAGTATAAAACATGGATTCTTTATAGCTCCCTGTCTTTGTCAGAATGTTTTCCATTGTGTTTGTGTCTTGTCAATGCCTGAAGTATTGATTTCCTGCCAGTGGGAGCTGGATTCCCAACGAGCCTTTTTGTCCTTGTCTTCAGCACCCTTTGGTAAAGTCACTCAGGACTGCTTGTTTAGTTTGGTTTTACAAACCATAAAATAGTGTTTTATGTGTGACTTCCTCATTGTAAATATAGCAGCTTTCCCTCTTTTTTCACTCTGATACTAAGGTTTTAAAGTGGCAATTTTAGGAAAAAAGGCTATGTAAACACAAGGTGAACTGATATACCAGAGAATTGTTAAGATGGGTTTCCTCTGGTGCTTTTTCCACAGTGTTGGCTCACGAACTTATTTCAAGGCACAGATTGGAAAAAGTCATGTAGTGCTCACCTGCTGCACAATTAAAAGTGATTTCTCTTTATGCACGAGCAATTACCAGGTTATGTGTAGTGGTCAAGGAAAAACACTTAAAAAATAGAATGTAATCGTTTGATTACACACTTGTTTTAAATAATTATTGTTTTAGTGCATTTGAGAAATACAGATGGCAATAATAATAATAATTCTCCCTAATAATAATAATAATAATAATTCTCCCTTTCTTGATTTGAAACGCCTGTGTCATGTTTGAGGATATGTATTCAGCAAGACTTTTGCTGGTTAAATGATTGTGGGAACTTGCTCATGTTTGCAGATCACTGGTAGTTAGCTTGGTGTAATTAGGAGCAGGTTTCAGGTCATGATCTAGTGAGGTTTTTGTGTTGATTCCTTTGCTGTATTTCAGCATAGATGTATTACACAATAGTCTTGTCTGTACCCTGAGCTGCCTTACCCTGTCAGTGTGACACCTGTGACACCTGGCTGTGCCTAACTCCACTGCTGGCATTCTTTCCAGCCTGACTCTCAGTGAACTCTGAGCTTGGATCCATCATCACTCAGCTCTGCTTTAATGGAGACAGTGGGGCTGTGAAACCTCTGTGTGTTCGTTGCGGTGTTTTGGACTTTTGGTGGGTGATCCTCACTCAGCACTCAGGTGTGCCACATGATTTGTCACAGAACACGTGGCTGGTGCCAGAGGTGGCCGTGCAGCAGCTTGGCCTTTCCTTAGGAGCCTTCCTGCCCCTTTTGCATCTGTGGTGCAGAGCAGCTGATGGTAATCACTATAAACATTAATTATGAGCTGATAGACAAGGGTATAATCAAAGCAGAGATGAATTATGACAGCGATCCAACATCCACATCTTTAAACCAGCTGATAAATCTCTGCCTTTGATTAATATGAGGGAAATATAATAGGAAAACTTCATTGCCAAGGGCTCTAATTGTCCAGTTCTGTGCTCAGTAAGTGTTAAAATGCAATAGCTGGACAAAGAAATGAGACAAACAAAAGTCTGCACTGAATTAATGCTTCAGCAAAATGTTTGAGTAACATATGTCTTAACCTGGCTAGAGTCCTAAAGTAGGCGTAGAAGACTTTAATTAGATGATTGATGAGTGCTTCTGGAGAGAGCTGTGAATGCACAGTGACTGCAAGGTGACAGGAGCTGTCTGGAGAGGGGACAGGGAGCTCGGGAGGAGGGGCAGGGAAGGCCACCTGCCCTGGAGGCAGCACAAGCAGCCCTGGCTCGCTGGGGTTGTTTCTACCAGGAAGGTTTAAGAGCTTTGTGCTTGGCTGTCTCACAAAAAATTATGCAAAATATCCAGCTGCTTCCTGCAGTGCTCAGGAACTATAAAACGCTGGGATTTTTGCTAGTAAACAACAGAAAATGATTTGCTCTGAAGCAGTAAAAGCCTTACACTGGTGATTGGTGACTGGCGCTGACACTAAACTTCCCAAGGCACTTTGTGATAATTAGAAGTATCTACAGTGTTAAGCATTTTTGTTGGGTGATTCTTGGCAAAGTGGGTGCCAGTTTTCCTGTGAGAAAGGTCCCTTATGCATGTGTGAATGCACATTTCAGTTTAGACATCACTGCTACATCTTCTGAAGTTCTGATATGAGATAATGAGCATGGCCAAATCCTGGTTCAGTTCTCCTTAAGTGTTTGTGAAGTAGAATTTTGTCTGTGATACCCTAAGAATTGGGTTCCATTATCATAATCATCTATTTTTCCACCTGTGGGGTAGCTTTTTTGCTCTCACACAGGCAGAGGATGTTCTTTCAATAAACTATTGCAAGATTATTTTGAATATTACTTTCTATTTCCAGTAAGGTATTGACAGCCAAGCCTTTCTTTCGGTGCTATTTAAATTTTTATATCCCAACATTTCTGTGCCCATCAAGCCCTCTCTAGACATTGCTGCAGTTTTCTCCTTTGCCAGCCTTGGTGGCACTACTTGCCCCCAAGCAGAAAATAAATACTGTGCTTTTCAAAACATTTTCTGTCTGCATCCTGTGGCAGGTCATTGAGTATTGGCTGTGAAATGGTCTGAGGTGAATTTACAGAATCTAGGTTAAATAATCATTATTATGTCCCAGTTTCAATTGTGTCCCAGATATGAACATTATGCTATGTAGTCAATTCAGATAAATTAATGGTGAATCTGTTTCACATCTGATTATTAGTTTCTCCTGACATGATACTTGATTAAATTTTTTAAATCTTCTATAATTTGAAGTATTTGTGACTTTTAGATTTTTCTCTCTTGTTTTTTTAATGGCTATTGGGAAGAAAAAGGTGAAAATGTCACTTTGCATAGAGAAGATGTAATTCTGAATAAGTTTTGAGTAATGTGAAATATTTTTGCATTCATGGCAGTATAGTACCTTAGTAAGTAGAATTTGGAAATTGGAAATGTTGCTTGCTGGGTCAAAAATTGCATTTCAAAAGCACCTGGATGCAAAAGCAATGTGTTTCCCACAATGATCATCATTGCTGTTCTCCAGCGAAGGCTGAGGAGCCAGGCTCCCATTCAGCAGGGACTGTCTGAGTGTCAGAGTGTGCCTGTTCCATTTGCAGGAGTCTCTGCAGCCTGCAGAAATAATAATGCTGTGCCAAAGAAAAGCACCCCTGCCCTGGCAAACATGGCATCAATCCCAGTCATTGTCTGTGTGTCAGGTGTAATGCATTGGGTTAGGATAACCTGAACCAATACTTCTGTTTTAATGAGACAGGTGGGTAGAAATTTCCCAGAAAGGTATTTAAGGTTGTAAATGTGCTTGGGATGGCTGTGGTGTTGAATATTTGTAGTGTAGTGTATCACAATTAGATAAAGCAACAATAACCTGAGAAACTGGGGCTGTGGTGAAGGGGAGAGGTGAAAAGAAGCAGAGGAGCTGTATGAGGTTATGAAGTGTTTGTGTCCTGAACAAGAAGTGCAAATGTGAATCCTGAAAGCTGCTGAGGGCACAGGTGGCTGTAGAAGACTCTAACCCTGTGCTTCCCCAAACAAGTGGAAGGACAGCACTGCTTAAGTGACATAAATCTTTGTGCTGTGCATAACAAGAGCTCAGGAAGCACAGAGCCTCCAGCTTTGTGGAAGAGTTTGAATGTATTTGAATATTTGTATTTCTGCTTCAATGTATTTGATAGACTAGTGACAGTAAAGGTGTATCATAATCAGTGGGTGATGTCCTAATGAAATTAATTGCAGGTATATTTGTGAGCAAATGTCAAACAGTCTGTTAAAATCAGCTTTGCTGCAGAAGAGGGGCACCAATCAGAGCAGGGTTTTGGAAAGAACCAATATGTTTGGAATAGTGGAACTATAAAAGAAAAAGTAGTTTGAATGCACTGAACAAAAGAACAACATCCTGGTGTTGATCTTTTTGTCTTTGCTGTAATAAATAGCATTTACTTGGCCTTTTAGCTTATTATCTTGTTATAGGAAAAGTACTTCATGTACAGGTTTAATTTTAACCCAAACATAACTGACATCCAAACCTGATACAAGGATGAATCACACAAATGACAGTGTTTTCTTACAAAGTAGGGATTTTTGTAAATTTTAGTTCTCATGGAAAGTACAAATACAGGTGCATTGTACTGCAGAGAGTTTGGTGTGGGGGAATCTGCACTGAAAGCACTATGAGTCCTTTCACTTCAACAGTCATTAAATAAAAGACAAGAAGATGATGGAATCAAAGGAAGGCACTGAGGTGACAGTGACCTGCTTTGCTAAATCACAATAACTGCTTTAGGATCTGACACTGCAGGAGCTAACCTTGAAAGTGCTGAAAACCTCAAATTTGTGACATTAGCAGAGCAGAAATGAAAACGCTATGAATCACTGTTAGAAAAAGCTTGTGTATTATTTCATAGTGATAAATTTAAAAGTGTCTCCAGCAATCTGCATGTGAAACCCTGGGCACTAATAAACAGCAGCCACTGCCACAAATTTGAGCACTGCTTGCAGAATGCCCAGAGGAGGAAGGTACCTCAGGGTCAAAATGTGTGGTGCTGAGACTTCTGGCTTTGTTATTTTTTCCCATTGGTCTTGGGCAGGACCTTTTCAGATGTACTCGCTGGTAACTGATGCGTTCATGACAGCATCATTTTCCCTCCTACTGATTCTCATTGTCTAAATTGCCAGTTAAGAAAGGATTTTGTCTTTCTGTTCAGAACAATATTGGGCCTAAACTAAGCTGCAGGTTGTGAGATGTAGTTTCATTGATAGGAAGGAACCATGGTCTATTAACACAAAATGGAGCTTTCATCTGGATCTGTAACCTCCACCTAAAACTGCTAAAACTGAATTTTTTTGTTAGGGTTTCCGACCTCATTTGCTGTGTCTATGTTGGCTGAAGGTGTGGAGCAAAGGGGAAAATACAACTTTTGGCTTTATAAGTACCTTACTCTACATCTTTTTCTCTCTTCTTTGTGGTAAATAATAGTGAAAATCTAAACATCAACAAAAAGCAAACAAGGAGCACCCACCTCCCCAAATTAGAGCCAGTGGCAGAGTTGAGATTTCCCTGGTGAAGCTGCCTTATTGTGTGTACCTGAAAGATGCACTTTCCTCAGAGGGTTTTGGACTAGAGGAGGAGGAAATTAATTCTATTTGCCTCATTGTTTCCTTCCTGGACAAACAGGAATGAAAATCCCCCAGATGGGGCACCCAAAATTTTGAAGCTCTGATAGAGACAGATGTGAGCCGTGACCAGGACGTGGCACCCAAGGATGAGCCTGGGCAGGGCTGCAGCAGTGATCATTAATGAGAATCATTATCAATGACCTAATCATCATTAATGAACGTGCAAAGGCTACACCTAGGCTGGTTGTAGTGAGGTGACTGAAATCCATCCCACAGCTTAGGATTTCCTGCTGTTATTTGATGGGATTGTCTTCTCCTTGGATAATAGTGTGGGGAATATGGGGATTGACTGAATGTGGCAGAAAGTTGTCTTAATTTTTGTAGCTCACACCTCTAATTCTGTGATGAAAGAAGTGATTGTGTTGTTTGCGAGGAATACTTCTGGCATTCTGTCTGGCACAGCAGAGTTTTCATAGGTGACAGTAGCAATAGCTGTTGGTCTAATGGGCAGTCATTATCAGGAGGAATTAAGTTGTTCTTTGCAGTAAAATTATCCAAGGGGAAATTGCAGTACCAAAGCTGTTGCTTGGAGTTATTTGCCTTTCCACTGATTGGGTTTCATTACATTCTTTCATGATGCTGAACTTGAAATTTCTTTGCTGATTTGTTTGCACTAATAGCCAGCTCTGCTGCTGATGTTGTGTTACATTCTTCTGGGGACATGACCCTCGACTCTTTTGAAAGTTTCTTTATCTCAGTTTCCCACAAATTTTTAAAAGTGTCTCTCAGGCCATTTTATATCTATATTTCAAAATATTTATATATTTCAAAATATTTATATATTTCAAAATATTTATATATATTTAACATATAGAAATATTTTATTAATATTTATATATTTTTATCACAATATTGCATGGTACTGCAGCAGTTTTGTTTGAGTCATGTTTTAGGCCCTCTGCTCTCCCTGCACAGCCTGCATGGTACATTCCAGTTATATCAATTCTTATCTTCTCTCTGCTTCCTTTCCCTCCTTGAATCTGTCCACCCCTTATTTGTTTCATCTGTTATTTATGTTTCATCCTACTGTATATTTCCCTTTGCAGCAAAATTATCATTTTCTCTGAAGGCTTTATGATGGTGTCTGCAGTGCATTCCCTGTAGAGATTCTTCAGTATCAGATTCTTCACTTTGCTTTTTACCTTTTAGGCAGACAATAACAATCAAAAATCCATCTGGGAATGTTGGGAATAAACTCATGATGGATCTGATTCCTAATGGATACCAGTGAGGTACATCTGTGCTTTATGCCATCCATCCTTCCTGGATGCTGAAAAGCAGAGAACATATGGATCTCTTGGTTTTTACAGCATTTCTCTGTGGAAGTGAATGTTCAGGCCATTTTGGAGACTTCACAGAAGACAAATGACAATTCAAATCCTTTGAAACTCTTTTCCAGGGTTGTATCCAGTCTAGGGCACACCCCAGCAGTTATTCCAGGTGTTCTTAGGCCAGGAGTGCTTGCTGATGCCTTTGGAAAGCAGCAGGGCTGTAAAAGGGGCTGTGTTCAATGTGGCACTCCTAAATTAGGTTGTATGCCAATATTCCCTTCAGAAACACAGGCTAGAGGAGAGAGCTGTTCTCCTTCAGGGGAAACAAGGTGTGGTGTGTCCTGAGCTGCAGAGAAATCCCTGTCCTTGGGGGCTCTCACTGCTCCTGACCTTGGGGTTTATTTGTCGGTGATGCTCAGAGCACCAGGCTGGCCAATGAATTGGTGTGGTGAAATTATAGAAGAGAGGAAGTGAAAAGCAACTTAGCATGGACACTGGCTTGGTGATTAGTTTAGCTCATCAAGGTGCTTATATTTGGTGGGATAAGTGCCAGTTGCTTTGAGCTCTGTAGTGATTCAATGGTGTTATAGGCCAGTATGTGGAACAACTGAAAACTGAGCCCTGTTGGGTCATACATAAAAATATGTTGGGTCATGGATGTGCTCCTACCCACACAATGTTTGTTGAAAAAGACTGCAGCCACTCCTTAGAATGAGTAGCTACCAAAAGGGGAGCTACCTCTGCTGCAGTAAATGTAAAACTCTACAACAGG
Source organism: Molothrus aeneus (assembly GCF_037042795.1). Lineage (NCBI taxonomy): Eukaryota > Metazoa > Chordata > Aves > Passeriformes > Icteridae > Molothrus > Molothrus aeneus. The sequence goes on from NC_089661.1 coordinate 3,913,661, forward strand.
GGGTACAGCAAAGCCCAGGGCTCAGAGCTGTGACCCGGGGGATCCTGGCTGGGTGGGCAGCAGGGGGAGGCTAGGGGCTCCCCGAACAACATGGGGAGCAACTTGCTTCAGGTTGAAGGCTGCCCCTGCTGTGAGCAGGGTGTGGAGCCCTCAGGGTGCTCCCTCCCACCTCAGTACAAACACGAATTCCCCAGGCAGCTGCATAGTGGAAGGTGCTGTGGCATTCCAGCCTGGCTGGCTGCACAGACACCAAGTGCTGTCCTTCCTTCAGATCATCCACTCCTGAAGGGATGCTCTTTGTCTTTTTTGGTTTTTTTCTTTTTTTTTTTGGTAACTTGTTTAACAGGTTTTCTATTCCTTCTCAGCCGTTCCAATGTATTTAAGGAGAATCAAATCCCTTCAGTCAATTTTAATTCCATATTGTATTTAGAATAAGTACTATAAGATTCAATTGTCTTCAATGACAATATTTGTTTTGTTAGACCTTCAAGTAATTTTTGTTTTTTTTTTTTTTTTTTTTTCTTTCTCCTCTTTTGGTAGTAGTTGGCTTTAGGAAATGTTTCCTTGTACTATTTAGAGAATGACCTTCAGTACTGATAACATTTTGTTGTAGTGCACTTTTTTTTGTGCACTGTTTAAATAATAAATTGTAAATCAACACAGTTAAATGAGATATGACTGCACAGATATTTGTATAAATTGGGAAACTTCACCACCTGCTCTGCAAGGACAACCTTTACCAATTGTTGTTATTTTTCTGCTTCAGAAAACCTTTCCAGAGGAATTCCAAATCTCTCACGTCCCAGATCATTAAGCTATGTGAGCAAATAGTCCTTGTACTGCAGAGTGGTTGAGTAGCACAAGGATGTTCTTCTTTTTTGTGCTAACTTTTTCTAAGCCACTACTTTGAAAATGTTTGGAGGAACAAAATACAGGAGAAATTCTAGGCAGAACAATTTGTGGTTCAAAACACCTCGAAAACAGTTTAAAAAAATGTACTGTTCTTCTTTTTTGTATCCATAGCATGTTAGTTTTATATGTAATTCATACAGTATTAATATTAAATAACTTCAGGTATTTATTAAGTTTGAAAAGCAGTTTAATTTTTTTTTTCTTAAGAAGTATGAGAACTTTTTTTTTTAATTTAGATTTGGCTAAAATTATCTGTCATATGCAGATGATTATGCAATATCTGCCAGCATCCTACCCTAAGACAGTTTTACCAGATGGTCAAGCGTGTTTCATGTGGCACTTGTTTAAATGCAACTATATCTAATTTTTCCTGTAATTATTAACATCATCTTGCATCTGAGGACTTGATCTGCATTAAATTAACTACTTCTAAACTATTTGTGCCACATTTTGTAGTTAAAAGATGGGATTTCAACTCTTATACTTGGCAGCACAAGTATTTTGCTTTAATATCTAAGAGATCTATATTATCATGTCAAAATTTATAGTAGAAATAATAAATATTTTATCCAGTGCTGATTATGCTGTTTATAAAGAAAAAAGGCTTGTTATTTAATTTATGTGAGATTTACTAAACTGATTCTGAGTATTGAAGCAGCAATTGGAGGTACATGTGACAAATACAAACAAAGTCTCTTAAAGATGCATTTGCTTGAATAAAACCCTAAATTAGGGCTGCAGGCAGGCTTGCATTCACAGCAGTGATGGAAGATGATAATCAAACAAGATCTTCACTGGCAGATGGACATTTCCATAGTTGTATGACATGGTTATTGTTCCACATGTACAGTGGGTACTGTGCTCTTACCCCTGGTCCTTTTCTCTTTAAATTTTGGGTTGCTGCAGTTTCCCTGGGATCATCCTTCAGAATATTCTGGGGTTTGAGCTGATTCTTCTCTTGTGCCCTTCTACAGACATCCTGCTTAAAGGTTAAACAATGATCTCTGCAGGAAAAACTAGTTTAGCATGTAGTTAAACCCCAGTCCCACGGGTGGCTGAACCCCAGTCCCACGGGTGGTTAAGTCAGCCATGTGGTGCCCAACATGCAATTTGGGCTTTTAGAGTTGGTTTCTGAGCTTCAGGCTGCAATTTTGCCATGAGTACCATAGTTGGCAGTTTCTCATTTTTTATTGGGCATAAAAAGTAATAATATGGGACTGTTATTAGCTACAGAATAAGGCACTGTTAGCACTCACTTTTTATGTTAAATCCAAGTACTGCATTGATTTTGCAGTAGGAAGACATGCAAGTCAGAAATGCAGTAAACAATGAGCCATCAACAAAGCATTGGCTCTGGGTGTGAAAGAGAATTGCAGAGTTCCAGTCAGAAATAACAGAAGGAAGGACATAAAAGAAAACAGTAGAGAGACAAAGCAAGAATAAATGTAAGTAAAATAATATTGAAAGCACATTCAGTCACTGAGAGGATTTTTACTGCATTCGCTGCTTGCTATGGGGCATCATCCTGTGTATTTCAGTACCAGGTTTTTTGAGAGCAGGAGCTGGAAGGCTTGGCCTGTATTTTTAGGATGCTTCCAAGAAAAGCAGTAAATACACCCCTGAGTCTGCTTGTACCTGGAGTTAATGGCCATAATCGCCAGCAGCTGCAGTCTGACACCCTGCTGGGCACAAAAGGAGCTGACCCTTTAACCAGCAGCACTAAAGCACAAAGCTCATGTAGCAGCAAGGGGAGGAAAGTTGAAATTGTCAGGGAGATGAAGTGCAGCCCAACCTGTCCATGTAGCACTGGGTCAGGCAGAATGAAATTCAACAACACTTGCAGTGAGCTGTGTCTCAGAGTTTGCTGTTTAGTGGCAGTAAATTTATATTAAAACATAAAATTGAAGTGACAGAAAAAAACCATTTTCAGCACGGTTCTTGTGGACAACAGGGCTTGTGAAAGATGTTCTAGCTGTGCAATTTATTCCTGGATAATTGTCATTGACACCCATGGGGGAAAAATGATTTAGGAACAGCTCTGACTCTTGGCTGATCACAATATTTGGATGCCCAGGTTTAAACATAGATATTAGTGATTCTATTTATTACTTTAAGAAGAAAAAGCAATGCTCTCATGAGCTATTAGTTATGGAATCCATTATGTGTTATTTTATATGGGGCTGAGGCTGCCCAATTGTCCAGGCCCAGACTCTCAGGACACAGGTGAGGAGGGAGAGGTTTCATGGCTTTCACCTGGTGACCTGCCCTCAGCTTGCTTTTGTAGGATTCCATCTTGCCTTGGAGACACATCTTGTGCAGTAAAACCCTTGCTATCAAATGCATTTTTGAGGCTGAAGGAGAAGTTTTTCTTTTATTCAGGCAAGGTGTTCTTGTGTGCTTGGCATCTGGCTTGCATTTTTTGTTTTTGAACTACATTACAGTACACAATTGTGCAGCCTGGTGCATGCTTACTAAAACCCCTTTATTTTACAGGGTTTCCCCAAATTCTCTGTAATTTTGCAGTTGTTTTTAATGACCATAACATTCTACACTTATAATATCTAAACAAAAACACTAGGATGGGGTATCAGCAAATCCTGGAAGGACTGTAATGTATCAGGAGTGATCCAGGAGTAATTTTCATCCACCTGGGGATGAGTTAGGATGTTGTGTGGGCAGGAATAACCTGAGGAATAGGTGCACACTGCATCTCTCCTGGCAAGAGGTGGGTGTCAGTTTGGGATCACTGCTCCCCAGTGGCTCACAGTTGCTTTTATTTCCTTAATAAAGCTGCATATTAAATTAAATCCTTTTAGGTTGCAGGTATTTCAAAAGACTGTCTGTACTGTGCTACATATGCTGGTCATAAATCAAAATACTGATGGGCAGTGGCAATAATGATGGAATATTCCATCCTCTCTTTGTTGGTTTTTGGAATTATTTTAGGAATTTAGAACTGATTTGTGGTTGGAGCTTTTACCCAGCCCATCTCCAGCACCAGGAGCTGGTGTGGTGGTGAGCAGGGGTAAAGACGAGCTGTGCTTTTCAGGATGGCACAAACAAGCACGAAGGATGCTGTTTGTTCAATAGGTGCCCTTGCTGGTGGTCGTGGCTCTCTGTGATGAAGGACATGCAGGTGCTGGTGATGACACCAGGGATGTTCCTGCTGCTGAGCAGGAAAGGGACAGCACTGAGTGTTGGAATCAGGTTGTTCCTGACCTAGGGAAATGATTGGAGCTCTCCCAGCAGCTCCCACTCCAGGAAATGTAGAGCCAGAAGTTCCTGCTGGACTGGAAGAGGCTGAAGGAAGTTAACTGGAATGTTTGAGTGGATTGCCAGGCACCTCTTTGCCTCCATAGCAGAGATAGTCATTAATGTCAGATAACCATTACTGAGATCATGTATTCAAGAGAAAATAATGAGCTGGTTTTCAATAATTCAAATATTTCTCTTTTCCAGCCATTGCTTTTCTTCCACCTTTTGTGTACACAGGCTTTTCCTCTTTAACCCATCTGATCTTTTACTTGGAAGAACTGTAATAAATGTAGGTGTTCATCCTTTCTTCTAACAGACAGTTGTGTGGAACTCGAGGCTCTGCACTGATTCCAAGGAATTGGTGTCATTTGTTGTGGACACACTCTATGAATCTGTAGCCTCTCATTTTTTTGTAGTATGTTGCCCATTTTTATTTTTCCTTCCTTCCCCCCACTCAACCCTCTGTTCTTTTTTTTTTTTCCTCTGTTTTCTTCCCTTTTCGTTTTGACTTTTTTTCCTTCTCCCATCTCCCTTTTTGCTTTCCAGCTTCAGTTATTTCAGAACATGTTGTTATGGATCCCTTTTATTCTCATGTCAGCATTTCAATCCTCATCAAAGATCCCATCAGCTAAAACCAGATTCTGTACTCACAAATAAACCCCCACCCAAATTCTCTGATGTTGTTATGAAGGGCTCATTTTTCCTTCAGGGAAGAAGGAGAGAAGTGGGAAGGGGAGGAGGGGTTGCTGCTAGAGAGCCTCTTAATTTCATCCATTTTAAACCTTTTGTCTACATTGCCACTGCCACCCAACTTCTGGGCTCTTTCAGCCAGTTATTTTTTTCTTTCAGCACTTTGCTATCCACCTGCACAGAGTTTCCTGCTCTGTCAGGAATTAGAGTTAAATAGTTTACTCCCTCAATTCCACTGCAGCGGAATTTATTTATTTTCTCCCCTTGCTTTTGCTTCTGTTGCAGCTTTCATGCCATTGCTTCATCCTTAAGTGGTGCTTTATGTCAGATGAGGGACAGATACTTTTCTGAAAAATGAGGGCCCCCCTCAGTCATGAAGAAGTCCTGGGCTCATTACTCTGTGCAAGGAAAGCTCAACAAAAGCTGGGATGAGAAAGAGCTGCTCGATGACAGAAACAAAACATAACTTCCAGTGGATTTGTCTTGGAGTAAAAGTAATGTATGGCCTCTCTTGAGCAGGTAACCTATCGATTACAGCACAGCCAGAGCACTCTCAAATCCCTACCAGGCTTTCCCTCTAATGGATATTAATGTCTCCAGCTTTTCTCATGTTGCTTGGGAGAAATATTAAGGGTTACAGCCAATGTAAAAAGAACTGCTCAACAGTTCTGGTATCTTCTGACTTTAAGAGCCACTTAATCAACTTTGTAGTTGTCTAAGGATACTGATTAATTTGCATTCATGTTATGTAATTTAAAGATAAAATGATTCATGTTTCATCTCTTAAAAAAAAAAAATTCTGCAGAGGCTTCCTTCTACTGTCTGAAGAGAGATTACATAAAGAAATGTGCTACTGAGTGCATTTATCAACTAGAAAAAGGCTCTCCTTTTATCTGAGTAGCTTTTCTAAGTGTTTCTGTTTCCTTTTCCCACTGTGTTTTATATAAATTCGTGAACATCAGGAATATAATTTCTGACATATCACTGGGGACAGATCTGGAGGGATGAACACTGTTGCCCTTGCACATCAGTGGAAGGCTGGGGATGTCGAGCCTTTACCAAGGCAGCTGTTCCCAAAATGTTCAATCATTGTTGAATAAGCTAACAAATAGGAATTGTTGCAAACAGAGCAGGTATCTCATCTCTGCATTGTTCAGTTTGATTTCTCTTGTGTATCTACTGCAGGGTAGTTTTTCAGTTACTACAGAGTGATAAATATTGATTAATGTACACATTTCCTATAAACATGTACATGTAAGTACATATATACATATGTATATAAAAGGTCATATCATAAATAGGTATAAAAGAAACCTGTTGGAGTACATGTCAGCTTCTTATATTACCAAAGTTAAGTGAAAAAGGTTAAATGTTCTCTGCATCTGATTATCTGTTGTTAAAAATGAAAAAAGATTTAATTACTCAGGGTTTTATATTCATGTTTAATAGACAATCTTTCACCTGAGTACAATTTTACACTCAGGACAGAGCTCTGTCTCAGTTTGCATTGCTTCTGCTGGTAGACTTAGTTGATCAAGAAGATTTTTTGGATAAAACCCTCTGGTTTCTTCCCAAATACTGCTTTCTTTTGATAGTTTTGTTTTCTTTTTTTAAGTTATTTTTTGGCCCCCAGAGTTCCAGCCCCCTCCCTGTCCCCTTTTACTTCTTTTTTTACTTCTTCCCTGCCTACTTGTGCTCCTCCAGAAAACTTCTCTGTGCCAGGTCTTGGCACAGCCCGTGTCTCTGCAGAGCTTCTCGGGGAGTTTTGTTTTCCAGCTTCTGAACAATGATCAAAGCTGCCAGTTCTATTTCATCCATGTGAAATTTCTTCCTTACTCTCACAATTCTTTTATCTTTGTTTCAACTACCAGCAGCTCCAAAAGTCAGATTCACTCTATGAATATGCATAAAAGTTGTGTTTGGCTGCTCCCTTCTAGCAGGATTGTTCTCCATCCACCTTTCAAGCCCTGCAGAAGTTGGGAAGTCGGGGGAGGTTTGAAGTTATTCTATCCAGAGGCTGAGGGGTCCTGCATCCCTCTGCAGTACAGGGATGTCTGTGGCTGGCTCAAGAGTTTTCTTTACCTTTTTCCATTCTTGAAACTGCTCCTCAGGGATTTCCTCCCCTCAGTGCCTCCACAGCAGCATGGAGTCAGGGCATTCTTCAATTTTTGTGTCTCTGTGCTTTCTCTTTATCTCTGCTTTGGTTGTAAAGTTATGCTTTTTAATCTTGTTTAGCTATCTGGGTCTTTTAAAACCATTTTGATGTCATTCTCTCCACCACACAGAAAAAATCCAGTTTTAGTATTTCTCAATTAGATCATTTTTGAATTCTACTGAAATGGAGGTTTAATTAGTTGGATACAGTGCCAAAATTTATGTGATTTTTCAGCAACTTGTTTTTATTTATAAAATAGCAAGTTGTAACTTCAATCAATTTGATTCCATAATATTGAAAGCTAATCAGCTCTGTTGTGTGTGGAGTGTGCATGGAAAGATTTCATTGCTTGATGTTTTGTCTGCAACTGTAAAGCCAGAGGCCAAATATTTGGAAAAAAAGCTTTCTAAAACCAGGTTACTTCATTAACTCACGGCTAGTGTGCAGGGCTTTGATTAGAGTTAAACCTCACAGGATGCTGTGCGTTGGAAGGGACCTTTAGGGTCTTGTTCCACCCCTGCCATGGCAGGGACACCTCCCACTGTCCCAGGTTCCTGCCCAGCCTGGCCTTGGGCACTGCCAGGGATCCAGGGGCAGCCCCAGCTGCTCTGGGCACCTGTGCCAGGGCCTGCCCACCCTCACAGGGAACAATTCCTGATTGCCAATGTCCCATCCAGCCCTGCCCTCTGGCAGTGGGAGCCATTCCCTGTGTCCTGTCACACCATGCCCTTGTGTGGGAGAGCCTCTCCAGCTCTCTTGCAGGCACTGGAAAGCTGCTTTAGGTTCTCCCCACAGCTTTGTGATAATTTGGACCTTGTGGTTGTGCCAGAGCCATGCCTGGGTGTGTGACCATCCCCACGTGGGGGTTGGAATGCCTGGCTCAGAAGGGGAAGGGCAGTGAGGGCTGGCTCAGTAACACACTGTGTGCTGAACCTGTGGATAAAAATTCCAATTCTTTCCCATTAATGCCCTGTCCGTTGTCATTACAGGACGCCTTGAGCTTGCTCACATAGTGCGTTGAGGTTTGGTGAGTGACGCTTCTTTTCTCAGAATATTGCTCCCATCCTTGCCTGCTGAATGCAATCCACAAGCTGTGGGTGTCAGTCTGGAGAAAAGGAAAAAAAAAAAAAGTGTCTGAGCAGCAACATTTGTCTCCTTGATGTTTAAAAAAAGGCACTTGGGGTAGTGGCTCTCGGTTCAGTTCTCACTTTTATCCTGCACTTAAACTTCTGATTAAGGTCATGCAGGACACCTTGTCATCTTTGCACCACTTAGCTTGACTTTTATCTGATGCTGAAGAACTCGCTAAGTTGTCTTTGAAGAATAATGTTCTGGGGAAAATGGATCTAAATGGATATATTGGGTAAAATAAATTCACCTGCAGGCCTGTGAAAAAGCACTGTAAATCTTGCCATGACCCTGTTCACTAAGGAGGTTTGTTGATAGCATTATATTAAATCAGGAGCAGCAGAGGAAGCTATAGAGATATTCAGCAGTAACTGAAGAGGGAGAATTGCACGGCTTGTGGGATTACAGAATATGGAATTTTGTACTTCCAGGTCATTACTTTGAATTCAAATACACTCCTGGTAGTAATAAAAACCTGTTACCAGATGACAGCTCTCCAGTTTCATGTATGAACTGAGCTGAGGTTTTCTCTCTCTCCACCTGGTAATGGGCAGATACCTGCTACAGACAGAGTGTCACAAGTGACACCATCAGCTACTTCTATTGACACCTCAGGGGTGGGCAGCAGATAAATATCTCATTGCACAGTCACCTCTTTGACCTTAGATTAGATTCTTCTCTGGTGTTCAGCAGGGAGCTGTGTGCAGGGAAAAGTTTCAGGGATAATATATCTTCCTCCTTTATATAGCATTGTTGAACAATGAACAGGAGGTAAAAATTGAGGGCAATTTCCAAATTATTGCTCATAATTTAAAGACTGTGTGTTATTCCTTATTTCATGTGGCACCAAACAGGGTTTCAACAAGGGAGGCATCTGAAAGGAGGTGTAATTAATAAGTATTTTGGCATAGGCTAGCATTACTCTTTCTCCCTTATTCTCTGGGGCTTACCATTGTTGACACCACTGAATAAGAAAGCTAATTTATTCTGGATGTGTAGGTGTTACAGAGTATAGCTGCTTTTGAAGGGAAGATGTGGTGTATTTAACATGTCTGATTTAAAGACAGTCGTCCTTTGGTGCTTGCAGAAGAAAATTCTGTGGCACATCCCTGCGACTGCTGTGTGACTCACAAAGTGGCAAGTCCTACAGGAGCTCCCAAAAGTGGCTTTTCTCTCCTGAAACCAAATCGTGTCTCTCATGCCTTCCCTGGGGTTTGTTTTGCTCTCAGTGTGAGGAGTTTCATGTGAAGCTCTTGTTTACCACAGGAATAAATGCAAAAAGCAGCCACTTGATGATTGCTGAGGTAGAGGCTACTGAGAGAATCCTCATCTGTCTTCAGACACCTGTGATTGCTGATAACCCAGCTACCATGGGAAAGGACGATGGGGATTTACACAAGATCCTGTGCACATGGGGATGTGTCACAGACATATCTTCTGAAAAGTCCTTTTGCCAGGATCTTTTCTCCTGAGAAGCTGGGAAGCTTCAGCTTCTCCATGTTTTGCTGCTTTGGAATTTGATTTGGAGAATTGTTTACCCAGCATGTGAAATTGTTTTTACTTGATGACCAATGACAGTCACCCGTGTCGAGGCTGTGAGCAGTCACAAGATTTTATCATTTATTCCATTCTTTTCCTTGCCTTCCAATGAAATCCTTTCTTCTATTCTTTAGTATAGTCTTAATATGTCATTTTCCTTTAATCTAGTATATATCATAAAATAATAATCAGCCTTCTGAAACATGGAGTCAAGATTCTCATCTCTTCCCTCATCCTGGGACCCTCAAACACCTCCACAGGGATGTGTAAGCAGAGGAGGAGGAGCAGGAGCAGCTCCTGGTGGTGACAGGAGGGCTGCAGGTGCAGACATCGCTGTGCCAGCCCATGGGGCAGCACCTGCAGCCAGCTCTTGGCCTGCTTGGAGGTGCTCTCCAGCCCCTTGCCCATGGCTCACCATCAAGCAAAGAGAGGGCAGGTGTCCTTTCAGGCCCAACAAACTGCTCTTAGTGGTTGGAAATAATTCAGATACTCTTGGTAAAGTGACAGTTGCACTGGGTACGTACCCTGCCTTTTGCTGGAGGCATTGCCAGTACAGGGGATATGAGGATGTAAAGAGAAGCCTATAGAAAGTCCCCTGCAATTATCTAGGGGTTCAAGAGAAACAATATTACTTTCCTTTGCTCATGATCTTGATGTTCACCTTAAATTGAAGTGTATTATACTTTTTTCTGGATCAGATCTTAAATAGGCTTCAGAGAAGTAACTTCTGCCACTCTCACAGTATAACCTGTTACGTGCAGCATTTTTGATAAATGTAGTAATTTGTAAACAATGATGAAAATTAATTTATGAGCTCAACATAGGGTTGAGCTCATAGGGTTAATTGCCCTGAAGGCACTAAGGTTAGACAAAATATTCAGTACTATGTGGTTTTTTGTTTTCTGTTTGGAGTTTTTGGTATTATTATGAGAAGCTTTAAATAGCAATGCTGATAGATTTTTTAGCATTGGAACCAACGGGAGCCAATAAAATCAGACTTGGCATGGAACAGCAATCTTAATGCTGATGGACATGGCAAACATGCCCAGCTCCACTTGGGGACAGTGGACACAGATGGCAGAACGGATTTTACCATGTGCTGTATGTCTTATTAATTGCTGTGCCCATTACTGGGAGCTCCAGAGCCTTCCCCTTTGTTCCACTGCTGTGGGCAGTTTGTCTGGTGTATGTTTGCTGCAAACGATCAGATTTCTCTCTTTATTTTGTGGATATTGTGGCTTCTCTCTCTCTCTCCTTTCTCTCTCTCTCTCTCCTCTCTCTCCTTTCTCTCCCCCTGGACTTGTGCATGGGACTTGTTTTGGGAAACAAGATCAAATCCCACCCATTTCAGAGGTGGTTTAGCATTCTAAGGTTGGAGTGACATTCTAAAAACGGGTGAAGTGCATGTGAGATTCCTTAGCAACGTTTGTACCCATGGAATATGGGCAATTTTACCTTTGAGTCCACTCTTTCAGGTTTGTAAAGATGTGGATGACCGGAGATTGTGTGTGATGCGATTCCTTGGGGTGAGCTGCTGCAAAAGCATTAAAATCATTGTGTGGAAAAGCAGATGGACAGAACTCAGTGAAATCCCCAAACTGTAAATCTGGAGGGACTCTGCCCCTGTTGCTACCTGGTGTGAGCCAGACCAAGAAAGCCTTGAGACTGAGTGAAGCATAAAGAATTCTGGGTAGAGTGAGGATATTAAACCAAGAAATGACTTGAAACAAAAAGCACAAATTTGATACATTTTTGACAATTTTTTAAATTTGATAGCAACAAATAATGTGTTGATTGCTATTTTTTTCTGGTCTGACAGCATTATAAGCAGCCAGTGGGTAGCAGTAGGTACCCTCTGGAGAACAGTGTGAGTTAAATGTTTTCTCACTCCTGGGCTTGTCCTAACTAGCTGGTGCCCTGTTCTGGGGAAGCTGATTGAGTTGTTATTGCCACTCAACAGCATTGCCCCTTACATCTCAAACTGAACCAGAGTCAGGTTTGCTGTGGTGGCAAAAGTGACTTGTAATCAAATCCTCTCTCTGCTGGGACTTAGCTGAACAGTGATCATGGTTGGAGGCTTGAAATTTAAGTGGGCTGACTCTGGGGGCTTCCAAGCAGTCAGAGAAGTCCTGGAACTGTGACAATTAAATTAGGACATGGAATCTTTTACAAACCCATAAAACCTTTGTGAGCCATGTCCATGGCACAGAACCCCCTGGCAGCCAGGCAGGCTGTGCTGGCCCCACAGCAGCTCGGAGGAGGGAGGATGTACAGCACATTTCACCTTCAGCTCACACACTGCACCTGCCCCGCTGCCTGCTCTGGCTGCTGGCTTCCACTCGTGCATCCAGCATTGGATAAAGTCATGTTTTGAACAATTACAAGCATATCTGTTAAATCTATGGTGCAGCTGGAACTGCAGCTTGGAAAATGACCTTCTTACAAGGCAATTACTGTAAAATGTTGTTCCTTGCAAGCACAACATAAACACGCTAATTGCTAAAAGTTTTTTGTCATTTGTATTAAATAGCTGTTCTTCAATTATTTAAGAGTTTCAATAAAAAAAAAAAATTAGCAAAAAACCCCCCAAATATTACCAAAATAGCTTTATCTCACATCTTTGTTACCAACACTTTGCATTTCACTTTTCATGCCAGCTTTCACAACATCAGAGTGTGGTACAATTATGAATTTTTAAAAAATGCATCATAATTTTTGACACATTTCTCCCCCCACATTCTTTTCTGTTAGAGGATGGCACAGGTTTAAATCTCAACAATTATAAGATTTGGACAAGCTAATCAATAGCCCATTCTTTTTTTGCATGCTTTTTATATTCATAGAATCACCAAGGTTGAAAAATACCTCCAAGATCTCAGAGTCCAACCTGTGCCCGATGCCCACCTTTTGTTTCACAGACTTCACATTATTTGGCTGTGTGTTGGTTTGTTCCTATTTGCATACAAAGTTCTTTTGTGTTGTTTTGTGGTTTTTTTTAAAGAATCCTTGAGGCTGAAGTAGTTGTAAACCAGAGTTAGAGTTCTTTTCCTCATTTACAAATTGGCCAGAAGGTATGTGGTGGTTAGCTAAATCTTGACTTGGCTTATTCCATTTTATACAGGCTTTTATTGCAACAGCAATACACATTTTGTTCTTTAATCCCAGGAGAATTGTATGTGTTGTACCAGGTTATAAGGTTTAAATTCCCAGGACTTAAAGTAATGTGATGAATAGTAAGGTAATAAATTACAGGCAACCAGGATATTCATAAATTGAGGTGTAGGGGGGGAAGTTAATTCAGAAAACCAGTTGAGTTTTGCAAAAACGTGGTTTTTGCTAGATACTCCAGGAGAGTCTGCTATGGAAACTGGTCTAGCTGTGGTTAAATCAGGGTTTGAATCATGCCCCACTGAGATTAGAAGAAAAAAAAAAAATTGATATCTGTTTTGTTACTGCTTATTATTTTCATTTGGAGTAATTTCAGAGAAAATATTGATTTCTTACCAAATGTTATTCCAGAGGTGCAGAGAGACTAAGTTGTTTCTTCAGCCACAGAGAGCAGATTTGAAATCCTGGCCTTAACAGGTGCTTCAGAAGATTCCCATGTCTCAAGTATGTTTCTCAATCTATTTTGAATGTAAATCTACAGTTGCTCTCTGTAGAGAGGGATCTGCTGCACATGCTGACATGAGCTGGGGCTGTTGCAGTGAAAGTGAAATACAGGAGAATTCTATTTCTCATAGAGGATATTACCACAGCAGAAGTCGAACTGAAATATGTGAGATATTTATAAGATGTCTTCAATCCACCCGTGCTTGTTTAAGGATGATTTGATGAAACAAGGTAAACTCTTCCATTCCTCATTTTCATCTCTCGCCTTTTGATAATTTATTGATCCACAAAGCTTTTAAAGATTCATATTTGCATTTATTTCAGTTCTAAAATCAGAAGAGTAGCATAAGAGGAGTTCAGGTTGTGAGTTATCAGGGTTACAAACAGGCAGTGGTTTCATTTTAGCACCTTCACATGTGGCCTTTCTATGCACATTCTGGCAAGAGAAAATCAAACCCAACATGCAAGAGACAAAATTTAACTCCAGCTCTGGGCTGTTTATTTGATGTATCACATGGCTTTTAAGGCTGTACCAGCAAGTGTGGGAAA